>NW_017728997.1:20470868-20478194 GCF_001723915.1 Gavialis gangeticus | reverse complement strand
CCCCCCCCCCCCCCACTGCTAAATTCCCAAGTCCCGTATGGCCGGATCAGGGCCAGACCATGCCCCAGTCTCCCCCACGTGGCCAGATTGGGGCTGGGACACACTCTGTCTGTGTGGCTGGATTGGGCCCCTGCTGTGCTTGGCCCACACACCAGATCTGGCCCACTCAGCCTGTGGGGCAAAAAGGTCGGGCACTATTGTAGCAGATAAACACAGTATTTCTATGTGCACTCAGTGAAAACAGAAACCTTGCCACTGACCTCAGCTGATGTAGTCTCAGGTCCTTCATCATCTCTTAATTGGATCGTGCTGTCTATGTATCAGACCGAATCTTGAATGCCTGACAATCTGGGAGCGAGAAACATGTTTGTTAAAACCAGCAGAAAGTGACTTACGTCCACACTTATGCCTTGAGGTAGAATCCAGAGTGCAATTGAATTAATTTAATTTCTAAGCAAGCTGTGACTAGAAGCATGCAGCCTGCCAGTGCCAGCAGCACAGAAATCCATAAAAAAACATGATAAAATCCTTATTAAGGAAGACAGTCAACATGGCTTATGTAACTCATTCAAGACTCCCGCGGCACAAGGAGCATCCAGTGAGCAGACACCTGCGGCAGGAGGAACGTCCATGGTGGTCAAGAGACCTCTGCCAGGACATCTGATTGCCCCCATGCCTTTGAAGTCATGCCTGTGTAGGCTTTGTCCACAGAGGGCAACTTGGAGAACGGGGGACTAGATGGTGATGATTTGATATTGATTAAAACAATGATCTCGCATGTGACAGAAGCAGCTTCTTTCTATTCCATGCAGCCAATACCCGCGAGGGGCCCCCTTCCTAATTGCATCTTTGGGCACTGTGATAATGATTCAAATACTAATAAATAAGAATAAATGAGAGAAGGAATAAGATACACATAGACAGATAATGATTATATTAAGAAACACACGTGGGAGAACTGTTTTAATGTATGCTGTTTATACACAGACTATAGAATAAATCAAAAATCCCCCAGACACATCTAGAAAAGGGTTGAGAGAATCGTCCCAAAGAACCTAAGAAAATTAAAGAAAATCTTAAAGGCCAGGAAAAAAAAAACCTCACAAAGAAAAGCATGCACATTAAAGGCTGTAAGACTGCTGTTCTATGTCATGTAAAACAAGGGCGGCTCGTCACGTAGCCCTGTTCATGTTTGGAGCGCGCAGGTTCAGTTCTTGACAAAGTAGTCTCTTTGCAAAGCTGCGTAATGCAGCAGAGTCAGCTAGGAACTAGTTATAAACAAGGGAACTATTGAGCTGTCAAGGCAATTTTCAACTATGGTAAAATGGAAGAGGATGGGCTCAGTTCTGCAGACATACGCCCGGTGCTGCCCAATGGATTTGCATGTGTGTAAGCCCATGTAGAAAATGCCAGCCATGTACAGTGTTTGTACATGCTCACATACACAGGCACCTGGGCAGCATCATTGTACCCTCATCTTTCTCAGCTCATATATAGATCGCCCAACGCTTACATAAGTTGCATTCAGTCTGCATTCGTGGATGTCACTAAGTTCTACCCATGCTGGTAACATTTATGTTTCCATAGTAACCAATGTACTTTGAAGGGGAAAAAGCAGGGGGAGACTTAGAAGAGCAGAATAAGTGAACAGAATAAGACAAACCCACGATGTAAAGAAACGAATGGGTAAATGGTGGGGGTGGAAGCAAATTTGTATTGCCCTTTCATTGCAGAGATGCCTGTTTTAGTCATAGTTCCCCCGCTTGCAAGGAATGTCATCCTTCAAAGTCAGGTCCTTAAAATATATACAGTATCACCGCCCTTGGATACTGTACGCAGCGTGATTTTGTGTGTGTGTGTGCATGCATGAGAGAGAGGGAGTTCATCCAGTGTAACCTCAGCTAGCACATGATTTATTTGCTGCTTGCTCTGTCTCTTGCTCCATCAGCAAGTGTTGCAAGCCATCCCCTCAAACTGGAAGCAGGGGCTAAGAAATTAACGATTCAAACTCAAATTTAACTGGAACATCCATCAAGTTTCCCCAAATGGTGTGTATGGTCCATGTCTTAGGAGAGGCAGGGAAAGACACAGTCTCAGATATTTTCCCCTTTGAAACAGCCAAATTTCTGTTAAATCACTTAACTTACAAATTAAAAATCTTTGATAAAATGACTTTTCTACAGCTTTTTGGCAGAGTTCCCATTGATTTCAATGGGAGCCATGATTTTTGCCTTTTTATTATATCCCTCGGTCCGTCCTGCCTTCTCTCCTACATATTTTGTGTCACAGTTTTTTCTCCTTTTTGACTTTTCTGCTGTTGCTACTTTTCCTTTTTTTCCCTTCCATGTTTTGTCTCTCTCTTCCTCTCAGTGCAATGCCCAGGCCCTCTTTAGGGATATCTTTTCTCCTTTTATCTTCATGTCCTCTTGAAGGCTCTATTCCATTCCAGCTTCCAACAGAGAGTGCTTTAAAGACTGTGTGGGTGACTGCTGGTGTCAGCCTCCAAAGGCAAGTGGCAGATGGAAGAGAGCGTAAATTGGGTGGGAAGAGGGCCAGAACAGGCTTCTTGAGGTTTGTGTTGCGTGTAATATGTAATGGGCCTGTAATACTGATTTCATGTTATATGAGACCACAGACTCTAATATCCAGCAATCATTATTGTATGGTATCACTGCAGAGCAGATTTAAGGCTATTTGGGTGTTATATTTGCATTTCTGGGCCTTCACATGCTTGGATTTCCTTTAAGTTTTATATTAAATAAGAACATTTATAATGCTTTTATCTAGAATAAATAAAATAACCCTGTAACAGTTCCCCGCCCCCCCTTCCTGAAATTACTAATCTGTACTGAACTCCGTTTTAGCAAATGCAAATGAAAATTCTAATGGAAATACAAAACTAAATTCCCATTCACCAGTGAGACTATTCAATGGCACATATATATTTTTCATTAGCTTTTAGCATTTTATAGTTGGATTCTCTGTAATTTTGCTCTCAGAATCTAGTTTAAATTAGACTGATTCCTATTTCATTGTCCCCCTTTTCCACTTTGTTCTCTTTATTTCTCTCATTTATGTTTGTTTTTTCATTTCTCTGTCTTCTCCCTAACTTAATTTTGTACTGAAAGGTGGATTTACTTTAAATTTTAAAGGGATTACATATTGGGCACTTAATCTCCCTTACTGATCAAGAGAACAAGTTTGAACACAAAAATCAGCTGCATTCCTGAGTACATATTCAATTTGTGAAACTAAAATGCCTTATCAAGTTACAAAATAGTTTAAGACCTTGACTGCTATTTGCAAGCTTTGGTCTGATTTCTTTTTTGGATTTCATCTTCGTTTTTCTTGTTATCTTGGCAATGTGAGGATTTCAGATGTACCACACCAGTCTTATGCCAGGAGACATTGGAGTATTATTATTCATTTGTTTGCTTGTTTTTGGTAGTGTGCTGTTTTCCATGGGTACACTAGGAGGTGCTTCTTCTAAAACCTTTTGGCTCTCCTTAAAGACAGTCTCTAGTGTTTAAGATCAGATCACACTGATCAGCTTGTTGTGATAGAGATTCCTGGAGTTATTTCCAAAAATATATACAAAAACCTGTAAGTTAGACAACAGGCTTTCATCAGTTGATGTATATCACTTGGTGAAGCCACTGAAGAAATTCTGTTTTCCTCCCTATACTGCCAAAATAAGTTGTTGTCAGATTTTTTGGTGGAGAAATAGTTCTGATACAAAAATGACTAATTTCTTATGAAAAAATGGATTTTTCATGAAGATCAATAATTCCCAACCTAAGTTTCTTTTTGAGCAATTTGAGTACTGTGAAGTTAGACCTGAAGCATTTTCTAAGTCTGCTTGTGTTCCTCAAGCATCATTCCACTTTGGAGAATACAGATAACCACTGGGTAAAACTGCTGACAACATTACTTGTTTCAACAAGGTATACAAGAACAACCCAATAACACTGGAAATGTCTTAGATATACAGGGCACATCTACACAAGACACTTAATGCTCACTAGACTAATTCTACTGTGTATTAGTGCATTGTGGTAAAAGCTGTGCTAGCTCACAGTAGAATTAGTCTCCGTGCATTAAGCATCATGAAAAGACCGTGTGTCTTTGCTACTGTGCAGTAGCGCTGGCTACTGCACATTTATGTAGTACCTTATATTAGAGGTACTAAACAATGCACAAAGTTGCATTAATTCATGTGTAGATGCATCCACAGTGTACCTACCTTATCCTGCCCAATAGGGCTGTGCGAAGCTTTGGTTGCTGATTCAATTTGGAAGTGATTTGGCCTGATTCAGCGGCCAAATCTCCAAATCTGAATCAAATCAGGACACCCATTAATTTCTCCAAATCAAAATGGAAGCTTCCAATGCGATTCAGAGAGATTCAGAGAGATTCAATGATTTGGCCATAGACACAGCTTTATATGTTTTTTCTACGCACCTTGAGGTACCAGGTGTGGCTCATAAATGCTGTGATGGTGGGGTGGATGGAGCATCCCCTGCGAGCATGGGGGGATCCCCCACACGCTTGGTAGTGGATCCAGATGTGGGCTGGAAGCACTTCCGGTCCACTACCAGGTCTGCCACAGAGCACACAGGGGACCCCCCTCTGTCACACTGGTTCGGGGGCTGGTGCCTCCTCGGTGTGGGGGTCACCTGGGGTCCCCCGTGGCCAATCATCAAGCCAGGGGAGACTCAGGGCGGTCCCCCACACACTTGGTGGCAGACTCAGAAGTGGAACAGAAGTACTTACAATCCACTTCCAGGTCCGCCACCGAGTACGCAAGGGACCCTCGCCCTCCCATGGGACACTCCATCCACCCCACCATCACAGCATTCACGAGCCAAGGTACGTATAATAAACATATAAAGCTGTGTCTATGGCTGAATTGCTTATTCTCCAAATCAGAATCAAATCTTCAGATCTGGCTGAATCAAATCGGGACAGTGATCCAAATCAGCAAATTGAATCACTGTCCCCTGAATTGGGCCGAATCTGAATCAAATACTGCCCACTTCACACATCCCTACTGCCCAAATACAAGGTAGTATCTGGTATAATCAGTTATAGCAACGTATTGAGGTCAACATCTCCTTTTTCTGTGCTCAAAATATCAACCACAAAGGCCATTGGTGACTCACAAGCTGACATCCACCATGTTAACTCAACTCATTGAATAAAATATTCTTTTCAGGGAGCTTGCCCTCTCCATTATTCCTGTTCACAGGAGTGCTACAAATAACTAAGCTTGGGTGGGAAAGGGTCATAAATATCCAGGAGATAGTCAGCAAGTTGCACAGACATGTGATTAAGCTCATCTTATTTATGAACACATTTAAGCACTTGGATGCCTAAATAGAGATGCTGTCCTGAAACACAGCCTCTGGGGGTCTGGGAGGTTTTTTTTAAATATATATTTTAACACCCTGCTGATATCATTGTGAAAAGTCCCATGGCCATTAACCAGTTAACTACATGTGTTTCTCATTGCATAACAATTTTACACCAGTGAGATAAACTTCCCTTTTGTTAATTTTAGCTTCTCTTCCTCCATTTTATATTATTTTATTTATATTAGAGCTTCTGCTAAACTATCTAATCAGACTGCAGCTTGAAAATTCAACTGTTGGAAAGTATCAGACATGACTATCGGAGCACATGGAGATTTAAAAAAAAATTGATAACATATTGCATGTCAATAGCAAAATAACTTGTTTATTTCTGTTATACTTTCAGGTATATTGAGCTGCCATTTTTTTCTAATGTGTATTTCTCACACACTTGTTCTATCCCATTTAGTAGTATGTTAACATTACATATATTGGTCACATGTTATCCCAGCAGTTCTAAACCTCAGGACTAAAGGCACCCCTTGGGAAATTATTTTATTCATTTCTTGCCTAAGAAAAATCATAGAGCAATTCTTCTGTTTGAAACAACTCAGAAAGAGCATGGCAGGTCAGAACGTTTCTGACACTTTGGATTCTTAGTGAAATCTCTGGGCTCATCTTTTAAAATGTGTAGATGTTTGTACACCTAACAATGCTAATATTGCGTGGCACACTTAAAAGGACCTCATGGCACCCTAGGGTGCCAGGGCACCTTAACTGAGAATCACTGTGTTATCCCACTTAAATATGTCTTTCTTTTCTGAGCCTGTGGACACCATAAAGGGAGATGATTCTTACCACAGTTCAGTTGAGTTTGCTATGACTGTTTTGTCTGTTTGTTCCATCCCACTAGAGCAGGGGTGGGCAACATATGGCCCACAGGCTGGATTCGGCCTGCCAGGCAATGTCATCCAGCCTGCAGGCACCCACCAATTATTTGAACCCCACCTAGCCCACACGCTCTTGTGCTTGGAAGGACCCAGTCCAGCCAGCATGCACAGCTACCAAAGGTCCTGCTCAGCTTCCCCAGCCTCCAGCAGCTCCTCCTCCTGTCTCTGCTTCAGCACTCGCCCTGGGCAACAGGTAGGGAAGTAGTGTGGACAGAGGTGGGAGCTGCAGCTGGGCAGGAGCCCAGGTTGCGGAGCTGGGGCAGCAGGAGCACAGAGCCTGTGTCCAGACCAGGGGAGTTGTGGGAGCGCAGAGCTCAGGTGGGCAGGGTGTGGATGTGAGTGTGTGGGGTGTGAGAGACCTCCCCACACATTCCCGCATAGTGCACAGCCCCTGCCACTGGTAGCAGCAGGCAGAAGGACCTCAGGGTGCTTGTGGCCCGTGCAGGCACTGCTGCCTGGCAGTGCACAGCTGCAGCCAGTTCTAGGAGTTGCACATAGTGGCCTGCCCACTTCAATCATGTTGGGCTCCCCGTGGTGCTTGTGCAGCTCCTGGCACTTCTGCGCCAACGCTGGGAAATCCCTGCACGATGGAGTCAGCTGCCTTCCCCGCCCCCTGCCACCATGTGCAACTGCTGGGACTCTACCAGGAAGCAGGGGGTGGGACTCCCCTACATTTTCACTGGAGTCCCAGGAGCTGTACATGGTGGCAGGGAGTGGGGCCAGGCCACTGGCTTCATTGTACAGGACTTCCTCCCACTGTCCTGCAAGTTCTGGGAACTGCATGTGTGTCACAGGGAGACCTGGATGATAGAGGAGGGCTGGCCTGATCCTCACCACCATATGCAGCTTCTGGAACTGGCTGGAGGCACACGCCACCAGGCGGCAGCGCCTGCACAAGCCACAAACGCCCCAAGGGGCTGCTGCTGCTGCTGTCACCAGCAGGGGCTGGCTGCCATGGGGGGGTATATGTGGGGGGGGGTCCCCAAACTCCCCCACCCTCCCTCATGCCCCACACCCCGACCCCA
>NW_017728997.1:20457264-20470857 GCF_001723915.1 Gavialis gangeticus | reverse complement strand
ACACCCCGACCCCACAACCCCCACATATACACACCATGAAACATACCCAACACACACAGCCACACCCCCTTGTAAACCCCCCCACTCCACAACCCATCATACACACCCCCACCCCCAACAACACCCTACACACTTCCCCACCCACAATTTACAAGAGGAAGACTTTAGTTTTGAGCTATTATGCAACCATCTTTATGTACATTATGCAAACACAAATCATGACAAAAATATTTCTTTAAATAAAATTAAAATATGTTATAATAGATGTTTAACTTTTAATACATGATTTTTTTTCTGGTTCGAAGAATGCAGCCTGCCCTCCCAAAAGGAGCACTTCTGGGGGCAAGGAGAGGGACTTCTGGTGGCAAAGGTCAGGGGTTAGGGGTGGAACTTATGGTTCTAAGATGGCAACTAGGAGGCGGGGCACCTGTCAAGGGGCGGAGCTAACCTTGCAGCCCTGGACAGCTCACCAAAACTCATTAAGTGGCCCTCCACCCGAAAGAATTGCCCACCCCATGCACTAGAAGGTAATCACAATAATTTATTACCTGTTTCCTTTAGGGGTAAATTACTGTAGTGTAACTTCGCTTACTGTAGGATATGAGCAGACAAACAAGTGTTATAACTGATCAGGTGATGCACATTTAGATGCAATTAGTTCCTCCCCTTCACAGTAGTATAATTGTTTCCTTTATACAGAGCTTCTGATCTCCGAAAACACATTCCTCTACTCTTTCTACCACATTGCCTTTATCTCCCAGCAGCCAAGCAAACAGCATAGTGTACTTAATGACAAAATTCAAGAGAATGCCAGGGTCACCAGTGATATCCTCCAAGGAAGTGTCTTTTAATTAGAGCTGGGTTGAATAGTACCAAAAATAACTGTTTTGTAAAAATATTCATGCAAAAATACACTAAAATTGATCCATTGTGATTTATGATATTAATTATTCATGATTTGCAAGCATTTGAGTAATGGATACAAAAACTGGAAGCATGAAAAGATGTCGGAAAAATAATTGTGGGCTTCTTCGACAGAGAAAGAATAAGAGGATTCTTTTGCAGTAAGCAGGACATTAATCTCTGCCCACAGGACCAGCACAAGATCTCTGTACCATATAAGGCCTCAGAAAATATGGCTGGATGGTACAGCAGCCTAATTCTAGTTCTTTGGACATGGCCAAATTTTACCATAAGACAATCATAAAAAGCACACTTTAAAGTAAATGTTTTTTGCTGATCTGTTATCTTTATTAGACCCCAATGTAAAGCTTTGTCATTGTTGGAGACGTAAGAGCTCTGACTTAATACCTACTTGAACTATGGAAGCATGTAAAATTACAAAATATTGGGGAAAAAGACAAGGAATAATGAATGAAAGTTTGGAAGAGAATGGTAATTTTCCACTAGGCCCAGTGATGACTCCATTGTCTCTCTCTCTCTCTCTCTCTCTCCCTGGAAGATGATTCTTCTTCTCCTAAACAAATATTACCAGGTTGCTCTTTCATTTAAGCAATTTTGTGCATTACAGATGAATAGGACCATCGAGTTGCCTGGCGAGAGCAGGGAGGCCCCTGTGTGGGAATCTGACAAGTGAGTGGAGGAGGTTGAGAGCCTTGATGGAAAACAGAAGACTGGGTGGGCAGTGTGAAGACTGGCATGGGAAAATATGCAGGGAGGGGCAGTTATGCAGAAATTTGAACATAGTGCCAAGAAGTTAAAATTTAATATGAACAAATCAGATATCAAGTACCAGGAGAAGGTAGACACAGCAGGAATTCTTGTGAAACGTTTTCTGTAGCAAGTTCAATAGATATACAAAGAATGAATTGCATCTGCATTCGAAATTATACAACCATGGACGTCAGTGAAACAGCAGGATGATTCATACCAGCTGAGGATCTGGTATGGAATCCCAAAAGCTCCACATACTTCAGCACAAAGCAGCTATGAATTTCAGAGGTCATTGCAAGAGTGCACCGGTCTTTATCCTGATGTTCAGAGAATTTCAGCTACCTGTGCTAGCACAAGCAAAACTATGTTTCTCAGGTGGAGCTACACAGTGTGAAAAATGAATACCAACTCATCAAATTCTACATCTGATCGGCTGTTTTGGTTCATTTGTCTTCCTCCAAACCATTTCAGTAAACTCTTGTGCATCACAGCATTTAGAATTAGTTTGGAGAATGATTCACTCATTGCAAAAGCCTACACTTATGGACTCAAACCTCCCTCCCCTTCATACAGATGCAAACTTAAATCTCATTTAAATCCCACTTAAGTTTTCAAGCAGACACTTGGGTCTTGTGCTGGGCTTCTACATAAGGGTAATTTCCACTTTGATGACTATGTCTGCAAAGGAAGAAGGCTGCATAGGAAACAGTGGAGGGAGACAAAAAGCAACCATACAAGAAATCTTGTGTTCAAATGAGCATATATTGTACTCAAGACACATGAGGTTGGGATTAAAAAGAGGCACAAATAAGAAGCAATTGGAGAGTATCCCTTTAAGAATCCACAGCAACAAGGCAGTTCATGAGAAATAGCAGACATCAGATAAGATCATTATCGTCTAGACTTGATATCAAGTTTGCCTTGGGGATGCCACCTGGGTAGTGTTCTACTCATCTGGCTAGTTATCTCTTTTAGACAACAGACACTGGAAGCCAAGTTGCTGCTTGGATTAATGTTTTTGGTTTCTATAATGTCTTCAAAAATTAAAAATAAAGGCAAATTACGTAAATAATATAGCTGAAATAGGCTCCTCGGATGCCTTTAAATCTTTCCAGAGCCTCTTTAAATCGTACTTGCCCCTGAGCCTCAGCTACGGTCATAGCCTGAATGTTGCTAAATGGAGTCAAGAGGGAAGGGGATAATTCCACCCACTGCTGTTTAAGTACAGCATTAACTTTCCAGACCCTCCCCTTCTGCCTAAGATGGACACGTTTTCACAGGGGCAGGGGGTGAAGCATCTTCTCAATTTCATTGGAGCCAGTCCCCATTGACTTCACTGGGGTGATCCAGGATTGACATCACTGAATCTGCAAGGAATTTAAAAAAGCTGGATAGTCGGTTCCAGTGGGTGCATCTACATGTGCACTTTACTGCGTGATAGACTAATTAGCTCTGCAGTAAAGTGCCACCATCTACACGTGCGTCAGTATTACAGCACAGTAAAGTGCAGGGACAGTACTATCTTACCGTGAAATAATTAACTGCAGTGAAACTCCTGTGTAGCCAGTGACTGCAGGTGTAAATTGTGCCTGGTCAGCCCAGCCAGTGGGGACCAGACTCCTGCCTGCTGCCTAGCCACACAGCTCTGCAGGTTCTGCACCCTCGTGCCCCAGCCAGCTCCCCCACTGCCCAGCACCACTGCCGGAAGCTGACCCTTGTGCCCCCTGCCAGCCTGGGCCTCTTCCACCCTGGCTCAAATTGCTCTTGTCCTGGGCGCATAGGTGAATGCTGCACCCAGGAGTAGTTTACTCCGACTCCAGTTGCTCCAGAGTTTATTGCTTTGCATTAATTGCTTGTGTAGATGCACTCAGTGCCTCCAAACTCCTCATCTGGAATAGAACAAAATGAGTAAAGCTAGTCAGGGGATTTATTTATTTATTTCTGAAATGTGTTTTTTCCCACAAAAAATACTGTTTTTGTTAAAAGCAAGATGTTAAAAAATAGCTTAGTTTCAGCAAAATTACATTTAGAATCCCCTCTCTCCTCTTTTCCTCCCAAAGCATTTAAATAATGTCAGACTGGAATCGGGAAGGGTTCAGGTTGAAAAGTGGGGGGAAATTAAACAAAAAGTGAGCAATTTTACCTTTTGTTGCTTAGTGTTTGATGCAGCTCTAGTGGCAACCTCATTGGTTGCCAAGACAACCCCTGAGAGAAATGAAATCAAGAACAAAAACCTGTGTAAAAAACCCCCAACCCAATAAAACAAAAAAATAAAACAACCTTCAGGTTGTCTTAACTATGCACTTATTTTGACTGTCTGGAAATTAAATTCTGCTCTCCAAATTAACACAGGTCAGTTTGGTATGTAGTAGGTAATGCTAATAGTATTAACATGACTTGCATTTATAGATTGCCTTTCACCCTAAAGAATGTGGAAGCATTTTGTAAATTAGGGTCAGAACCTGGGTCCAGCTTCAAATGTTTCACATCAAGCCTGTAGAGCAAGCCTATCTAAAAGCTGTCATAATCTGCACCTTGAGGTCTTCCTAGGACTATTCCTGGCTAGCTTTGATTCCTACACCAAACATCTCCAAGGAGGTGTTGGGGAAAAAGAGAGTGGATTTCATGTCCCTTTATTCTTGAAATGGTTTTGTAGGGTCAGGCAGTGGATTGCAAAGTAGAGCAGTTTTCCAGCTCCTTTCACTTATGCCGTGATTGGACTGTCTCTGCTCAGTGAGCGGATCACTTCACTCAAGGGTTTTTGTCCTATATACGGTGGAGGAGCTGAGCCCTTGGTTTATTAATGCTGGCTTACCTTCAGTTGCTCTGTTTGGATCTTTTTCCTTTCCATAAACACCCTGGAGCTTATGGACATGTCAGAGATTCCCATCGCATTCCACAAGAAATTGTCATTTTACACCACATATGAAATATAAGTTTATATTGACATCACGTGGAAAAATGACTGCACTATGCTAAAAACACTATGTCCAGATGCCTCCCTGAGCCTGGGACTACCACTGAGAAACAAGCATGAACTTGGGATCCCACAGCACCCTTGCCTCTGGTTAACTGCCAGGCTTGGGCACATAAAAAGAAGGAGTAAGCAAGTGCAGCTTTGTCAGCCCTGGAGGAGATACAGGCATGACCTAAAATGCTTTGTAACCTAAAGATCCTAACAGCATCTGAGGTATTTGACGGGGTGAAAATGACACCTCTTTGCAAAGGGCCAAGGCAAGGTCCCCACACCATTCATTTGTGTTTAGTAGCATTATCTGACAACAGTTATAGCAAAGAGGATTGAATTCTCCATTGCACTTCATTGATTTTGCCCTGGGTGCAATAGGAAGACGCATTCATTCCAATAGCCCTCATGGTACAACAATGGCATTAATGTAAGTGGGAGGAGTAGTCCCTTTTTTTTCCCAACCCTCTTTATTCTTTGGTCCTGCACTGCTCTTGTGATGTCCCTGAAAATCAGCTGGATATTAAGATGGTCCCACTGGTAAATCTAGCAGCATTACAAGAATACCCTGCTGACTATAGCTGGTATGCTAAGCATCAAGGAGGTCAAACAGGGTCATTGTGATTTCAGACTCCTCTCCCTGCATTGCCACCATCATCCTCCTTCCCTCCCTTTCCCTGCCCCGCTTGTAATTGGATGATTTGGTTCAGTACCTCCAGTACCTTTTGATTTCCAAAACAGTGTTTGTTTTTTTTAAATACTAGTGGATCAAACATGTAGGTTGCCAGGGAAATGTAGTCTTTGATTAGACCTGGGAACTAAGAGATGGTTCAGAACCAGAGCCAGTTTTGCCCTGATGGCACTATCAATGTCTTCAGAATTTTAACTTCCCTTTAAATGTTAGGATAGGTTACTAGATAGTATAGCAGTGATTCTCAACCAGGGTGATGTGCCTTGAGATCCTTTCAACGGTGATGCGAGGGGCCACACCATATTAGCACTGCTAGGTGTGCAAACATGCCTCACAGGGTAAACCCCATATTTCAAATAGGAATCCATAGTGCTAAAAACATTTTGACATTTTGTAGTCTGAATTCTTTGCTCTGTTATTTTTCCATAGTCAAAAAAGATTGAAAAGTTTTTTTCCGAGGGGTGCCTTGAGTCCAAAAAAGATTGAGAACCACTGACTTATGGTGGCTTAGAAATGACAATAGCCTTACAAACTGGAATGGGGCTCTTGAAATGATAACTCTTGAGAGTGAGCTTTTTGCCTTGTTTAGCTTAGCAGGGTGGGGTATACATTTGGAGGACGCAGGGACTATCTAGTTTTGATCACGTTAGAAGAAACATCCTGGCTAAGTACAAACAGTCAAAAAGCCTGAGGCTGAATTGATTCATTATTTGTAGGTTAGTCTAAGTTGCACAGATTAAATTAAAACAGAAGTGAACAGACCTTTGATTCAGGAAATGCAGCCGCATGCCTGCAGTGGCTCAGGCCAGAAGCCAAGGTGTTGCTAGAGCACAGCTCTCTGGCACATACCCAGCATGAACTGAGAGTTCATTTTTTCTTCCTGCTGCCCCTAAGATCTCCAGGATTTCCAGTCCAAAATCACAACAGCAGGACCCTGCAGGGTTGCTCATCACTTCGTCTTCCTGCTTCCAGGTGCCTCTGGGATTTGTAGTCTACAGTCGCAGCCTGCAGTAAATTTGAGTGGGGGAAGGGGTGTTTAACCCCTCTCCCTAGCCCGTGGCCCCAGCCAGAGTTTGCCTGGGGGGGAGGGCAGTCAGTCCCCCTCCGCAGACTAAGTTGCATCCCCAGCCGGGTTTGCCTCCCCACAACCCACTAGTCAGCCAGCCCTCCCTGCTCCAGCTAGGGAGCAGAGGGGCAGAGCTAGGGTGGCCGTCATAGAGGACATTCCGATTTTCTGCTGCTCTGTCCTCTATTAATATGAAACCCGATGCCTTTATGTCCTCTATTTTTCAAGAGAAAAATAGAGGACATAAAAGCGTCTGGTTTCGTATCAATACAGGATAGAGGACAACCAGACTATTGTCTATGATGGCTACCCTAGGCAGAGCCAGACCTGCTCTCTGGAGCAGACAGCCTAGCCCAACCCAGCCCAGCCCAGGGCTGCAAAATGCTGGGATGCTGTGGGACTATGATTTAACTTGAACCAGGAAGGCATCTGGGACAGAAGTTCCATAAACCGGTTTGACCCAAATCAGTTAAGTCCGATACTACATCCAACCATGTTTAAAATAGTTTCAGCCATTTTGAAACTGGTTTATGTGCACGGAGCTTCTGTTCTGTTACAGGTTCAAATCAGTTTCTGATCACTTAAACCAGTTTATGTGTAATCTCTGTCCCTAGCCCCTATGTGGTCTGGGTGTGTTGGGGGAATCTGTATTTTGGCCAGTTGGAGAAAGCTACACCCTTTATCCCATCTCATGAATCATGACACAACCTGATAAACATGGATGTAACATTCCAAGTCTTCACTGCCCAGAAACAAGAGGTACCTATGTGAGAGGACCATATCTTTGCAATCCATTGAGTGGGAGTGAGGCCTTTATAGAGCATCCAGGTCCAACAGGAAACAAACCAGAAGATGATGTTACCAGGTAGCAGTGATATGGGTAGTTATGGTATGTGTGAGGTTTAGATAGTTACCTAAAGAGAAAGCATTCATGCCAGCAAGATAGATTGCACGCTTGGAGTTGGAATTGCCCCAGCTCACTTTTGACTGGGGTATTAACATTTGCTGCACTCAAGCAAAAGACAAATAGCAGTTTGGAGAATAAGTGACCTGTCAGAGATGTTCTTTGTATTCTAAAAGCCTCCTACTATTACCCTTTTGGTACATCATTGATTATTTTAGCAAACTGAAACATTACTATGGGCACATCTATACAAGATGCTAACTGTACAGTAGCCTAGTAACGTTGTGCAGTAGCACATTACAGCACAAACAGTACTAATATGTTACTGTGCAATATTATTAGGCTCCTGCACAGTAGCATCACTAAAAAGGCATGCAGTAATGCTAGTTACTGTGCATTAATTTAGGACTTGATTATATAAGCACTAAACTTAATGCGCAGTAACTATGGTGCATTAATGAACATATAGACACACCCTATTAGTAGTGGCAGTAGTAAATTACATTTAGTAAGGGTCCTGTTTCGAAGATGCAATTGTATACATTGAGTAATTAACAGAAACATTCAGAAAACATTTGCTTATCCTTAAAGTAGTGCCACTGTTATGAATTTACATTTTTACGTCCAGTGATATGATTCCTTTTAAATGAAACTAAATGGTTAAGAAGTCTTCTTACATTATAAAAGGCCCTTTATAGCTAGCTTTCTAGTACGTAAGGTGACTACTGTATAATGAAATAAAATTACTGTATAATGAAATGTCCATCACAGTGAAACATATTGCTAAGATACCATGTTAGCATTCTTGTTCTGTATACCATTGCTTAGCACCACCATAGCATATTGCAGGAAAATCAAGGCTGTGTTATTACATACCAGCTCTGAAATGCAGGGTCTGATAGTCTCATGTTAAATCTAGTGTGAGAGTTTAAACTAGAATCTTAGGAGACTGGTTGATTTTGATACAGTTCCAACACTGTTTAATAGTGCAGAGCATATGTGGCTTAACTGGGTAGTGGGAAATTGGGAGTTATCCCAGAAAGCCTTGTTATGAGCCTTTCAGATCATTTTTGCCTATTCCAGAGTTTCAGAAAGGCTGAAATAAGCCTGAAGTCTTTGGCTTGATTATATGAACCAACATTTGGCATCTGAACCTGTAACCAAATGTTAATTTTGTAAAAGATTTTCTTTCTATAATGAACCAAAGGAAACCTCCAAATCTGAAAAAAATGAACTTTGGGGTGCTGGAAATCCAGATGCAGCTCAGCTTGAGTACTTTGAGACCTGAGCTTGTTATCTTTAATTGTGATTTTATAAGTTAACAAGCTGGATGAGTAGTTCATGCTCAGATTAATTACTCAGTGGGCGTGTCTACATGTGCATGAATGCACCATAATTATGGCACATTGAGTTAGTATCTGTAAAATCAGGTACTAACTTAATGCACTATAATAGGCATTGCTGTGCAGTAGTACTGGCATATGTTTTTTACATAACTAATGCGCAGTGGACTAATTCTACTGCACATTTAGCGCATTAGCACGGCTTTTGCCATGACATGCTAATGTATAGTAGAATTAGTCTACTGTGCTTCTAGCATCTCATGTAGACATGCCCAGTAGGTATCCAATTTGAGGGCAGAAACAGTATAATATTTGGCATGCGACTTAAGTGGTGAACCAACAAGTCTATGAATAAGTAATACTGAATCACAGAAGCACAAAGCTGGAGAAGAATCTCATGGATTCACCAAATTATTGGTGAATATTTGTGGATGGCAATGTCATTTGAAAAATAACAGTTTGGTTTGAAAGTGGTTTGCTAAGCAAAAAAATAAAAAGAGGGGCACTTAGTTTACAATTATTCATTTTCTTAAAAATAGATCAGACAACTCTACCAGATTTTCAGAACTAAAAAGAAAACAAGAACCCCAGTTCTTAGTAACAGATATTACCATTACATTGGGAACAGAGTACAAAACAAAGAATGGAAATGCATCAGCTATTTTCTGAGTGTTTGGGCCTGGCTTTCACTTGTTCCTTGCCACAAACACAGCACTGTAATTATCAAGCACATTCATGGGACTTTTTCCTATTGCCACTCAGCATGAGTGTGACTGAAAAGAGATTAGCCTCTCGTGGCATTCATTTGAATGTGTCCAGCAGAAAACAACCTGTGGGCATATGGGAAGCTGGATATCTCCAAGGCTATTTTGAAGACCTCTGGGTTCAAATTTACTTGGTATTAGTATTGCAGGAAACTTGACCTTATATAATATAGCTGTTTGGTGGCTTATTTGGAATGAGAAAAAATCCCAGTCCAATTGCTGATGTCCCTACATCGTACAAGTTGCCACCACAAAGTGTTCGTTGACACTTTCAGTGGAGATGCCAATGAAGACAGGTATGAGCTCCTTTCTCAGTCCTAGAAGCAATTCCTCTAAATCAGTGATTGGTGACATTTTCTGGGGGCAGGTCAGAATGACCCAGCTAGGATCCAAGGCAGGTCAGGGCTAGGATCCAACTGTTGCTGCTGCTGCTTCTCTCCTCTACCTGCCCCAACATAGACAAAGCCCCCTGCTGCCAAACAACAGGGCTGTGCGAAGCTTCGGTTGCTGATTCGATTGGGAGGAGATTTGGCCCAATTCGGTGGCTGAATCTCCAAATCTGAATCAAATAAGGAGACCAATAAAAAGGTCCGAATCAATTCGAAGCACTCTGAATCAATTCGAAAAAGATTCAGAGAGCTTCGGTGATTTGGGCAGTCCCCGCTCGCCACTGCAGGGAGCTGGAACTGGACTCCATGCTGGTAAGTGGGGGTGGGGGGAGCCATGGGGCAGGGGCTAAGAGAGCAGGTGGGGAACGGGGACTCGTGGTAGAGCCCCCAGCACAGTGCGGGGCAGTGTGGATGGCCTCGCCACCTGGCAGCAACTTGTGAGTGCCGAGCTTTTTTTTTTAAAGAGCCAGGAGGCTAGGGCTGGGCGGGGCAGTGGCCGAATCACCAAATCAGATTCAGCCAAATCAATTTGGGACAGTGATTTGAATCACTGAATCAAATCACTGTCCCCCAAATCAGCCGAATCCGAATCTGAAAAAATACTAGCTACTTTGCACAGGCGTACCAAACAATGCCAAAGCCACTGCACACTCCTGAAGCTCTCTTGGTCTGCAAACTGAACCAGTGTCTCTGCAGGCCAGATTCAACCCATGGACCATAGCTTGCTCTAAATCATGCTCAAGGAATATTTCTGTAGGTCAGGGGTGCTCAGCCTCTGACTCAGAGGCCAGATCTGGCCTATGGCACTGTGTCATCTAGCCCACGGGGTTCCCCACAGGTCCAGAAATTTGGAGGTTGGGGAGTGGTGACACCACCCCCTGCTGCCAAATCTCTGTGCCCATGTGGAGCCTTGGCCCCTGCATACTGGATCTGGCACCCAATTCCAGTGCACAGGACTGGGCCGAGGTGGCACCACATCCTAGGGCCCAACCCCAGTGCAAGGCTTGGGGGAGGAGGGGTGTTTGACCCCCCAAGATCATTCTGGCCCACAGACAGCCGAATCTGGTCTGCAGATGGGCTCTGGGCCACTCATCTGTCTCTCGGGACCCAAAGGTTGAGCACCACTGCTCTAAATCGTGTTGTCCCCATAAGATAAGTCTATGGGGGAAGCTTAGGAAGTCATTGTCCATGCAGTATCTTTTTCTTGGAGAAAGGACTTCCCTCCCCGCAGAGCCTTCTGTCTGGTACTTCTAACAAGCACAAAATGTTATTTAAAAAAGAAATTAGAACGTGGAATCTGTTTCTCCAAGCAGATTATTGTCATGGAAACTCACAGATGTAACCTTTCTGCAGGAAATATTTCCAAGATAGCCCCTTATCTGCGACCGATTTACATTGAATCTGGGTGCAAAATCAAGACATATTCCCTGTTTCAGGGGAGAGCAAAGTTGCCCAGCATGCACTCAGAATGTAGTGGCCACCTTTTCCTTTCACACGGTTTTCCATTTCTGTATAAACAGCAGGAGGATTTGAGTGAAAGATGGAAAACCAGTCCTGTTTACTTAGGCTCATTCACAGTCCCATAGTGCAGGAGAGTTTCGCCTTGGTGTCCTGGCAAAATTACAAGCTCAGGTAATTGCTGTGCATTCTGCCCTACTTACATGCCCCCTGCAGTTTCAATTAAACCAATTGTTTTCATTTTCCTTTCCTACACTGTTGAGCAATAATGCCACTGTCATTAAATGGCTCCTGTGGTCCCTCCTCTAAGTGGCAAATGTTTTTTCATAGCAAGGGAAGTCACATGCTTGTACCACACATAGGATTAAGCCTCCAGCTGGTGTAAACTTATGTAACTTCCCAATGGAGCAGTGGAGATTTCCATCAGCTGAGGATGATACCCACAGAGTCAGGCACAGTTTCTTTTGGCTCTTAAAGGTGCTGTGCAATTGTTGTTACTTTTCTTCAATTATGCTTATTTTTGTAGACATTTAAAGCTGGATTTCTAGACCATTGGAACCTAAAACCGCCATGTACATTTACAGGAGCTGCATATAGATAAGAGGTTCGGAGTGGCACATGCAGGTTTTTTTTTAATTCAAAATTCTGACTATTCAAAATGCTGGTATTTAGGGACATTCTGAACTCTCCTTATTCACATAAAACACCCATTGGCCCCAACGGGCTAGACAGGACACATGATGCATTGCGTTTTGTGTTATGAGCTGCTGGAAAATGAGTTCTTTGAAAAAATCTCCTCAGGCCTATCAGGAGAATTAAGAACATGGCTAAGAGCCAATCATTACACAATACTGGGAGGTTATACGCTTACCGTTAAGCCACCAGCACATTGAGTGTTAGCATTTACAACTCAGGACTGCGCCATCCAGCGTATTATTTATCTTATCAGGAGAGTCGATATATTGACCTAGTGCCAAGTACAAAGGTTTCATTGGTGTGAGTTTGAGGAGGGCTGGGTGACTCTTGATAGGTGGATATTCATCACCTGATTTCCCTGTGTCATCATGTAGGCTTTCTAATAGCTATTAACGCCATAAACATGTGTACATTATAGAGGGAGAGAGTGATCATGGATCAGCCATTCAGGGTCATGGTAGCGGGGAAGGATAATAAGACCCTCCCTTTGGACACTCCCTTAATCTTGGGTCCATGTGTGTAGACCAAAGTGAGTTTTGTTCTCTGTAATGTGTTTCCCTCCAAGTTCTCCTCCTGTGGCAGCTGCATATGACCCCTTACCCTGCTTGTAAAAAGTAGTTTAAACCTTTAAAAATGTCATGAAATGCCTGGTGTACGTTCCTCGATGAACTCTCATCAGGACACTAGGTGAGGTGTGAATTTGCTGAGTGTTGTGGCTGGAAAGAAAGAGCAGAAGAACATTTGTAGAAGTTTTGCTTGAGGTTTTGCTTTGTTATCCCCAGGCTGCTTAGGCATATACATTTGTGGTAAAATTGAGGTCATTTTGGTTCAGGATTTGAAACCTCTGCCAGTTAGATGTTTTGTTCTAACAGAGCTAATAAAGCCAAGGACTAAACATGTAGTTCTGGTGACAAACACAATGTTTGCCCTAACTCAGCACTGAGCATTTCCCTGGCATGGAGGAATCTCTGGGCAGCACAGACCTCATGAAGTCACTCTCTTGAAGTCTTCAAGTGAAGAAACAAGTCATGGACATGACCAAGGCAGGCATGGCCAGATTACTTCTAGATTTCAGTACCCCCTGTCCTGGAGGTTATTAGTTAGTAGAAGATAGAAGAGCCCCAAGGCCCCTAGTGTCGGACTTGCCCCTAGTGTCACAATGGCTTCACTTCCAAGTTTGACAGGAGGCATGGATACTGAAAACCCTTGTTCCCTCTTTCAAAGTCTGAAATAAATGCAAATAAGTTGGTCCCAAGAGGCAAATTCCAAGAGTAGAACTGGTATGGATCTCATTTTATTAAGCTCCAAATTTCTAGACGTTTTTGCTTAAAAACATTGTTTTTCCCCCATTCTCTCAAATACAGCTCTTCCTTAGCAAGTGTTTTTCTTTTTAAAACTATGTTAGTTTCTATGAAACTAACAATATCTTATCTTTATACCCTGCCTTGGCCTCCTGAATGGAGCTGAAGCTAATATACCACTTTGGGTTTAAAAGGACAGTAGTCATGATCCCAGCTGTGACCTCCTCTTTCTCTTCCTATCCAGTATCTGTTTGCAAAGTCAGTGTAATTCTGTATATGTGATTTTTAACCCTTCTGAAAACAATAGGTTTACATGTTTTCCAAAAAAAAAAAAAAAAAGGG
>NW_017728997.1:20454541-20457076 GCF_001723915.1 Gavialis gangeticus | reverse complement strand
AAAAAAAAAAAAAAGGGAGCGTCAGCTGTTTCTTGCTAACAAAGAAACTTCACAGTGTGTGCTTTTATATCCATTCCCATAAGCAGCAAGTCACAGGTTCCCTATAGAAGTGCCACAGGAGGTAAACAAAGCAGAGCATGCAGCATTTACTACGCCTTTCTATAGTATACCAGAAGCTCAGGACTCTCTCTCTCAGTTTCTATTTAGCAAATCACAAGCTTCTTTGTAAATAACCATTTGAACAAAAATACAATCAGAGAAATCATTCACTGTTATATTTTTTATTAAAAGTAATATCAAATCTACAAGCATCCCTGGGACTTGTTTTCCTATGAGAAACTACCTACCATAAGCTAAAAGAAAGGCCCACAGTCTAAATATGAGGTTCAGTATGCCACCTTCATTAGAAAAGGATGGATGTTTCTTTAGCATCATGTACATTCAGGGCAGGAAAGTGCTAAGAAAAAAGCCCAAAGCAACTGAGATTCTATTTCTGTGGCTCTGCATCAACTAGTTACTATCTGGATCACTGTTTGCATATTGAGCGCTCTAGATAAGGAAAGACCATCACTGCACTGAGAAACATATGTTGCAAAAGTCACTGTTCCACATATTTTGGTGCACCCAAGCTTTGGTCAGAGCTGGACTAAGGAGATTAGAGGGCAAAAGTATCTTGATGCCACCACTGTGGCTCCCTGATTCAGAGGCTAGTTATGGGCCAATTCAGTCACTATGCCTACTCAGATTAACCTAAGGGTTATGCCAATGGTAATAGGTGGGACCCACTAGCATTCTGGCCATACTCCTTTTCAGTGAGCATGCCCTGAGTGCTGGGGACTGGGGAAGGGGGAGGTATTAAGCCAGTGTAGCAGGGCCAGGCCAAGCTCTGCACTCACCATGACGATAGCTGCCAGCATGTCTCCCAGGAGGCAAATTCCCGGCTAGGCTCGTGGAAAAGTGGCGAGCCCACGTGTCAACGGCATGCTCTGCTGTGCTGCTGTACAGGAATCCAGTGCTCAGCAGATGCTCCCCAGGCTCCGTTCCCAGACTGGGGTGAGGGTCAGAACCCCAGCTCCATGCGGACATGGGCTGCAGCCTAAAAAAAGGGCAAGTGCTCACAGAGGAAGCACTGCCTAGAGCCTGGAAAGAGCAAGAGTTGATGGGCTCTTCTGGGGCTCTTGGCAGTTGTTGGCAGCAGTGGGGCACATGGCCCAGACTAACCCAGAACTCCTTACATAAGGCTGTGCTAACCCCAGGAAAGGGGGAATGCCAGCATAGGCACTGCCCTGCACAACATTACTCCATGGAGACTGAAGACGGGGAGCCAAGGACCAGGACCACTCCAGTGCTCTGGATATAATCCTGACTGCCACCCTACCATAGGAGGTCAGGTATCTTTAGGGACTTCTCTGGGGTTTGTGATACCCCTGGCCCTACATTACCCAAAGGGCTCTGCCCAAACAGACTGGCCCACTCGGACTGAGCTCATAGAAAAAGCAAGTCGTAAAGAGCTAGGACTGCCAGAGGAAAGGTGGCCAAGATATTGTGCTGGGCCTAAAGGACTGAAGCAGGCACAGATGTGGTTATTTAAGTTATATTAGTTTATTCATTTTTTTAATGTGGTCCATATGCCACTGATTAGAGAACTGCAGCAAAGACTGGAGGGCTCAGCTGAGGTGCACTGACCCCAGGAAATGCAGTTTCCTTCTGCCGCAGACTCTTCTTTCTAAACAAGGCCAGACACCCAGTACAGCCAAGCATCTGCACCAAGTACCAACAAGAACACCCAAGTGGAAAGGGGTGAGGTGTAGGGGAGGAGGAGCCACACAATAGACTTGTAGATGCCATGACCCATACAGCCAACTCTCTTCAGTCAGGTGCTACCTCCTGATACCCTTTTCGATTACACCAAGTCATGGCAAGTGAGATATGAAAACAGAAGAGTGCTACATCCACTAAGCATGTGGCACATGGGCCCTACCCCAGTGTAGCTGCTCAGCCTGGATCCCTCTACAGCCAGATATACACACTCTGAAGGGTTCTTCTGTGTGGGGAAATTTATCACTATGCTGTTTTGCAGCCCTCTGGCATCATCAGAGCCTTATAAAGGGGATGTAGACTGGTTAAACTCTGGTTTTATATTTGTAAAGTGTTTTGAAGATTCAGTGTGCTGTATAGTCCACAGCTTTGGAACAGATTTTAGGGTAGAATGTGCCAGTAACCATGGGGCTAATTCCTGCCACCCTCATACATTGTTGTCACTCGTCAGAGACATGCTTATTACTCATTGTGAGCATGGCTAGTTCATACAGGCCTCTAATGAGTGAACAGGCTGCTGGCAGGACTTTGCCCCTAGCCCTGCACCTAAAAAAACATTTTGAATTCAGCATGTGTTCTAACCAATTCCCCAGGCATAACAGAGTAGATGAAATTGTCCTCCCTTAACTAAAATCCTAGCAGTTGCCTTTTGTACCATCTGGAGTTTGTGCAGAGCCTGATTAGGGAAGGCAGCCAATAAAGAATTACAATAATCTA
>NW_017728997.1:20453417-20454530 GCF_001723915.1 Gavialis gangeticus | reverse complement strand
TGCCATGTGCATGTACATGCACATGGCCCCAGGCAGCCTGGAGAGCAACTCCTGCATGTAAGTGGGGGGGAAGGGGGCAGGGATTGAGGCCCCCAGCGGGAGGGAGTTGGTCAGGGCTGGGGCTGAGGCTGCTTCCCAGCTGCGTAATGCATGGGGCCCGGGGCCGAAATGCATGGCTGCAGGGCCCCAGCAGGCCCGGGACAGGGCCATGGGCAGCTCATCCGGGGGGCGGGAGGGAAGGGCTGGCTCCCCACTGCTGCGCACACTCCTGGGGGCAGGGAGCACCTGTTCCCACCAGAGCCGTGTGAGGGGGCAGGCTGCCCAGTGTGGGCTTGGGCTTCCGCCCTGCTGCCCTTCCCCAGGGCCTCTGCAGCCCAGCAGGTGTGACCTGGTGCTGCAGGGAACAGTGGGGCCACGTGGGAAGTTTGTTGCCGCTGTGAGCTCCGCGCTGCCCTGGCGATGCATCCCCTGCGCATGTGGCCGCAGCGGGGACAGTGGTGCAGGGTTGTGCCCCTTGCTGCTGCCACACTGGCAGGGGACGCCTCACCAGGGGAGCAGAGCTCGCAGCAGCAACAAGCTTCCCTGTGTGGCCCTGCTGTTTCCTGTAGCACCAGGTCACACCTGCTGGGCTGTGAAGGCCCCGGGGAAGGGCAGCAGGGTTGGGGTCTGAGCCCACAGCAGGCAGCCTGCCCGCACCCCATGCATAGACCTGAGGGGCATGGCTCAGCTGAGATTGTGAAACACGTTCCATATTAAACACCTTTTCTTCATGCCTTCACTGTTTCCCAAATCGTCATGAGTTAGGGGGACAACTGGTTCCTCTTTCAGTCTGGAACAAAGTCCCCTCCGCTGTTTTGGAGCTCAGAGAGGTGGGATTTGTTTTCTTGCTGCTCAGTGAAGAGGCGAATGGATACATTTCATCAAATAGTTTCCACACTGCAAAATGCCTTGTTTCACCATGAATGGAAGTCTGACTTTTAAATGGCAGATTTTGACACATGAAAATTTGACTGGCCTACTCACATTACAGGCAGTCCTCGACTTACGGCATTTTGACTTACATCAATTTGCACTTGTGGCACTCCACCATTTACACCCATGTTATTACTTACA
>NW_017728997.1:20430756-20448417 GCF_001723915.1 Gavialis gangeticus | reverse complement strand
TTGTGGCACTCCACCATTTACACCCATGTTATTACTTACAGCGCTGGATCCTCGCACTTATGGCACTACAGGGAAATTTACAATGAGAAGAAGGGGGCAGCAAGACAGACATCCCTAGATCCATTTCTCAAAAAGCCATCAAGTGGCCCTAAGTCTCCCCAAAGTCTCCCCAAAGAAGCCCTTCTGAATTCCATGACCCTGATGAAGGTGTTCCTTTACCTTATGATTAAATACAATTTTATGTGATTAGTTACTATATTGCCCTGTTTAATCAATTTATATGCAGTACACTTCAGAAAGCTTTGTACTGTACAGTGTATATCATTTATAGTTGATTAGCTAGTTGATTTAAAGATGCTGTTTATGGTCATTTCTATAAAAAGTTGGGCATCAGGCCCTTTGTCAGGAACATAATCCCCTATTATAACATTGTTTCTATGGGAAAATCAGTTTTGCCTTGCATCGTTTCAACTTGCAGCGCCTTTTCCAGGAACATAACACACCGTAAGTGCGAGGACTGCCTGTATATTGGAAATTTTCACCCCAGAATAGGCTTGTTTGTGTGGAAATGGGCTGTTTTTCCAGAAAGATTCTGGCCAGTTCTGCGCCCTGGACAGTGGTGGTGCCTGGTGCAGAAGTATTGCTAGAGGTTCTCTGACTGGTTCTGGGTAGCAAAAAAAGGAGGTAACATCTCCCCCCGCAGCAGCAAATCACCAGCAGCTGCTCCTACACTGTGTGCTGCTGCTGCTACTTTATCCTCACCACTGTCAGAGCTGGAGCTGCTGTAGGGATGATGCAGGGTGCAGAGGGAAAGGAGGGCAAAGGGGGGCATCCCCTAGCTCTTTTTTGGTGCCCCTCTTTGGGCAGTATTTGGGGCTTATGCCCTGCTCACTAACCAGTATTGCACTGCCAGTTTTCAAGCAAACAATTAACATGTGATTTGTGCCATCCCCTCCCCCCACAAATGGCCTTTATTCAGCTTTCAGTAAAATGGAATATAATTCACACGTTGCTTAGCTGCAAGCAAATGGGTCACACACTCCGGTGCAGACTTCATCAATATCCAGCACAAGGCCCAGTACATCAAGGTGTTTGTTGCTGAGGCATGATAGGCAAAATGCTTGCATTACTGCTTCTTCTTATGAATTAAAATAGCTTTTTAGCACTGCCTTAAAAGAAATAAAGGCCACAACTAATGTGAGGGTCTAACTGGTACAGATCTGATCTATCCTCCCCTCCCCAGATGCTGTTTTTTCTCATTCTAGATCTGGGATGCAAGACCCTACATGTCTTTCTACCCCTATCATTTTTGTTTTATGCATTGGCTCGGCATATAATCACCAGTCCCATCCCCAGTAGCTTAACCCAGGCCAGGATTTAGGCCCATTAATCCACACAGCTGTTAAGGCAGACTGAGCTGAAGTGAATTAGGGACATCTCAAGGAACCTTTGTCAAGCTACTTGAATAAGGGATCTGCTTCCAATTACTTAAAGCCAAGTTCTACCTCTTCTTCTACTGCGAGGGGCACTACATGGATATGCACAATTTGACTTTCAAAGGTCTAATGCCTATTTGAACTAAGGCAACCCTATAAGGCCTTTTTTCCCCTGATCTGGCAATGTTAAGTAGCATATGTTTAAAAAGAAGCAGACTCAAAGTGCTTTAAAATGCACAATGAAATGAAACTGGAGAGGCAACTGAAGCAATCTAGTGAATGTTCCTGCCAGTCCCAAGGAAAGATCTCATAGAAAATAGCCTATTTTGCTTGGAGATGTTGCCGTCAACTCACAGCAGGTGCCTGATGGATACTGATTGTGAAGGTACGACAAGTAGGGGGCTGTGTTGATGAAGAAAGGGCTGAGGTGCCCAAGTAGGTAAAGTCAGGGTTCACTGCTGATATTGGGCTCAGCTTCATTGTTTGCTATCTGGCTGGCTGATCTGCACTTAAGAAACTCAAGCCATGGGGCAACGTGAAGATTTAGCTGGAATCCAGTCACGGGCTAATTCTGAACCTTTGAACGCAGGTCATGTGTACATGCTGTGTGTGATACTTTTCATTTTTACAGCTTTATACAGACGAACATTGGAGGGAAGGTTCAAGATCACTAATAGGCATCACACAGGCCAGATCCATGGCTTGTTGTCAATCATTGACTCGAATGGAATTGCATCCAAAGTTGATCTGCCCCTTTTCTTGCTTTTCATTCTATCGCCACGGGTGTGCCAAGGCTATCATTGAGATGGTAGGTTCCCAGCATTGGATGAGCCTAATTTTTCTTCACATACACTGGTTTCAATCAGAACTAACTCTTTCAGTCAAAAGCACTGGAGTTAGATCAGTGTAAACTCAACAGAAGTGGGAAGAGAATATGTGCATGTCTGTGTGTTCGAGTCGGTTTCTTGGCAGAAGTATGTGTCCTAGAAAACAATTATTAATAACAACAAGTCTTGTTGACTTAGTGGTTAATGAACAAGCCATGTACTGATAGGGTATTTGGCTTGTCAGACATACTGTATTAAAATTCTGTTTCATAATTCGAACCCCCAGGCCTCTGGTGATGATTGAGGATCTTGAAGAATTTAAGCATCTGTAACCCAGAGCCCTGTAGCTCACTGCTAATTTTTTTACGTACAGTGTGGAGAGCAATTACAGCCATTTAAAGCAACAATCTTGGATTGTCTAGTGTTTGGAAAAGAGCAGTTTACTTGCATTACTTTGGTAAAGATGTTGAGGCCAGGTGTACCATTCAAAACCAGCAGCCTGGCCTTTTTAAACACAGCTTTGGGCAAGCACTGGGGTGAAGCATGCCGTGGGAAGGGAGATAACACAAACATGAAAGTAGCACAAAACATGACAGCCTATAAACCACAGGAAATAAGGGACAATACTGTGATAAAATGCATAAGAAAATAAAGATGAATGTGTCCCCTCTCCCTTCCCTCCAGCATTGCTCTTATTTCCTAAAGTGACAGAGATCATCTGATTGTCATTTGGTGAAATCCAGCTGGTTAAGTAGTGAGTTAAGCACTTGGGGGCCTTACACAGAATATTTTAAAACCCTGCTCCTTTTTTCTTTCTTGATGTCCTGCCATGGGTATTGTGGTATTTTAAACCATTTCCAAGTCGCCTATTTCTCAAAGTGGGGGAGGGAAGAGGGGGAAAAAAGGGCTTTTGAAGATTTAGAGTCATTAACAGTCTTTATAAGGTTTCAGACATTCTTGTGGTAATTCTTTGGAAAGTATATACCCTGGTGAACTGGACTTTATTTTGCCACCCATGCAACTAATGAGGCTGTTCCCAAGATGTTTACTAACAGGAGGCAGAATAGAGCTAGAAAAAAGGGATGAATCTGAACAAACCCTTCTGGTCCAAACCCTCTGTAATTCTGGGGATTGCTTCAGTTGTGAACTAAACTGGCCACAGTAAAATGTTCACTTCTACAATGGTTCTGGTGTGGAGAGGTGAGTATGGTTTATATGCAGTCAAAATGTCAGGCTTTGTGGGAGCATGACTGAAACAACCTACAAAATTGCAGCGCAAAACAAAATTGCAGTACAAAGTTGAACTGGAACCTCACACAGTGCCAACATTCAGCCTTGAGCCCAGATCCCAGCCTAAACATAATCCCAGTTTCGGTTGGATCATCTTGGAGTATAAGCTCTTTGGTCTTGGACCACCTCTTCCTTTGTGTTTGTATAGCACTTAGCACAAAGGTTCCCTTATACCTAGTCCCTAATGGCTATAGCCAAAGGAACAACAAATAATAATGAGGCACAAAAGTAAAGCCACTTGCCCAACACTGTAGTTGCAAAGCCAGCTCTTAGGCTGACGTGGACTGATGGAGCTCCATGGACTTCATTGGAGCTGTATGGACTTCCAGCAGTTTAGGTCCATGGCTTTAATATGGCAGCAAGAGCAGGTGCGGAGTTCATGTCAGAGCTGACGCTGGAATTCCTGGATTCAGGTCACTAGCCCGATTTTCTCAGCTTTAAAGAGGGACTTCTGTGTGAAGGAAAACTCCATGTATATTCAATTTAAGTCCAAATCCATCGGCCTTTCTCATTTGTTTCATAATTTGCCTTGTTGCCAGTCTGCTAATGAGCACGGTTAGTTATCCTCAGACAAAGGGGTTGTTTTCCTTGTATCCATAATCCTCTTTTGGGGTCTCATAAGCAGGATGTGAACAGGCTTCAACATGAAGCATGATTGCTTCAAATCTAGCCCTGAAACCTGAAGGCCAGTGCTGGGGTTGAGAGCACCTTCCAGCAGGAGCTGGAAGGATACACACCCTTTGCAGTGTATCCTGCCTTAGCTGTGTGTAGGCAGAATGCCCTGGAGCATCTCTGCATCTCCTCCCACCCCATAGCATGGCTTCTGAAACCAAACTTTGCCCCTAACTAATGCTCACAATACCCTTTGCAGTCTATATATTATTATTCCTTTTTCTTTTTTGACAGGCTGGGAAATGTCGATACAGAAAGGTCACAGGGGTTTGTCAGGTATATTAGGGAAGACAGTGGTACAACAGGGAGTAGAAGTCGCATCTCCTGAGTCTTCATTTTTGATTGACCCACCAAGCAAGTCTCCCTCTTTGTAAGTAAGTATACTCCATCTCTATTGCATGACTGAAATATTCAGGAGCAATTTTTGGGGCTGCTTGTTTTGTTCAATCTGATTTCTTGTTTGCATTGCTTTCCAGGACCCTGATAATGAGTCTGTGATACAGCTTCCCTGCTTTATTCAATGCGACGCTCATTTGGATTTGTAACTTTAACTTCTGAGGGGCTTGCTCCCCAAAACGAATGAATCACACACTAGATATAACCAGTTCAGTGCTCTCCCTCTAAAGCGTCCACCCTTGCCACTGCTGGCTATTGGGCTAGATGGACTATTAGTCTGGCTCAGTGGGTGCATCTACATGAGAGGCGTGATGTGCAGACTAATTCTACTGTGCACTGGCGCAACTGGCAAAAACCACGCTAATGCACTAATGTTCAGCAGATTTAGTCTAATGCTCATTAACATCACTTAAAAAGCATTTATCTGCACTAACACGCGGTAGCGCCAGTTACGGCGCATTAAGTTAGCACCTGTTATTACAGGTACTAAACTTAATGCACCATAATTACAGCACATTAATGAACATGTAGATGCACCCTGTATGGCACTTCTTATGTTCTTAAGAGCACAGGGCTTTACTGTCTGGGGCTTAACACCCACAATTGTCAGATTCTCAAGCGAGTTCAGTTTTAATGTAGACACCCAAAGGACAGAGATTCCAAAGGGAAAATGTTCTACATTGCATGTCCTACACTGCTCCCAGCCTCTCGTCTCTATGCGCTGTTTGTGTCCTCCACCAACTTTTGTCTTCAGGCCTTCTTTCAGGAAACCCCTTACATGATCTACTTCTTTTAATTGTCAAACACTACCTTCTTAGTTAATGTTACCTTAAACACTTGTTAACACATCCTCCTTGAGGTCCTGCAGTGTTAACCTCTCCAAGTAATCCAGTTAATTTTGATTTAACTGGTAAGGCCAACACCAACTGGAGTGCGGTGTTTGAATTTGCAGGATGTAGCATCTGTTCGAATTGTACAGCCTGTGTTTAGATCATAGAATCATAGCACATGATTCAGGAGGTCGTCTAATCCAGCATTTCTCAACCTGTGGGTCATGACCCAAAAGTGGGTCATAAGAATATGTGAAAGGGTTGTGAACAAACTTTAAAAATGGATTATCCTTTAAAGAAGAAAAACATGGGAAACCATGGCTTTTCCCTTGCAGATTGTCAGAGTTCCAGCTTGCAAGGGGCAGCTTGGGCCCTCCTGTGCCTCACACACTGGGGGGGCTGAGAGTGGGGGGCAGCAGGTCAGGAGTGAGGGGCACTGGGTCGGGACTGGCCATCGATGTTTACAAATGGGTCCTGGTACAAAAAAGGTTGAGAACCACTGGTTTAGTCCAACCCCCTGCTTAAAGCAAGACCATCCCTAACTAGATCATCCCAGCCAGGGCTTTGTCTAGCCAGGTCTTAAAAACCTCCAAATATGGAGAGTCCACCATGTCTCTGAGTAATGTGTGCCAGTGCTTTGCTACCCTCCTAGCGATAACATTTTTCCTAATATCTAACCTAAACGTCTCTTGCTTCTCTTCTGCAACTTGAGACCATTGCTTCTTGTTCTGTCTCCTGAGGTAAGAGACCATTTCTTCCTTTATCTTTGCAGTCTTCAAGAAACCACCACTGTGTAGGGATCTGAGTTTGCCCTGTATTATTCAGTTTGCTAATATGTAGTTAAAATCAAACAGCAACGGATAAAATATATGAACAACATGCATTGTGGCTGAGATTTTTAAAGCACGTAAAGTGTTGGGGTTTTTTTACTCCAGACTCTAGTCCACACGAATATACACTGGATGTCAACATCCTAAAACTAGTTTTGAGAATCTCAGGCTTTATGTGGCATCATCTTGATTTGCTTTTGTATGTGCTCTTTTACCCACTAATTCATAACAGCCCATCCTTAATAATTTTTAGTGCCAGCAAGATTGTACTACAGAGAGGAAATAAAGAGTGTTTTGGAATACCAGAGCATCAGCAGGAGAAGCCAAAAATTCAGTTCCAGAAACCACAGGGTGAAAGTGGAGGCTAGAAAAATACAGATTTCTAATAAAATAATGTCACTTCGTATTATTTATCTCATTATTTTGTAATCCTCAAAACCAGCAAGCTGAGGTTACCATATACAAACCCTCCAGTGGGACAATATTAGAGCTATAGCGATAAGTCCCCAACCCAACCAAGCTGACGGGCTGTTTTTCAGTGAGGGTTATGAAACATGTTCATATCTTTCAGTATAGGACCGATGGGATTTGAAATTGTACAGCAGATGATCCATGCCTCATTGCTGGAATGAGCATGCTGACCCTAGGGCAGAGCTTGTATGGACTTCAAAAGCGAGTGTGAATATGCTTCAAAGTGTTATTGTTTAAATGTTCCACTCAATAGGAACTCCGAATCAAAATACCTAGCTGAGGTCAAGCTGAAAAATGTCAACAGGCATAATGAGAAAACAACATGTTCTGTCAGAAAAAAGAAATATTTCACAGGGGTATTTCTACTCTTTTGGGTGGTAAAAACACTTCCCCCCCCCAAAAAAAATGTCAGCAGGTTGTCATCATGGCATTGCCATTGCTCTAAGAGTAGCCGGTGCATACTTTGTGTTTGATGGACAGCGCACAGAAGGCATTTGTGTGGCATCAAAGCCCTGGAAAAGTGTGGTTTGTTCACAAGTGCATACACTGAGGCTGCCATCACCAGAGGTTCTCCCGGCTGGCGTGTGCTTTCAGCTATAAGGTAGGGTCTGTTTTCACCAGCTTCTCCTTTAGAAAGGCAAAACTCTTCCTAACTTGAATAGGGATTTTGCCAAAAGAAGAACTCAGTGAAAACAGAGAGCCTGATCCTGGGATGACTGAGCCCAATTCTGTTTCTTTGCAAGTCTGTAAGCCACACTTACAGTGGAGTCCTCTGACACTGAAGTCCATGTGAGTTTTGTCATTGAGATCTCTTGGAAAAGTATAAGGTTTTTCCTCATACTAGTGAACCTGAAATCAGTGGGACTAATGCCATGAATATAGACTTCTCGTATGAGCAAGGGAACTTAGCACATGACCCTTCATTCCTAGTATATGACCAATGCTTGGGCAGCATGACAAGCAATGACTTCAGTAAGCATCATCATTTTTGTTTGACAGAAAGCTCCTGCGCTGACAATTCACAATTCAACACGGGTGGTTGAAAAAGAATTACCACTGCTGGAAACTATCAAATAAGCTTGAACTTCCATCACACCTTATCCTGCAGAGGCATGCCTCATTCAAGATGCCTTATTATGACACTCAAAAGTTTATTCACCTGGCAGGCCTAACATGTTAACATCCAAAGTCAGGAAAAATAAACAAGTTTCTTCACACCGAAAGAGAAAGCGTGCCAGTTTCTCTTATCAATATTCAATGAGTTCAACAAATCTGTCACACTATGACTAAGAAAGCCACCAGCCAACACAACACAGGAAAGGAGTCATGTGGGGGCGCGGAGGCCTGTATAATGGGAAGGAGTCATTAAATCAAGGTGCTACCAGAAATCTGTGTGAAAAGGGGTTAAGTCAGTCATCAGAACCAAGTCATAACTGATATTCAACTTGCCAGCCAATGTAAATGGTTCAAAGATAATGCCAAACCCAGATTTCCAGCCACTGTGGTTTGTATCACAAGTAACCTATCAATTACAGTCTGACTTAAGCAAAGAACTTAAGCTGGTGCCTAAAAAAGTCTCTGTTCAGCAAAGTACTTTAGCACCATGCTTAACTTTGGCATGCACTTAACTTTAAGCAAATAGAAAAGCTCTTTTGGTGAATAAGACCTGTAATTCTGAGCAAGGAAATCATAGGAGGTACCTCAGTTAAAGAGTTTTACTTTGTTCTCTGTTTGTGAAATGCACATAAAGAGTCTGTGCTCAGCATTCAGGTTGTAAAAAAGGACATTGTTGCAAGTATTCAAGATTGAGAATGGAAGCTGTCTCAGTTAGTCAAAAGTAACACGTTACCTTTCTGTTCCCTCAGCTGGAGGACTAAAACTATTACAATCTGGTTCTTGCATTCAAGAATTCGAAATTAACATTTCTCCAAATGTTTTTCCAAATAATAATAAAAAAGATACTCCACAAACTTTTCTAATGCTAACTTCTTATACTGTTCATGGAACATAAAAATGCAGAAAAACAGAGAAAGTAACAGTATTTAAAAATCTGAACAAATATTTGCAAAATAGGGACAAAGTTTCAAGTAAACAAGAAAAAAAATACATTCTATACCCTTTCACATTTTTTCCTTGAATATAATAGAGCTATAAACATTTTCTGTCAACAGCTTACAAAGAAACTTGTTCTAAAAGTGATGCATTGTGTGAACTTGTACATCTAAACTGGACTATAAATACAGGATGTTCCCATAGGTGGTTTCTGGCTGGGGCTGGTCAAATAATACAAACTTGGATTCACTAATATTTTCATGTGTAAGCAGAAGGAGTTCTCTCATCTTGTACTTACAGGATGCTAACATTATTGCGCACAAATATCTCAGTCACTGCCAGTTTGTTTGTAAACATATTTGTCTGCAAATCTCAAAGACATCTTGAATTTTAGGATAAATTTACACTACAAAATGTGTTATTTGTCAAAGCTAAGAATATATCTAGGTGTTTAGCTAAACAAAAAGGACTTAAGTGTGTACCAGTTCAAGGCCTATTAAATTTCAGTTTTCAGTTTAGTAGGGGACAAGATCAATTAAATTCTGATACTCATTTATTTTAAACAAACCAACAAAATCCCTGCACCGTGAAGTTCTTCATTTATATATGTAGCTAGACCATGTTTCTTTTGCTGTTCCATTAAGTATGTTAAATCCAGTTTTTTATTAAGGCCTTGTTCTACAAACATTTATCTGCATGATTAACTTTATGCCTGTGAACAGCCCCATGGAGTTAAATGGATGTTAAATTGGTAATGAGTAAGAACACAATAGACCTACACACCTGCAGAGGTGTAAATTAGAGCACAGTAAGCTTACACAGACTGAATCCAATGGGGCTAGCCACCTGCATAAAATGCAGCAAATGTTCTCAGGATCAGGCCTACATAAGATCATAGAAAATGAGGGTTTGAAGGGACCTCAGAAGGTCATCTAGCCCAACCTCCTCCTCAAAGCAGAACCATCCCCAATTACATTATGCCAGACAAGGCTTTGTCTATCCTGGTTTCAGAAACTTCTACAGATCTACACATATAGTTATTTCTGATCTCTTTGTACAACATCCATCACAATGAGGTCCTGATTCTGACTGGGACCCCTGAACAATACTGTTGTAAAAGTAATAATTATAATTAATATATATTTATAATTAATTAATATAACTTGGACATCACAAATCAAAGAATGAGCATTCAAAGTGAAGAGTTCATAAAAAGACCAGTGGGACTGAGTAGCCCTGAAGACTGAGGGTATATTATTACAGGTTTCATCAATAAGTCATTCAATCAAATCCTGCCCTAGGTTGGTAATGCTAAACGGTCCCTGCTGTCTGCCAGCTGCTCTTTCATATATGTTATCAATTTGAACAGGCACGTGTCCACATCACCAAACAGACTATCCAATTTGGCACTCCGCTGCAATATGGAAGTCAAGACTGGGTAATGGAGATGGCCTTAGGTATGCTATAAAGTCAAGTAGTCAAGGTTGAGGTATACCACTGCGTGGTGGTGGTTTCTGCTTAGGCCGTACCTGTCCTGTGGAAAAAATAGTATTATTACTTCAAACATTTGTAGCACATCTGCTATCATGATGTCAAGTTACATTTTATACTGCCTAAACTAAAAGCAAAGGCTTTTCTCCGATGTACAAAGCAAACATTCCCTAGCAACTGCAGCTTTAAACATATACATTAGCATGCTGTGCTAGAAACGGCAGCCAGCTGTTAGCGATGCTTGTCTTCTATAGCTGGCTGAATGTGACCAGTTAAAACTTAGACATGTTTCTAGCAGAAGAAAATTCCAGGGGCAATATTGTGCAACTCAAATTGCCTAACGCTACTGGGTCTCACTGTTGGGGCAACTGGCTGAGGAATTCCAGATCAAGGAGGTGACTCAGTGAGTCATCGGGGTTTATCTGAGGTTAGGCCTTTTAGGGTGTGTCTACCCTGCCCACCCACTCCTATTCTGCATGTATCAATGCTTGGGGGTGCCTTCAGCACAATACTCAAGGCCTGGATTCTTGCTGTTGGTTTTGAGGTATCCTCAGCACCTCACCGGTGTTGATACACAGAACTCTGTAAAAAAAAAAAAAAATTAACGTGTCCTTGTCAAAGAAGCTTGCATCACTATACCTCCTCAATCTAGATTCGAGGCCTCTTCCTACTCAGATCATCTCGCCTACATCACTAGCAAACCATGAGGTCTTAGAAAGGTAGGTAGCAAAATAAGGAGCATCTATAAGCAGGAAAAGCTCAGAAAAAGGGGCTCAGCCAGGCCTTTACCTCCAGATGCAAGAAGGTTTCATTTGTAGGGAAGATTTAAGGCATTCTGACACTGTTCAAGACCAGCCACACAGTGATGCAACTGGGTACCCGGGGCACAGGGGCAGTCGTGAATTCTGGGTGCTGCTGTGCTGCCAGCATGATCACAATTGCACTTGTGAGGCTGATGGCAGCAGCTGTTTTGTATTTGCTTCTCAAGTTGGCACCCGGGGTGCTTGCCCATGTCATCCTGTTCTAGTTACCCCACTGCCCAGGACACTTCAAAAATTTGGTTCTGCCAGGAGACCAAAACTCAGCTCCACATGTCTATTAAAGCAGCCAACCTTTATGATGGTTTAACAGACTTTCCCTGCTATTGCTATTTATTTTAGCTAAAAATGACAGCAAGATGCAGTCTTCTCCCTCCTTGCTCCCTTGTGTGCCACGTGCCTTTGTTTTCACTGGAGGGGCTGTTCATGAGAATTAGTTGGTGCCCCTCTCCTGCCATTACACATTTCACTAGCAAATAATCCGACAATTATGGACTTGCCTCTTCAGATAACGAACAATCTGGGACAGTATCTTCTCAACCCCACGTTAAGAACAAACAGGGAGGGTCCAGTGATGGTGATACAAGGCACAAGAACGTGGGTGGTTTGTGGGAAGCAGGGTTGCAGGGGTGTAAAGGGAGGCATGATAGCATTTGGGGCAAACAGGAAGTGCTCTGAACAACACAGCACCAGTTCAGGGCACCTCACCTTGCCCTGCCCTGCCCTGCTAGCAATAGCTGGTGTGCAGGGAGGAAGGCCAGACCTACACCCCTACCCTGAGTACATACTTTCCCTTTGGGATGTGCAAACCTGTTGGCAGTAAATACAGCTCCACCTGCTTTGTCCCAGTATCACAGGGAGTGCCACGGGTTTTTTTTATCTTGTATTGTGAGCTCTTTGGACTAAAGCCTGGTGTTTTTGTTTTGAGTTGGTCCTGCACCCGGCATGGAGCATTGGTCTAGGACTTGCTTTAGGCTCTGCCATTATACATGTAAAGCAGTATTTGTCTTCGGGTTTTATACTAGTTTTTACAGTAACTCTTGGGGGATGTGCAGAAAGACTAGGTTCCTCATGCCTCCTTCTTTTTTCACAGGCAACCGTAATAGAAACCTTTATATGAAGGTGCCTTTGGGTTTACCCTTTTATATAAAAGAAAGAAAATCAGGGGCTCAACAGTGACTTAAGCTTCAGACCACAGAGTAAGGCAGAGCACGATTACACTTCACTGCTTCAGTGGGTACTGCTGGGACATGGTGCAAGAAAGAAGCAGGACCACTGCCCCACATCCGGGACCTGTTCACTTGGCATATGCAGGAAGCCTTTCTGTCTTCTTGCCTTTCTGTATCTCCCTTGGACGATAGACTGAGGCAATTCATGTGCTTATGGAAATCCTGGTGTGTCTCAACCCTGGATAAAGTGGGGGGAAGGTGTGCTCTCTCCTGCTTTTAAACAGATGGGCACAGCTTAGGCCTATGTGTTCACTATTTCCAGATTTTCATACAAAAATATAGATTTCATAGACATTAGGAGCTGGAAGGGACCTCGTGAGATCATCAAGTCCCACCCCCTGCCAGAGGCAGGAAGTCTGCAGGGATCAAATGATCCCAGCAAGATAAACATCCAAACGCCTTTTGAATGAGTCCAGAGTAGGTGCTTGAACCACCTCTGGGGAGAGTCTGTTCCAGAGCTTGGACACTCGGACTGTAAAGAAGTTTTTCTTTATATCAAGTCTGAATCGGCCTTTTAGAAGTTTGTGGCCATTAAACCTAGCTATCCCTTGGGGAGCTCTGGTGAATGACTGTCCTCCCAGATCCTGATGCACCCCTCTTATATACTTATAGGCAGACACCAAATCCTCCCTGAGCCTTCTCTTCTCCAGGCTGAAGAGTCCCATGTCCCTCAGCCTCTCCCCCTAAGACTTGCTCTCTTGGCCTTTGATCATATGGATGGCTCTCCTTTGGACTCTCTCGAGCTTATCCATGTCTCTCCTGAAGCGGGGGGCCCAAAACTGGACACAGTACTCCAGCTGCGGCCTCTCTAAGGCCAAGTAAAGTGGGAGGATGCTGTCCCTGGTTTTGCTTGAGATGCATCGGTAGATGCATGCCAGAGTTTGGTTTGCTCGGCTGGCCATGGCATTGCATTGGTGGCTCATGTTCATCTCGTGGTCAGTCAAGACCCCCAGGTCTCTTTCGGTCATGGTGCTAGTGAGCATAGCATCGCTAAGCCTGTAAGTATGATGCTGGTTTTTTCTCCCAAGGTGGAGTATCCTGCACTTCTCTACATTAAATGCCATCAGGTTTTAGTCCGCCCACTTTGCAAGTGTGTCCAGGTTGGCCGGTATCCCCAGCCTGTCCTCCAGCATGACTGCCTTCCTCCATAGTTTAGTGTCCCCATTTAGTTATTCTTTGGACAAACCTTATTGGTTAAATCCTCATATTATTAAAGTCAATGGAGCCAGGATTTCCCCAATATATACTAAAGTCTTTTATATTTTTCTTGTGAATAAATACCTCTTAAACCTATGTTTTTTATGTTGATTTGTCAGTACCTGTTTCTGAGGTAACCAGAGCTGCACACATGATTTTAAGTTGGTGTCCTACAGAAAACAAATGTCATCTCTCTGGTACGTTACGTGACCCTCTCCATGTAGCCCAGTGAGTAGCTGGAGAGAATTTGACACCAATGGCATCTCAAGGGATCAGGCTTTCCAATACTTCATACCTTAGCTTAATGTAAGGCTCAAAATACTGCTGAGAATGACAGAGATACTCAATATTTTACAAGTTTTAGGATCCAGAAGTATGTTGCAGAGACTAGCTATAATGTAAGTGGCTATACTTGGTGACTATATCAGGTAAATTTCTGTCCCTCTACGCTCAAAATTTTGCATTTCTGTTGTAATTCTGTAGGGAGAGGAAATGTAGAAATGTTGGTTTGGCTTTTAATATGCCTAGAGATACAGGTGCCTTTTTTCAGGAACTGCGGCCTCTTCCAGAACCATGTTAAAATGTTATTACATTCCTGAAAAAGACTGGAATAGGACTCACAGATACACTGATATTCATATAGTCACATGCCAGATGATAGAGAAAGACCCCTTCTTGCTTCATCCATGATGATGCCTCAGATACAGTAAGATTCAACAGGACTGACTGGAGGTGAGAGACTTTTTTTCTTCAGAAGAACCAAACACCTATGATTGACGAGATATTGATAAGCCATAGGGCTGTGCGAAATGGCACCATTCCGTTTCACCTTGAGTTTCAACGGTTCAATGGAACAGTGTTTCTTCTTGAATTTCATTTCGAGTCGAAAAAGCTGTTCCATTCCATTCTGTTGAAACAGAAAGTCTGTTTCGACCCTGTTTCGAGTTTTGCTGAGGATGGGAAGTCAGCCATCCCCAGCAAAACTGACTTCCCATTCCCAGCGCGCCAGGGGTGCAAGGTAGCCCAGCCGGGCTGCTTCCCTATCCACCGCGCTACATCACGCCCCCGGCACGATCTCGCACGGGGCACCAGGAAGCAGCCCAGCTGGGTTGCCTTCCCGCAGCCTGCTGGATCTTGCGCTGGCAGCCCAGCTGAACTGACTTCCCATCCCCAGTCTATGATTGAAATGTTTCGACTTTTGAAACATTTCAACCAGCCTTGTTTTGTTTCGAGGCTATTTTGAGGGCCTTTGTTTCGTTCCAATTTTGCTGTTTTGACCTCAAAATTGGTCGAAACAGTGTCAGAACGAAATGGCCAGAGAAATTTCGCACAGCCCTAATAAGCAGATGTACTTGGTTGTCTTTCATGACTTTACCCTTTGCAAATCATTATTTTGGGGGTCTAGTTTTGTGGGGGGGTTTGGCCTAACAAGAATTAGAAAAAGTGCTTTAGAAAAATACATATTTAAAGGAAAAAAAGACAATATATTGGTGTTCCACAGATTAGTGATGAAGAAGTAAAAGTATACAAGGTGCCTGAGTTCATCCATCCTGATGTCTCCCACTGACACTGAGTGAGAGTTGTACTCTAGAGAAAAATCCCAAGTCGACCATACTTGGTCCTGTCATCTGTTAGTAGATCGTTCTTAAAATAGAGAGCTTTTCCAAGTCTGGTGAAAGCTTATCCATTTTTGGTTTCTATCCCTACAGAGCTGGCAATAGCTGCTGTTTCTGTATCCAATACCACTGTTTGTTGGTTTAATTTAGCTATTTATATGGTCTCCATCCCCTTAGTGTTTCAGTTCATTGAGTGTATTTAAAACAGACATAACAATAACAGTCTCCCTCTTTCTCTTTTCCTTTCCCAGCCTGATTAGTTTATAGGGTTTTGAGTTATTATGTGTGTGTGAGAGAAAGTGAAGAATTTACTGAGGGGAAGCTACGTTGAAGAAGCAAGCTTTGCATTCAGTTGTTAATTCACTGAGAGTGAGACAGCCATCAGAGGGGTGGCAGTGGTGCTCTTGTCTTTGCAATCATAAGAGAGTATCTGAATTGCTTCTTGAGCTGTTCTCCTTTACCACTGTTTGGGTAGAAGTTTTCATAACTTATTTTATTTTGCAGTTTCAAGAGTTGTCAAGGGAGATCATAGACATGGCTACTTCTTGGGTTACCACAAGAAGAGTTCTTCTTTCTAACAAAGAAGTAGATTGATCAGGTCATACGGTTCTTGCATACCTCCTACCACAGCTGGACCAAGGATCCAGAGTATGTCAGTTTCTGCCCCTTTCTTTTTCACTTTTCTCGGTGTGTGGAGATAGTCCATGAGAAACTTAATGTGGTAGTTTAGCTAGGGTATTTTGGGCTATCTCATCACAGGCACTCTTCATGGAGATACTGAAGTGTCCCAAGACCTTGAGAGAGGCAAGGATTTTTGTAGATGATACCTTTGTTCTGGACCAACTGCATGGTTGGAATAAAGATAGACTGGTCCATAATTTGTGGACCATCACAGCTCCAGCACTACCACTTGAGTCTTAAAAGTTTCATTATAAAACATTTCTTTCAGGTTTTTTGGGGAGTCTTTGGTGGCAGATCATTTATAGATTACTAATGTCTCAGCTTACGTAAGAAAAGGACTCACTCCAGTGGGCTTTTTCCACATACTAAGGGAAAGAATGGTAAGTTGGCTTCTAGGTTCATCATCTTTAGGCCTGGGTCTTTGAGAAAAAGAGATCATCATCATCACCCCAAGAGTGGATGAGGTGAGCCAACAACTGAATTGTAGTGCTGGCCTGACCTATTTCTGTGATGCACACAACATTGGGACTATAGATGCTGAATAACTAAATGATCATGTATTGATAAACCTAAGATTAAGGTTCTAGTAGTGTTTGCTTTTGGCTTCTGAACTGAAAAGTGGTAGAAGTATTGATATAAGAAGACACAGGTGAACCCATGCTGACATCAGTTGGAGTGGTTTGTCCTATTTACAGCTGTCTTTCCCCTCAGTGACTGCATCTATGGCTTAGGAGACTTCACAGACACATCCTTTATACCAACAGAAAGAAATACAGTTTTCAGCCAAGGAATTAGAATTGGATGTGAAGAAGTTTTCTATGTGCTCCCTAACAACATCTTCATTTAGATCTGGATCACTGAGGAGGACTAATGAAAAGTAGTCCCATGTTTATCTCATGTTTGGGCTGGACTGTAGACGATTTGCTTACTTGCAGAAATAAGACATAGTCTCAGAAGCTTTACTGGCATCCAGACAGGCAGCTGTCAGCACCTTGGCCTACAACTAGATGCAGCTCATTAGGACAGTTGGCTATCATCAAATTAGCTAGACGGGGCAAGACAGGAAAACATGTGACAAGAATTGGCATCTCAAACCCACCCCTTTGGAAATTCCAATTCAAAACCAAGGAATGTTGCGGTCAACAGTAAGTAGTATCATTACAATAAAATATTTCCTAATTTAGGAGGAGGCTCGCCAAGTACAAAATGGGAACAAGGAGGGAGGTTATTTTAGCTTGGGCTCAAATGCCCATGGTGCATATAAAAGATATAGCATCAGTTCTGGATTACTTACTTGGACATTGGTAATGATGTTCCTGGAATAGTCCCACTTCCATTTGCAGACTTTGGACAGATTTCCATGAAAATCTTCATTGTTCACTAGAGCTATGGTAACAAGTTGTGTCCACCCAGGATGCTGGGGGTGGGGAAACAAGTAAAGATGCAGGAGCCTTTCTTGACATCCATTTTGAGGAATCACGATGGGCGTGACATTGACAGGAATTGAAGCTGAGTCTGCAGAAATATTATGTCAGGAAGAAGGGAGGTTTTAGATCTGTTCCACACGGCACTCAGAGAATGTTGCCTCCAATACCCAGTTCTGTTTTGGACATCTAAGTGCCAGGAAGATGCCAAGTTGGAGGTGATTCAAAGATGAGCAGCAGCAACAAATCAACAGAGGGGCAGGAGGGATTAGTTTATGAAGAAAGATTGAACAGGCTTAGCTAAGTGACAGCTAAGGTACCAAGGGAACATGGTAACTGTCTATGAGCGCATAGTGTAAACACCAGGGGGCAGATGAATGGTTTACTGCAATACATTTATC
>NW_017728997.1:20410955-20425756 GCF_001723915.1 Gavialis gangeticus | reverse complement strand
TCAGAAGGGGCAGGAGGGATTAGTTTATGAAGAAAGATTGAACAGGCTTAGCTAAGTGACAGCTAAGGTACCAAGGGAACATGGTAACTGTCTATGAGCGCATAGTGTAAACACCAGGGGGCAGATGAATGGTTTACTGCAATACATTTATCTGCTTATTAATCAAGTTAAAATGTTTGTTTTAAACACCCCTCTGAGGTTGATCATAGCTCCTTATTTTTTGCAACCCAAATGATAGCAATTATGCTTGATCCATTATTATGTTCCAGTGCTTTTGATCCTAGGATCCCTGAATGCTTTGCAAAAATTAATTAAATGAGCATAACATTACATAGAGAGAGAGATACAGGAATCATATCTTGCACCTTAAATGCAGTTAATTCTGGAGTGAAAGAAAAAAAGGCCCAGATTGTCTGATCTGTTGTACTTGCTTTACTTTCCTCTGGTGGTACAGAGAAAGTTAAGTTCCCTACTGGAGACACCTCCACTATAAACATAGCAAAAATCTGGCCTCAGAGGGTTATCAGTGCACAGGAACAGTGTGTGACATCTTAAATCTTTCATGAAGAAGAACATAATGAGCACATCTACACATTCATTAATGCACCTTAGATCCTACATATTTAGTTTAGTATTTGCTAAATTAGTTAATAAAGTACTAACTAAATCCGCAGTAACTAGAGTTATTGCACAGTAGTGCTGGCACATGGTTATTTTGTGACACTTACTGCACATTGACCTAACAACATTGTGCAGTAGGTTATTAGCATGGGTTCTAACTGCCACACTATTGCACAGTGTTTATTAGGGTCATGTGCAGTAAGTGTCTTGTGTAGACACACCAGTTATCAAATTAAAACTGTAGGAAGGAATCAAAGATGCAGAGCACAATTTACCCACATAGAAAGAGGTCAGTCCACTCACTCTACTACCTTTGCTCTTATTCATAGTGAGAATAAATAGGCACCATTTTGACTTTCTTTCTGTTTTAAATATAGCACAGGCCTTGAGCTGTGCTAGCTCAATGTGGAATTAGCACAAGCATGGCACCTACAGCAACACCAAAACCACTTCCTCTTGGACTCAGATGTTATGTTCACTGAGGGGCCCCCTACCAGGCACTGACACTGCTCAGCTTGCAAAATCTGATGCTGGAAACAAGATGCAACAGGATGCTTTGTAAGCCATAATGGAGATTTACCTTCTTTAACAACCAGTCAAAACTAAGTGAGGGACAACAAAAGATTGTGATACTCCTGGTCCTAGGTGACTGCATCAAACAATATTTAAAAACCAGGAGTCAGGTTTTGAGAAAACTTCTAATCTATTGATGATCACTATTGGAAAGTGTGTGGTTTACTAAGGCACACTACTGTAGACATCATAAGACAAATCCATTCAGCCAATTAAAGAAAAAGTTCAGTTTTGGTTACAGTCAAACAATTTCCTACTATGGAGAACAACAACAAAAAAAAGTTTGGGCTAATAATAAAGTGGCAGAAAAGCTTTAAATGCTGTTACATTTGCTCAAATTCAGTTTAGTTTTCACTAGACTTTCTCTGACCTATTTTGTAAATGGCAAAGGGCTTAAGATTCATCAAGCTCCCCTGGATTGGAAGCTACTCTGGTAAAAAGACGCATGGGTTCTCTCTAAGGTAACTTTTGCCAAAGGCTGCCGACTGAAGGCTGGGGCACGTGTAGCAAGGGAGATCTGCACTCTTTTAGCTTTTGATTTTCTACGCAATTGCATGGATGTATTTCTTGAGGAGGCGGGGCTCAGGGCTTGCTTAAGCTTGTGCTTCTTTTGCAAAACTCTTTCTCTTGCATTTTGTTAATGAGGGATTGTTCTTAACTTATCAATCATGATCATTATCAGCACTATTGATTTACAACGGTTTGTTCACTGGCTCTTTTCTGTCCTTCTTTGTAACAATAATATAGCAATTTCTGTTGACTTCCCTTCACAGATTCAGAACAATCTGTTTGGGGGGCTAAATATACAGAGGTATCATAGCAACAAGAGCATGGGGAAGACACTGGTTTCTCCACAAGCTTCTAATGCAAGTGCAGCTAGAATATGGCATTTAGTTATGAATATCATCTTACAAAAAGTTAACCTATCAGGAAAAATCTTGCAGCTCAGTGTTTGCCTGGGCTGTGAAACACTGCTACAAGCAGGGAGAGGAGAGCCATTACATATCAGTCAGGAGGGCATTTAAAACTTAGACTGCAAATTATTAGACAATATGCTGCAGGCAGCAATCCCACATAGTCAGGAGACAGGTGACTTGAGAGATGCTAGAGGATTATAGAAGAGCTACGTCAGTTTTTTGCTTCTCCAACATCTATGATTTCCTCCCTCCCAATGTGCGAGCATTACTCTGCCATCATGTGATGTGTTTTATAACCCAGAGGGGATGGCTGAATTGCTTCTACAGCAACAATATTTTTGTGATATCAATGCCATGACCTTTATTCATAGAAAACAAAGTACAAAATGGGAAAAGCAGGGTGGAGCTCAATCAGACATTTAATGTAAACAACTGTAAAGCCAGGATTGTTCTACTCAAAAGCCGTTTCCCACCAGGTAAGAATCTAAGCCCTGGGTGTTGCAAACATAGCAAAGATACTATCTTACATTTTATTAAAGTAATTGTCTATACCTAAAAGCAAGGTCTACTAAAAATTTCCAGTTCTCTTTTTCAATTTAAAGGGAAAATGGCATTAAGGAAACAGATTCTTATGACAGGTGCATTCTCACCTCTAACAAAATGCCAGAGGTTTTCCTAGGCTTCAGGAAAATGAAAGACAGGAACAATTCTGTTAGAGCAAAAATCCCATTTTATGATAGAAATAAGCTCATACACTGGAGCAAACTTGATTTTCAATCTTGGGGCAAGTTTAGAAACATTCATGCTTTTGGTCTTTTCACAGTTTCTTCATGGTTGCAACAAAAAGCAGTAATGGAGGTGGGCATGGCAGAAATCTGACTTGGATTACTGGGTAAACTGGGAATTTTGCATTGCCTTAATTAATAAAAAATGATGTTGAAATCTCCATTGAAGTCAATGGAGGTGTTGTCAAGGCCTCAGCCGTGACCAGAATTGCACCCAAAGTTTTACCAGCTTCTTGGTAAGGCAGTTGAAGATGTGGCAAAACCCACTCCATAATCCAGAGACAGAGTGCAAGGCTGCAGCTCAAAACACATATTTTATCTCCCCCTTACAATCAGTTTGTAAGGGGGAGATAAAAATATAGATGAGTGCATGGGCTATGAGATAAAGAACTTCCCAGGGCCCACAACTATCACTCCCCTCTTTTATTCTAGTCTACTTAATGTTTTCTTCTGCCATCATTGTATCAGGGGGCTGTTACATCCGATTATGTATGGCCAGTGCTGAGTCCTACCTTATGGAGTGCAAAGCTTCCCAAGTGGCTAGGATTTGATGTGATAGTCTTCCTGGACTGTGTTGGATGATAGATAGCATGTATATTCTGACTTTGCCTTCACATTGCACCTAAACATATAGGGGTACTTTCCCATGGTTGTGCAAATGGTGGTGAGCAAGTGGAGACAATTCAGTGATGGTAGCACAGAGCTGTCAGAGCTGGTGCACAATGTTCACATCTCTAGAACTACAGGCTGGGGCTTGTTTTAAAACCTAGCAGGGGCATTCTTTCTGAATGCCCAGCACATGCACACTGGTGGGGCTGCAATGCCAGTTGTGTGTCTAAGGGACTCTGCATACTCCTTGCTTCATTGATTTGTAAAAATTGGGAGGCTGAGCAGCAGAAAAGAAAGGTTTAACTATCATCAGAACAGGTGCGAGATGACTGTGTAAATGGAGAGGATGCTGGTCCTGTGGAATCCATTTGAGCCATATAGTTCAGTCGTTATTGCTGCAAGTTGTGTTTTATATAATGTTTACGAGGGAAAGAGGAACATGTAACAGCCAAAGAATGGGGAAATGGAAATATTGTCTGCTGATTTTGCGCACAAACAGAACAACAGTTACAAGAGGAGAGTGAGGCCCTATAGGGCTGTGGGAGACATCAAGAGCACACTTTGATTGCCTGCCCTAGTCCAGTAGTGCACTGCTTAGTGTTAGTGTAATGTTATGAACACCCGGTGTTTGGTGTGCACATACATTTTAAATGACTTGTTAACAGGTTTTATACATTTTAAAAGTGGGGGCTCTGAGGGTGGGGGACAGAGTCGGGCTGTTCATAGGCCTGCTTGTGAGCCAAACTAAATAGAGTATGACTCTTACAAAATACAAATTTACTGTGTGGTAATAAAAGGAGACTCCACTAAAAATAGAAAAGCTATGTAAAGCACCTGGTGCAAAGGGCTGGGGCCACTCCTACATGAATCACAGGTCAGTGTACGCACAGTCGTAGCACTTCTTGTTTTCCATGGGGACTGAGTGGAAGGGACTTTGCGGCTTGCTGTATTTCTCGGTGCAAAGGAGAAAGAGTTTAAGTGAGACCTAGGTTCTGCAGCACAGTGGTTTTGATATTTTCCTAGAGGTGGGCATCTTTGGTTCTGATTGATTCACGTAGGGCTATTTTTATTTAACACATGACCATTTAATGTAATACAGTTCAGCCTGCAGCCTCGTGGTAGGGAATTTGTCCTGGAGGTGTGTTTGAAACCAGTGGCATAGCTAGGGTGAGCCAATAGGACAACCACTCCAGCTGCCATCTCAGGGGAGGGGAACGTGGAAAAAACTGGCTGCCATTGCAGCTGTGAGATCGTGCCAGTGGTGCAGCAGGAACTGTCCTTGTGGGCAGCAGCTGCCCAGAGCACCTGCCTGCATTTTTACACCTGTGCTTGGAAACCTTCAGAGCACTCACCCATGGGATAATGGACTTCCTCAGTTTAAGAAGATTCAAATCCACATCTCCCATCTCCCAAGAGAGTGCTCCAACCATAAGGCCAGAGGGAATGGGGCAATTCTCTCCCATTCCTCTTGAAACTGTGCCACTGTATAGACAGATATGCATGATTCAAAGGGCCAGGATGAGACCATGGAAGATGGATCTTGATAGTGTTCCCCTCTAGTTTGGGCATTTACCTAAGAGGCAGGAATTCCAACAAATCTGATCTTGGCAGCCAGGGTTCATTCTTTCTTCTTCTCATTCAGTCATTGGCTGTTTAATGTAAAATGCATAATCAGTCCAGCAACAGTCTGTCGGTTAGTGCATTTTCCTAGTAGATGGGCAGATGGTTGGGGAGTTTAAGGACCTACAAAAAATGTATAGAAAAGGAAGCATGCATTAATTCACCTTCCACTTCTTCAGTGGGTTCTCTTTCTGGGCTTATATGGCATAGACTTAGATGAGGCCTTGGTTCTCTTTGGTTAGCATGAGCATCCTCCACAAGTTTGTCACCAATGTGCTGTACTGGCATTCCCCCCGTGGGCAGTTCCAAAGTGTTCATTGTCAATCAAGGGCTACTTGTGGGGCCCCCACACAGTTTGGTAGCCAACTCTACATAAAAGTGGCAGACTGATTGTTTCTTTCTTAACCTCCTCTGCTATTTGGTGAGACACCACTACTCTTTTCCCTTTGCCAGGCATTGCTCTTTGACAGTACTCCGAGTTGTCATCTCCCCTGCAATATCTGAATAAGCATTCCTCTTTCCAAGGCAAAGAGAGACAAGACTTCCTTCCTGGACCAGATGGCAGCATGAGATTTAACCACAGCTTTATGGGGACCTGTTTACTCGCTGGGAGGGGCCGGGAGGGAGACAGGCATTGCCAAAGTGCCCTGGCGATTATAAAAGTTCCTGTGGGAGAGGGAAGCTTCAAGTCATTCTGGCCAGCTGAGTTCCAAATTGTAACCAGAATGATCACTCTTGAGATGGCCTGGGATTGTCCCTGGAAAACTGTTTCCACCAGCAAAGGTAAAGTGTTTTCTCCACGGGCGTTATACAAGGGTGCTGCCAGCAGACACTCATTCCATTTGGGGAGCTGATTTAATTTGATCAGAATACACGTAGGGTTTTAGGACTCAAAATTGAGTGAGAGCACACACAACAAAGTGCTGGCATGACTTACTGGGAAAAACTTGTGTAGTACAGGCAAGGCTTTTAGTGGCTCACAGAAGGACATTTGTGGGACTCATACAACAGTGCATATTATTCTTTTCCTGCAGGATTTTGGTATGAAAGCACCCTGGGACTTTACTTGCAATTCTTTGTATGACATCATTCTAGAATTAGGCGTAACAATATTACATTATTTGTATAGGCATTGCACACAGAAATTCACCCTTTTAAGTGTAATGTCTTGTCTATTAATAGCCCACTTTGCTTTATCTTGGGAAATTGAATTCACATGATAAAGGGGAATTTAATAATGTATTAAATTTTGATGAGTAACTTGCATTTTGAGTACTGAATTATGAATGCAGAAGTGCAAGATGCAAATGATGTGTTGGCAGCGCTTTGTTCTGTGTTATATTTACATGTTTGATGTGAGTTGGGTGGGGGAGTACTGTTTTTATTGCTAATTTTGCTGTCTCATCAAAGTCAATGAGAACTTCAGGTCAGTTCTTCAGGCTTCAGCTGTTGGTCATTGTACAGTACATACCTCGCACAATTGGAAACCGCTTTAAATATGTTTTTGAAAACATCTAGCACAAAGTTTGTTGACTGTGTTTTGAAAATAGCTTGACTGAGTTTGGCATAGTTTTAAAACTAGAGTTTTCAAGCCCAGTGAAACAAATGATATAAGTAACAATGCTGTGGTCAGTACAGAACAAGCCCTCAGAGACTGACTGAAAGTAGCAATTTTTTATCAGCCACAGTTGGTCAAAAGGAACAAACAAATCTTTTCTGTGTTTTGTCTCTGTGATCATGTGAAACAATGTACAACATCACAATTTTCACATGGAGCACACCGTGGGGAATGCAGATAGCAGGTTTCTTGAATCTTCAACGAGTTGCAAAAATCCATGTACGTATTTCTTATTTTAATTCAAGGAAAACGACTTTTGCTTCTTTATACCCTTATATAACAGTGGATCTATTCTCTTTTGAATGCACAAGTATTTATCATTAGTCTAAAGGGAAACAGTCTTCTTTAAAAACATACTCCTTTCTGAATTTTTTAACATTATTTTACAAGTTAGAGCCTTCTTCTTTCATTTGACTGATTTGGAGTAACAATTATAAGGCCAGTTTAGGGTTTGTTAACTAGTGTAATGCTCCTGAGGAAAGGGAATATATCTCTGTAATGTCATTGTCAAATTTGAATAGATAGCAGAGGATTGTTATGTGCTCCATAGTTTGATCAGAGTTGGCAGAGTCACATTCTGCAGAACTCCTAATAAACCATCTGTGTATCAAGTGGCCGCAGCGACCATGCCCAGTTTAGATCCAATTTAGAGGCGTCCATGTTTTTCACAGAATGTCAAAACCAGGAAGCTTTATTGTTGGGTTGGAAATTAGATGTTTATTCTGAACGGTAGTTTCTTTCCACGCTTTCCTCCAAGCTGCTGCACTGTTGTGTCCTACAAGGGCTTGTACACATGTCTGCATAGGTTTCCAGGAGACCAAGTGGTGAGCTGAGAGGTTCTTTAAATCTCTATGACTGGGGAGGTCTGGATTGTCATTCATGTGGATGACCTCTCTGTACGTAGCTTTGTCTCCATGAATGTCTGGAGGAGCTATATTGGCCAGCACCAGTCACCATTGAATTGGTGTACATTTCAGGGCTCCAGTGACAGGGCACATTGCAGAATTTAACTGGACATCCATGCATTTGGTATGAGTGTAACAGCCCAGACAGGTGCACGGCTGTTGAGAAGACCAATGTCAGAGCTGAGGTGTGGAGTACTCCCACAGTAACACCTCGGCTCATTCCAGTGAGTTTTCACCTTATGTTCACCCAACTCTTGATCTTCGCAGCTATTTTCTGAAGATGATTATGGAAGGTTAAGGTGTGGTCAGGTGTCACACCTAGGTAGGACAGCGTTGGATCATGTTGTAATTTTTCTCTGCAATGGTAACATTGAGATGAATGTGTGCTTTGTGGTTATTGAGATGAAACGCTGAGATCTCAGCCTCCACCTGCAGAAATATTCTGCCGTTATTGACAGGTCTAATGTCAGCATGTCTTCAATCTCTTTGAAGGTCCTTGCCTGTGTGGTTAGTGCCAGGACATCGGCATAGGCAAATTTCCTCAAAGAGGTAGCAGGCATATTGTTTATATAAATATTGAAGAGGATCAGGGCAAGAACCTTCCCTACAGGAGGCCATTATTTAGGGTCCTTGGTCTGCTCACTATATCCATCGATTGCCCAGAAATGTCTACAAAAGGCAGAGCAGCCTGGCACACTGGAGCAGGCGGGACATTTTTAGCAACACACCATGCTCCTAAAAGTATTGTATGCTGTGGAGAACGAATGCAGTGCTGGCCTTCAGGTTGCACTAGAAGCCAGCCTTGATGTTTGTGGTGAAGGCAAGCACTTGATCACAGCAGCTTCAGTGTGGCATAAAACTGGCTTGTTCTTGAGGGATGGATGCCTTGGCAGTTGGACTAATCCTTCAGAGGGTAAGCTGCTCTAGTAGTTTGTAAGTTATACCAGCATTTCCCAACCTTTTTCGCCCCATGGCACACTTACCTAAATAAAAAAAGCACTGTAGCACACCGGATGCAGAGGGTTTGGGGTGGGTGGGTCATGATAAAGTTACCAACAAGATTTTTGCAAAAAAAATTATTTAATTGCAAGCTATCAGGCACAAACACCCTTCATCAGGCATTGGAGAAAAGATTGTAAAAGTTCTCCTGGGTAGAAGTGAAATTTCATACTTCATAGGGTTTCACAGAGGAGTCAATAGATGGAAAATTCCTCTGGGCAGGCAGGTCTTAGCTGTTAAAGAGTCTCTCACCTCTCTTGTGAGGATCTGTGATGATGCAAATTAGCTTGAACAAAAGCAGGAGCAGTATCTCAGGTTTCAGGTGGTCATGGTTGCTTCCCACTTGGGAAAATATGAGGACTTTGTTTAAAAATAGGCTAAAATTCGATAACTTCCATGTCTCGTTGGTCTAATAAAAGATATCACCTCTACCATGAGCCCAGATTGCTTTTGCCTTTAGACCAATATGGCTACATCCTAGATACTTGATATCAGCCTGTAGCTTCCAGGATCGCTGGCTGGTTTCCCTGGCTTCAGCAGAGCAATAACCACTGCTTCATGCCAGATTTGAGGCATTTGGCCACTCTCCATCATGCTTGAATATAGGTGCAGAAGCCACTTTTGAGCCATCGGTCCGAGATGGTGCAGGAAATCTGGAGGGACCCAATCTTTCCCTGCAGCCTTCCCTCTTTTTGTTGCAGTCAGACCAGCCCTAAGTTCCTCAGTAGAGCAAGTGTCCAAGAGTTTGGAAGATTCTGGGCAGTTGGCCATTGGCTCCTTCAGTTGCCGCCTGACGTCCTGCTTGTAATGCTTGACAAGTGGTCCCTTTGAGTTCACAGCCAGCTTTGTTGCAACAGCATCTGGTTTGACCTGCAGATTTACAGCTTCTGCAGGGTTAGTTGCTCCATGTTTCCTCAGAAGGTTCCAAGCTCAGGGGCTTGAATGCATGAATGCCAAGGATTTCACACACTCCATCCATTTCTGGCATCTGGTGGTGTCCAGGGACCCAAGCAAGGCTGTTGCCAGTGCAGGATCCCCTGACTGGTGGTATTGTCAGAAGAGGTTCTTGCACTCAGAGTGCCAACAGGGAATGAGCGTCTCCCTGTATCCATGCGGGATGTTGTTTGATGCAGAAGGGCTGCAAAGCGGTCATACGCCTTTGTCACTGGGGAATCTGGTGAATAGTTTTTTCAACCTCAGCTGGACCATTCTGCCCTGGGGTGGTAGATAGCAGCCTGGTTGTGGCCTACCCTGCTACATGGAAATCCAAAACAGGAAAATCCACAACTACTGTCATCACAACAGTGACCAAACGCCCACCAGCCTCCCAGTTGATGGAGCAACAACCATGACTACAGGTAAACAAGACTGAAAGGAAAAAGTGTCTATTTCTTCTTGCTTAAATTACTTTGATCCCATTAAATGTAACAGGCATTTTCACTGGTTCTTTAACACAGCAACAGAGTAAAACCCTGTTTAAAAAGTGGAGTTTATATAAACCTGAACTTATTGTGTCTCACATTATTTTGACAAGCTATTTTACAGATACGAAACAGGAATGGGCAAGGTCAGGGGACTTGCTAAAGGTCACATAACCCTTAGTTTATGAAGGAACCAGTACTGGAACTGCTTGCCACTGTCGCTGCAAAGCCATTATTCCCTTCATAATAGAGTATGTAGGGTGGAGAATAGTAGCTCTGCCGTTTCCCACTCTCCTTCCTAAATCTAGATTTCTAGACCCATCCAGGGAAAAGTAGAAGTGCTGGTAGCATTGATCAAACACGTGGAAAGAGCCTTGATTAACTTGATATGAAATGAAACAGTTAACTCGATATAGAATACTTAAAAGTAATCCTTAAAACAGCTCATCAGTTTCAAGTGTGGCCAAAATGTAACAGAAATATAACACAAGCAGAATTGAAATTGCAACAGTAATATTGTAAAGCCAATAGGTCTAATGTTCAACCTTGAATATTCTTTTGCTTGCAAGCTGTCACAAGTCTGTGCAAACACTCCTGCATCTGCAGCTGCAAATGTCCTGGGTATGCAAAAATTACAGGCTGTGTTTTGAATATCTGGAACAAATGCTTGATTCTGTTTACCTATAATTTGGCCAGACAATTAAAGAAAGGAAACAAACCAGGGCACAATTTTCTTCTTTTTTTTTTAAAAGAACCTGTTGATATTGTGGCCAGTTGGTGGATTGAGGGTATTTAATGAAACAGCCCAATCTGTAACTGCAATAAGGACAGTCCTATTTTCTGAGTTAGGGATGCTCAAGATGTGCACTTGGGAGTTGCCAGAGTCCATACAGGATGTATAAGGTCCCCAAAGAATCTGTCAGCCTCTCTCTTTCCGTATTTTCTGTTCAAGGTGAACACCTTTTGTTGCAGCCAAGGGTCTATAGGAAGTCTCCTGTCAGAGGATGCTTAAGTAACAGCTAATTCAGAGCATCCCTTTACTGTTCTCAGCCACACACACTTTGCCAGACAGTGCTGTCCACTGCTGCTCTAGACTTTGCTTCTCAAGGGACTTATGCTCAGGTTTGTTTCTCAGGAAGTGCTGAATATTAATTAATCAGATTTCCATTAGATATTTTGCTGATGAACATATCCTGGCCCCTGGCACAATATATTTAATCTCTAGTCCTTGCCACACTTGTGTTCAGGTGTATCCATCTACGAAATAAAGATTTCTAGAGTCACATTCAAGTATTTGTTACACCAAGGTGCAAATAGAGAAGAGTCTCTCTCTCTTAATGGCTTCAGTACAGATTTACCCAAGTACAACCAAGAATCTGACCCCAAGGGTCATTTTTTTAAACCTTGTGGCCTGGACCCAGAGATCAGTGAAGAATTAAATTATTGGATTAATCAGATATGGGGAGACACCTACATTGTATCAGTTCCACCTTGTATATTCTGTTGGGTGGATTTGTACATGCATTTTTACAACAGTACGTGGGAAGTAAAGGAGAAGGCAGTGAGTAGCGCATTGGGGGCAGAAGGGCTCATCTTCACATCACCCTGTGATGATGTAATGACACATGTTGTCGTATGGTGCGCTCTGGCTACGTAGCCATCAGGTGTCTACACACGATTGCCAGCTACATCACTGTAGCAGCATGCTCCCCGAAATGTAGCCATGCACTGTGCACAAGGTGTAGTAACTGCCCATACTGAGCTATGCTTTAGTACTTCCAGAAGGAAGTACTGAAGCGTGGCGCCATAGCAATACTGCCATACAGTGATGTGTAGTCGTCCCTGAAGAGTATTTGGTGTGTTAAAAATCGAGACTCTCTCTCTCTCTCTCTCTCTTTCTCTCTTGACTCAGACCATACCCATGTCAGATCTGGCATAAATGGGTGCACCTCCACTGAAGTTATTGAAACTACATTTGTGAACAGGATTGGTTTTGGTCTAGGAGATTTCACCAAGACATTTAAAGTTCTTTTATGTGTCTTAGTGAACCAAGGTCCCAAATGCTGTTCTTAGTTACATGATTACAAACTTCAAGGAACTTCAAGGAAGTGTGTGGCATTACTCCTGATTTATCCTGGTATAACTGAAGGTGTAATAATGCCCTAAATATTTATCTAATCCTGGCTCATTTTCAGTCTGGACGAACTGTATTGTTGCAAAATGAAACAAAGCATATTGCTACACAAATTCATGAAATAAAGGAATGAGTTATAATTACCGTTTTGGTTAGTCCCAAATACTGTTTACATATTTGCCTTCAGAACACCTTTGTTTTCTCAAACATAAAGAGCAACCACGTGCTTTGTGTGATTGACTTTTATTTTAGACAGTGAGAAAAGAGGGAAGGTTGATTTGTTTAGGTCTACAGTCTGTCTGGCAGTGACGTTGTTAACAGGTTCTTCTATAGATATAGATATTATAGGTCTACTGAAATAATTATCTGCATTGAAAACCAACTCGATACCAGAAATTGGCAGTGCTGGTTTAGAGACAGACCTTGCATTGGTCTCTATTGCAAGGTACGTTCATGTTCTCTATTGTAATGGATGTTCAAAAGGGATATGTTTCACCTATTTCTGCATGAACAAGCCAAGTAAGTAAACCTTCTAGGGAGAATCAGTCTCAGAAATTTGGTGGGATGGTGCCCACCACAGAATTATAGAAAATGAGGGTTGGAAGGGACCCCAGAATGTCACCTAGTCCAACCCCCTGCTCAAAGCAGGACCAGCCCCAGCCAAAGTTTTGTCTAGCTGGATATTAAAAACCTCCAAGGATGGTTCCACCACCTCTCTAAATAACACGTTGCAGTGCTTCCCTGCAAGTGAGAAAGTTTTTCCTAATATCCCCAACTTAAACTTCCCTTCCTACAACTTGAGACTATTGCTCTCTACACTGTTATCTGCTGCCAGGAAGAGCAGTTTAGCTCCTCCTCTTTGGGAACACCCATCAGGTCGTTAAAAGCTGCTGTCAAATCCCTGCTCCCTTCTCTTCTCCTGATTGTTCTCCAACAACCTTCAAACGGGAGTTGCAGCTTCCCTATGGCTGCTTTCAATTTTGGGGTTGGAAGAGAAGACAGTGTTTCTCTATATCCCAATATACAAGGGATCTGGAACACTTGCTCTAGATAAAGAAGGATCCCACACTTTCTATACCAGTCCATTTCTCTCATTCTCCTCTGCACAAGCCTATTCCAGGCCGGCACAAGGGCCACCTCGGCAGGCTGTTAGGCAGGCAGAAATGTCCCTGCTCTGCCCACACATACAAGCAAGCCTTTCATGGCACAGACCTCTTTCCACACCCTTTTCAGGGGATGCATTCTTCACTAAGCATCCATTAAAATGCCTCCATGATTCCCTAAAGGCTTTCTACTCTTCCCTCAATTCAAGGGCCTGGAGATGAGGTTGTGGGAGGAACAGCTTGTCACTCTTACACCCTCCCTCTGTAACAAAAGGAGATGGCAAAGAAGTGGAGCTTGTGTAAAAGATTCTGCCGTAGCCTCATCCCTTGCTCACTGGGTCCCCCTTCCTGGTGTGCTACACACCGGGATGTTCCAGATCCCCTTCCTTGTGCCTTATGCACATGTGTGCATGTCCCCCTTCCTCGTGTTATGCATGTGCTTGGCACCCCCCTTCCATGTGCCTTATCCCTTATGCACACCTGTTCGTATCCCCTTTCCTCATGTTATGCACGTTTGGTATCCCCCATCCTTGTGCATTATGCGCACGTGTCTTCGATATCCCCTTCCTCATTATGCATGTTTAATATATCCCCTTTCCTTGTTATGCACATGCTTGATATCTCCTTTCTTTGATATGCACATTTGACACCCCCTTCCTCGTGCATTATGGATGTGTGTTCAATGCCCCTTCTTCATGTTATGCATATTCGATACAACCTTCATATTACATGCGTGTTTGATACCACCTTTCCTTGTGTTATGCATGTTTGAAAGCCCCCCTTCCTCATGTTACACGTGTTTGATACCCTTTCCTCATTTGATGCACGTCCAATACCCCCTTCGTGTTAGCATATTCAATACCCCCTCATGTTATGCATGCTCGATATCCCCTTCCTTGTGTTACACAGGTTTGTTTACCCCCTTTCCTTGTGTTAGGTGCAGTCAATACTCCCTCCCTTGTTACACGTGCGTGTTCAATACCCCCTTTCCTTGTCAGTGCATTCGATACCCCCCTTTCCTCATGTCATGAACACTGGCTCGTGTTACACGTGCATGTTCAATACCCCTTTCCTCATGTTGTGCACGTTTAATACCCCCTTTCTTGCGTCAGCGTCCGATACCCCCTTTGCCAGGTTGATACCCTCTTCTCTGTGTGTTTAATATCCTTTCCTCGAGTTACGCCCGGTTGATACCCTCTTCTTTAGGCATTCAATGCCCTTTCCTCGTGTTATGCTCAGTTGATACCCTCTTCTTTGTGCGTTCAGCACCTTTTGCTGGCCCTATGCCCATTCAGTGCCCCCTTCCTGGTCCACCCCCTTTAGTCACGCAGGCTCAAGACCCCCTTTCTTCGGGTGGGCGCATCCGCCACCCGCGACGCCGTGTTGCGCACCCGCCTTCCCCTCTCCTCGCGCCTTTGGCACGTGTTTCTGCCCCGTCTTCGCGCGCCCTGCCTATCGCGCTCCGCGCCCGCACGTGTGTCCGCGCCGCGGCCCGG
>NW_017728997.1:20374912-20405407 GCF_001723915.1 Gavialis gangeticus | reverse complement strand
GCTCCTCGCGGCGCCCCGCCGGGCCACGCGGACAAAGCCGGGGCGCCGGGCGGCCGGGCCATTGTCCGCTCCGCCGAGGGAGGGAGGCAGCGACGGGGAGAGGAGGACAGAGAGGGACGCGGAGAGGAGAGGGACAGACACAGACATGCGGAGGAGAGAGAAAGAAAGAGGCAGGCGGAGAGAAAAAGGGAGAGAGGGAGCAAGAAGAGGCAGATTAACAGGAGGAAAGAGAGACAAGAAAAAAGAGGGGAGAGAGAGAGAAAGAAAAGACAGGTTAACACGAAGAAAGCCGGAGAGGCAGACACACGCCCGGAGAGCAACAAGGACGGCAAGGAAGAGCGGTCTGTCACTAGAGGCAGGGGCAGAGCGATGGCTCAGAAAGAGCCGGGGGGGAGGAGACCCCGGGGCATTTCATTACTGACTGCCCCAGGTGGATCAGGTTTAGCAGCTGCTGGATCCCATTCTGGGGGGTTTTTGGTTTTTTTGCAGCCGGGGTTTTGTACATGCCTGGGGTGCTGTGGCAGTGGGACTGGTTCTTTTCACACCCTCCCTTTTAGAGTGGATAGGTTGTAGCCGTGTTGGTCTGAGCACAGAGGCAGACAAGGTCCCTGGGTAAATGGGATCTCTTTGATGAGACCAACTGAAAACTACAATGTTTCCAACTATTTAGTTGGTCTCATCAACGAGGTCGCATTTACCCCTCCTTTTCTAATCTCTTTTCCTCCTTCACCTCATCTCAAGCTGAGCTACCCTGTGGTTTTTCTGGCAGTTATTTCAACCCATCCGCCCCCCCCGCCCCCCCACCAACCCTGCATTAACTTTTTGTCTTTTTTTTTTTTTATTGAGATAACAGTTTGCAAAAGGAAATTCATTCCAGCTTCGGGAAGTGCTGTTTTTCTTTTTCTCTCTCCTTGTTTTGGTTCCCCCAGCCCGACCCTTTGTAGCTGCTTCCAAAAGGCAGTATTTCTCCCCCACCCCCATTGTCTGACTGCAGTATGCAAACCTCTAGACAGGAGCACCGAAAAGCCCGGGACAAACAGTGTTACTGTGGGATGCTACTGGATCTGACTGGAGTGTGTGATATTGCTGTTAATTAATTTTTCCCACCGCCGTCATCTTTTCCCTGGAGAGGGGCAGCAGTAGTAGTCAGGACGCTCACGACAAAGGCGCGTGGGTTAAAATCCGGACCTTGTTAACCTTGGTAAACAGTAATTCAGCAGTCACCTCTGTATAACTGACGTGAGAATTCAGCCCTGTGACTTTCAGATGATTAATATTCATTTGTGTAGGATAATAGAACAGCCTGGAGAGCAGCTTGGGAGTCAGCGCAGTCAAAGTTGCCGTATAAGAACAAAAGGGGGAGTTTATTTGCAATCACGTAGAAGATAAAATATGCATCAAGCGGACATACTGTCTTCCTTCTGCTTTATCTTTTGTGACACAAGTAGCTCGTCTGTAGATGAGCGTTTTCGTGCATAGCAGTGACATTCACTAGATTTGGAAAACTCCTCCTTTTCCTTCATTAGACAAGAACAAGTGACAAGGGGTAGTGGGTAAAAAGTTAGGAGCTTGAAATCCCATCCGGTCATTCAGTTTATGTCAGGGGGCAGATTAAGGAGTTGGGGTTTTTTCTTTGGTTAGTTCCCATTTTTTAACTGTATTGTGAAAGGTATTAAGAAAATGTGCAAAGAGTTGTGTTAATAGTGCTGTTTTGGTAGCGACGGTTATTTGTTGCTTGCACGTCAAAATGTTTCAAGTGTTGAAGGAGCAAAAAGCGAAGCAGCTTGGAGATATGTAATTGTTCCTAGTGCTTGGCTGCCAGGTGTTCCTGGAATACATTTTATGGCATTAGGTCTAAGTGAATCATCCCATTAAAAGTTGGTGGTCTGGAAGGTGGAGGAGCAACACTTAACTTTCGTCAGGAGATTTCTGATTTTTTGCTTTGAGGTTTAGATTCAGGGAAAACTGAACAACTTTTTGGCATTTTTCATTTGCACTGAAGGGTGATGGGAACATTTTTTTTCCTGGAGGCCGTTGGGTGTCCAGTAATGTCCGTGTGTGTCTGCTGGGAGGACACCGTTCGTAAATTAGGGTGCTTAACTTGGGACTTGTGAAAAATTGGGGGCTCTGGGGACAGCTGCTCTTAATAGAGCTGGTCAGTTTCATTCCATTTGTGGCCATGGACCGGTGGCCTGTACATCCCAGGATTCATCTGGGGAGGAGGGCGGCCAGCTGCGCCTGGAGGCTGAGCGCCCCGGCCACCTGCTTCTGTGCGCCTGGGGCCTGGGGGCTCAGTGCGGCTTTTAAGAAGCTGGTCAGTTACTTTCCGCTGGTGGCAATGGAGTCCGTGGGCAGCCCCCTGGAGCCTCCACCCCCTGGTCAGCCTGGGATAAAAGAGTCTGATCAGTTTCCAGGAATTAAAGTAAATTGAGGACTGGCTTGGGGAGAAGCACTCTTTAAAAGCCACAAAAGCTCTGACAGCTCTGCAGTGTCCAGCTCCCTGAAGCCCAGGAGCAAGGGTCCAAACAGCCCCAAATCCTACAGACACACCTCGGCACCCCCACTCAGGGGGTGACCACACAGATTTCAGTAAGGTGTGGGAATGGGTCTTTACTGAATCATAAAATCAATAGAAAATTAGAGTTGGAGGGAGGTCATCTCGCTAGTTCAACCTTCTGCTCAGAGCAGGACCATCCCCCAGCTGTATCATTACAGCCAAAGCTTTGTCTACCTGGGTCTTAAAAACCTCCAAGGATAAAGATTCCCCCAGCCAAGGCGTTGTCTACCCGGGTCTTAAAAACCTCCAAGGATAAAGATTCCCCCAGCCAAGGGGTTGTCTACCTGGGTCTTAAAAACCTCCAAAGATAAAGATTCCCCCAGCCAAGGCGATGTCTACCTGGGTCTTAAAAACCTCCAAGGATAAAGATTCCCCCAGCCAAGGCGTTGTCTACCCGGGTCTTAAAAACCTCCAAGGATGGAGATTCCACCACCTCTCTGGGTAGCCCGTTCCAGTGCTTTACTACCCTCCTCCTCAGAAAGTTCTTCCTAACACCTATCCTAAATGTTTCACTTAAGACTGAACCGAATGTTAGTGAGAAGGGGGACCAGAAAATTGCAATTGGGCTAGGTATCCACTACCATGCCTTAGTGGTGGTTCAACAGCACTGCAGTGCCTAAAAAGTGATGGTTTTAGTAGTTGCAACTGTTAGCAGTGTGCATGCGGAGACCTCTGACCTGGGACAGTTGTGAACTGGTTTCCAATCGGTGACATTCTTGGAACAGTTCAAGCACCCTTAGGATATTCTGCTGGCGCTTCAGGGAGTCTAGTGTGTCAGAATATGATTGTTTTACTAAGGTTCTACAAAGTGACTTGTTTTATTACCTGAAATTTAGGGAGAAGTCCAAGGATGGCTTCCTCAAACAGTCTGAATAGCCAAAACCGAGGTGCATCTTAGAGGTTTGCCCCTAATGCCTCTTTTCCAGTTGAGAGGCATTTTCAAAGAGTCTTGCAGCCTTTAACTGGGCAAGTACCATTGGTTAGTTAGAAAGGTCCTCACCTTCTGACCATTTCTAGGAAAACAGAACTTGCTTTGTTTATTTCTGCTGACTGGGTGAGAGGAGGGAATGGGAGCACAAAATAGATCCAATGATTGCATCTTGTCAAGCGCAAGCTTATTGCCACACTGATCTGCCAGTGCTCCTCAGTTATCACCTGCTGCACCCCTTTATCCCACGCTTCTCTTTTTTCTTCCCATTCCCTGGTCCCTGGGTGTACCTCAGTGACACGAAACATCCCCACCAATCTCAGAGAGAAGCTTTTTACAGTTGGTCCCTGCTCTCTCTTGCATTTTTGGTTGTTAACAAGTGACTCCATAAAGACGAAGCTGTTTTCACTTCCTTAAGAGCTACCTCCTGTTTTCTTTTAAATTGAAGCGATAGCCTATTATCACGAGTAATGACGAGTAATGACGAATGCGAAAGTTGGGGGAGTTAAAACTTTTTATGAGCCAGATCTTATCTGATTCATCACTCTTATAAACTGTAAATGCTTTAAAGAGCACAGCTTTTAATAGATTACTAAGTAAGATTAGTGCATTTGTCCTCTTTTCTTCACTGACTGCACTTACACCGTAACGATGGATCGAGGTTCTGCTTTTTAAAAGTAATTCCCGGGGCCCAATCTTGAGATCTTCTTTTAGCTCCAGTGGATCTTCTTTGTTCAGTCCACTTCCAGGAATGGGTCCCTGGTGATTGGGAAGGAAAGTCTGAAAATTATGTTATAGTACAGCGATGGGCAATGTTTTTGGGCAGTGCCAAAAACACCTGCAAACTCAAATTATGCCGGGGTAGACGATGGGGGAGTCTTGAGGGGCCTGATAATAGTTGTGGTAGTGCAGCCCTGGCCCTTTCCCCACCATCTGCCCTTGCCAGGCAAAATGCCTTTGTGTGCCACGCTCTGGCACCTGTGCCAGGGAATGCCCCATTATAGCAATTGCCCACCCTGTTATAGTTGTTGAATTCCCCATGTAAGCTAGGATGGCAGGCATTCATCAAGAGCTATGTCCTCAGATGATGTACTTCTGCTGATATAATTAATTTATCCCAGCTGAAGATCTCAAATTTACCACTCCAAAGTGCAAGTATGTGTGCAGTTATATATAAGCAGGCTAGCATTCTGTGTATTGCTCGGCCTAGCTGTGGCTGATGTTGGTATAGGATGCTCCAGTAGAAGTTTGGACGTAGAGATGGATTAACATTGTCCATTGACAGATTTTTTAACCTTACCTCCAGTGGTTGCCTTGCCAGTGGAGAAACAACGTTTGCTGGGGTTGCCATGCAACAGGATCTGAGATACTAAAGACCAGGAAAGTTTCCTAATGCCTACCTTTGTATTAATAATTTTTTCTGCATGTTTTGTATATATTGCCAATTTTTTCTGAGTAAGTAGGCATATGCCTGCAAAACAGAGATGAGAACGTACCTTAATGAGCCTGCTCCAATGAACATGCAAGATAGATATCGGCAAACAAGCAGAAAGAGAGCATGTAGTTTTTCATTCACTCGCAGCTGCTGGCATCTAGTACAGAAGCTTTGGCCAGACATGAAAGAGGGGGATGTCACGAGGTAGCAGGCTGCGTGGTGGTTATGTAAGGTCATTCATTGGTATGAAGACTAACAGGTGCATTATAGTTCTTGTTATGGGTTCCTCCCATAACGATCACAGCCTTGGAGGAATTCAGTAACCTTCTTTGTCTGCAAGGCTTATGCTTCAGTACATCTGTGGCTTGAGCGTTGGGCGAAAGTTACTGATTGACCGTACAGCTCAGATGGAAGACAATGCATGACTTATTGGGTCCTGCTGTTGAGTGTTGAGGTTTGCATACTAGTACTCAGAAGGGGAGCAACAGAGATCCCGTAGATAGATACAGGCAGCCATTAACGAAGATACTAGGAAGTGGTTAAAAAAAATATCCTACCTTACTCTAGATTATAGGGCCTTGGAGTTTTATTTTCACTGATGTCTGGTGTAATTTACTTTCTCTTGAGACGCAGGTAGAATTTCTGAGATAATTTACATTTGAAAAATTGTAGTGGGCTGACAGATGAGAAATAATGGCCTATTTTTGCATTTGTTATTATATTCAGTATCCTGATGTACCACAAAAAAAATTAGTTCACGCATTTATTATTGGATTTCATCTGCATGATGGTGTCTTGAGTCAAAAGTATCTCATTATGCTGATGGATTCATTTTTCCCTCGCTTTTATTTTATATATTTATTATTATTTTTTTTTGCTTTCTCTTTTTTTTCCAAAACAGGAAGAGAAAATCCATTCAGGACAAACTCTTCTTCATGTAAGTGTTATTTATGCTGATTTACAAAGTTACAGAAGGATTAAAAAATTATTAGGATGTTCAAATACTAAACACTTACCATCTGTTCATAGAAACCAAGTAAAGAGCATATAAAAAACAACTGTGATTGCACAATAATGCTCTACTGTTATTTACATCTATCTAAGCAGTTCTGTTGTGCACATCAATGCAGTATCCATTACAAAGTACTTTGCAGACATTGAGGGGTTCATTTGCACAACATGCCTGTGAAGCAGGTATGTATTATCATTTCACTTAAGAGATGAGGGGAAGCATAGTAATTAAGTGATTTGCCCCAGGCCAAAGATGAGTCAGTGTCAAAGCACACTCTAAAACTCAGGCTCCCTAGTTTCCAGTCCAATGCTAAGAATAAGCTTCTCTTTCTTGGATTCTTCTACAGAATCCAAGGTCTGTCTGTAAAGTTGTTTGTGTATGTTTGTGTGTGTGTGGCCTCAAATAGCAAAGAGATATTTCAGGCCTTTTCTACCTATGATGGTACCTACTAAAATACCTAAGAGTAAATCCCACCAACCATTGGTGAATATTGTTGCAAATGTTTTGTGAAGACATTTGCCTCCAGACTAAATGCTCAGTCTCAGAGAGGCCAATGAGCCTTATGTAGTACTCTGCATAGACCAAGTAAAGCTGCATGTCATGGAGTTCTGCAGTTCTGCACATCGCCTAGTGACTTGTTTTGCTTGCAGATCTTTGATTTTAAAACTCTTGGTAATAAAGTAAGCTCTGCTCAGTATCTCTTCCCCGGAAGTAAATGCCTCGATTAAAAATATTACTGCCTTAACTAGGAAAATGACTGCATTGTTCACAATGCAAGGCCCGCTTTGCCTAACTTGGAAGCATGCACTGTTGTCAAGCCGCATGGCAAACCCACGAGCATTGACATCAAGCCAGTTACTCATGCATCAACATTTTTCAGAAAATAACAACATATCTCTGAATTACAACGTTACATTATTCTTGCTAGCAACTGCTGGTTAATATACAGCAAAATGCTGTGTGGTAACAAATGGTTTTTGCTATTGTTGGGCTGAAATGTTAGTTCAGCTTTTAGATAAAGAGCAGCTTGCGCACTGAGCCCTTGTAGATCATCATTTCTATGGCTAGTACAGTAGTTGTGTAGACAACTGTGTTCTGCTGTTCATCTTTCCTATGCTACCCTTCATTTTCCATTTTAAATTAGAGGTGGGTTCAGGTATATTCAGCGATGAGGGCCTCTTTGAACCCAGCAGAATATAACTGCATGGGTTTAGATTATCTCTGTTGTTAATCCAAAATCCATAGATTTTATTTTATTCCAGTTGTTTTTCTGTCAGAAATGTCATAATAATTTTATTTTGTGTCTTTGAATTCATTATTGGTTGGTGTTACGGAAATCAGTAGGGCTACCAGTTAGTGATGAGTTGTTGTTTTTTCCAATGGAAAAGATGATATATAAAACTTACTTACAGCAATTAAAAAGAGTTGCCCCTCCCCATACAGATACGCTAAAAACTTAGACTAGAGTAGAGCTTGTACCTTTCAGGTGGTACATTGCCACTTTTAAAAGACAACAGCGACAGAAAAATTGAAGGTGTCATCTTGTTAGCCCATTTCTCATCATCACAGGCCTCCCTACTGTACAAATTCAGACCTCTTGAAAAGAGGACAAAGAACACGCATCTCCCCAGATTTTTAAAGAGGAAGCACCGTGGTAAGAAAAAATATCTTTAAATAAAGAGGATTCAAAGAGAGGAGGAGGAAAAAATACATGATGGTGTGATGACCTTGAGTTGCAGCCTAGAATCTGGAGCCCATTGGAATGCAGATTTAAAGCTCTCTCTCTTAATTTTGACACCATAAATGGATAATTGAAAGCTCCATAACTGCAATGTTTACTTTAAAATGGATCAGGAATATAAATTTATGGCCGGTGGGCCATATATACATTACAGCCTTCCACCACCTGCCGTAGGCAAGCTGCCAAAGGCAAGCTTTAAGCAACAGAGCCTCTTTCCTGGTTCTGTGTGTGAAGTATTCTCTCTCAGATTTGACGTCTACATCTCTGCCTGTCTGTAATTGCTATATGTGTGCCTCGGTGCATTGGCTCCCTTTGGCTTCTTCAACAGTATGAATTTCCAAAAGAGAGAGAAACTCCAGGGATGTGAATAGAAAGACTATTGTCAAGTGCCGGGATGGTGAGACTTGCGGATAGAAACCTCTCCCAGGCATTGTGAACTTTCAGAATGGTGTAAATTCCCATGGATATGAATTCTCAGATCGGGATTAATCCCTGTGGATTGTGAATGATCAAAATGAGACTCTTCGGTAAAGTTAAACTTTCAGAACTTAAGACCCCCCCCTCAGAATGTGAACTTTCCAAAGGATATAAAAAGCTCAGGGATTTTGAACCTCAAGTGGTTCATCCCTCAAATATAAGTACATTCTCAGAAGTTCCTTCGTCAGGAATGGGTCTCCAGACACAGGAAATATATGAAGGGTCACGTGGCAGGAAGTGGCCATTTTGCAAAAGGACTCTTTGTGACAATAACCAGGCATTTGTATTATAATGATAAGAAAGGGACCATCTTATTCTTGTCACTTTGCGACAAATACTACCACGATTCATTACTTTCCATCAGTGCATCATCCTATGGAGGAATCACCACTGCCTATCCACATTGAGGAGGGGACAGAAGTCCCGATTGGTGAGTGCAGTTGGGACGGGTATATGTAAGGGGGGGGTTATGATGGTATATGGATGTATATGACTCACTTTTGTGTGTACCCATTTGTCACTGAATATTCTAGGAAGTATTACCAATGCTTTTTTAAAAATAATAATAATAAAAATCTAGTGTATTCTAGTGTTTATGTTACATGGCCAGTATTGGTTCTTGACTGATCCACAGAGAAGATACTGCAGGCACAGTGGTTTAGTAAGCTTCCATCATACATTGTCCAAGTAGTATCTCTTAACACAGACTTGGAACAGCCACCAATAAGTGTTAAAAATAAGGGTAGTTAAACTCTATGCCCTTTCAGCGTTTGGCCTCAGTACTGAGCTTCCCAGAACTGTGCCAACTGGAACTGCCATTTTCTGCAATGTAGACACTGCCCCATCAGGAACCCAACAAACTCATTTTGCATTAGTCGCTGAGCAGTCAGCAGTGTCACAACTTTGTCGTTATTATCCTCAGTCGGATTTCATTTGAGGCCAAATGCTCTATATCCCAAACCCATGAGCTACCATGTTATGGATGTTTTTGGGATGACTAAAGAAAGGACATGAAAAGACCTCTGTGGGTTTTAGAGGGCTATGTTAACATCCCTTCCCCTAGCCTCTTATTTAACCTATTTTTCAATGTCTTTGGCCGCTGTGCCTTGGCCACCTCCTTTAGGAGTATGGCATTGTCTACATGCAGTGCTTTTAAAAACCTTTTCTTATTCTCCAATCTCAATTTTTCCATCCTTAATTTCAAGCCGGTTGCCCCCTCTCCTGCCATCTTTGAGGTGGAATAATAATTTTGCTTCACATGTATTAACTTCAAGGTATTTATAGTTGGATCATGGCCTATAGAGTCTTCTCATTTCCAGATGACATTAATTTTAGTTCCCTTCAACACTCCTTGGATCATTTTTACTTCTCTTACTTGTATTTCCTGTAATTTTTCTATATTCATTGTAATTCATGGAGACCAGAACAGCACATGATTCTCACTACAGTTGGCCTAGCATGGCATTGCACTTTAGATTTCTATGAGCCCCTTATACACACATCCAAAAACAATACTGGCTTTTGTTCCCCCACTCCCATTTCTTTCAGCATCATCACACTGAGAATCTGTATTTCATGCCTGCAAACACGCTTAGGTCTTTCTCAGATTCACTGCTTTGCAGCTAGGTGCCGCCCCGTTTGTCTATGCTATTTATTTCCTCTCCCTAGAAGTAGGACTTTGCGCTTATTGGTAGCAAACCTCATCTTGTTGCATGCAGCCTTCCCATTTCACTAGGGCTTGATTTAAGATAGCCTGTCTTTGCGCTTAATTTTAATGCACTCAGATTTATCCTATCTTTCATAATGCAGTCATTACTGGTTTACTATCCATAGTTCAAAGGATTGAGATACTTAACATTTCATATTTAGATATACCTACAATGCATTTCCTCTGCCTCTTATTTCAAACCCTATTCCTGGCCCCGTCGTTCTTGTCTACATACCTACCCTTACTTTGCTTTGTTAGTTAAAAATATACAAACTGGTATGTTTAGCATTCTTCTTTTCTTCATGTTGTATTTTTTTCCTGTATAATTACCATATTGTTGCTATACGCCTTACACACATGGTAAGTGGTAACTCTTCATATGGCAGAGATAATCATTCCTCAATTCTATTGAGGGTCTACTCAGTGGAACAACTGAATGATGACAGCCCACTCTGATAGAGCCATTTAATCTGAGCATTTCATATATATTTGGTGTTTTCATCACATCTCTTCCGTTGCCCTGAGGAAGTATGGACTGCTGGGATGGTGGCATCTGAGCCAAGACTGAAATTTAAAAAGTTTGATGCATGACACAAACCAGCCAAACAAAAAAAAAACTGTGAGTGAAAGATTTTCATATGATGTTTGCTCAGTGCTGTCATGCAGTGCATTTCCTCGATGGTGCACTGAGTTGCAGTAGTAGCTATGAAACTTTCTGCTGGATCTGGACCTGGACCTGGATCGTGCCAGAACAGAGGTGATCATAAAACATTTTAATATTTGTCTGTATTGTCAACATAACAGCCTGTAGTAAGGAGGAAACAGCGGGAGTGGGAGGAGGATGGGGGGGTGGGACGACAAACATCAGTGATATCTGAAGAGTTGTAAAATTGGATATTTGAATACCCAAAGAATTGGATCTGGGGTTTTTGACTCATAACTTATTGTGCTGTGGTGTTATACCTACATCTGGGTCCAGATACTAATCCCACCCTCCTTTCAAAGGTGCTGGAGTGATTCAGATTGAGGCTCGCATGTGAGAAAAATAACTTAGTAATTGATCATATACACATGTATATATGCACATATATATACACTGTAGTCATGTGGTTGTTAAAACAATCGATTGGAGTATCCAGTTATTTTTAAAGTCATTTTGAGAATAATGTTATTTGCTAGTCTGGAATCTTATTTAAATTACACTTTAAAATTACACTGTTTAATGTGTCCCAAACCTGAGTGATGATACCAAGTCACTTTGCAAGTCACATAATTTGATGCAAAGGAAATGCAAAAGTAATCAGTTGGTTCCTTTTTTCAGAAGCAAAATTTAACAAACTGGTTATTTAAAGTCAATAAAAAGGAACATAAATCTACAACAATTACAAATAATGCAGCATAATGATACAGAAATACAGTGGGAGCCAACCTCTTTGGTAGGCATGCCAGAAATTAGCCCTGCACCTTTCTGGAGTGCCAGTCAGATCCCCTCTCACTGCCTGATCTGTTGCTCTGTTTTCTGCACCCTAACCTGTGCTCCCTGTCTGATTTTTCCGCTGTGCTTCATGCTTCCAACCCTGTGCTCCCTGCCCAATCTGCTGCTCTGCTTTCTGCTCTTTGCCTTCTCTGCCACTCTTCTTCCTGTCCCCTTCCTCATCTACTGTATTCCACACACAAAGGCTACCCATCCCTCACGGTGGCATACATGCCATGGCCACTTCAGCAGTAATAACACATTATCAGGACCAAACTCTGTGTCCTCAGTGGCATGCTATATAGGGCCTCTGAGTTGAGGAAAGGGAGGTTATTAATACAGAGTGTTTTCATCTTGATGAGAGATGTTGGCATTTTTGCATAGCTGAATTAAAAACTTTTGATCAAGAAAATGTCTGGTTCTACTCTTTCTTGATAAGCTTTTGAACTCTTTTTTTTTAATACATTCAAGGGAAAGGCAGCTGAGCTAAGTGTGGACAATCATGTTAAATAAAGGCACTAGATGGAAAAGTAGTAACTAAGAAACATCAAAGGGAGGTGGTTTTACATAGCAGTACAACAGAAAGTAAAGACTAATGGTAAAAGGAGCACATCCTGGCAGCCTTTGTTCAAGCATACACACCAGCTGACTTCTGTTCTTGCCACACAATCAGTTTAGTAAGCTCAGGGTAAAACAAAACAGAATTGATTGTTATTTGTTCTTATTTATAATAAGGCCATGCCCAAATGCCTGAGTCTGCATTTGGGGGTCTGTTATCCTAGACAAGCAAATAACAGCCACAGAAGATGGCACAGTCTCCTGAAGAGAGATTGCAATAATTAATTGTCATGATTGCAGTAAGGTTATTGGAGCTGTGCAGGGCTGGGGAACACCACTGGGGCCATCACTCTCCCATGCACTTGAAGAGCCATAGGGCTGTAGGAGAAGGTGTTTAGTTATATTTCCACACTACATTTATGATGTTAATGCTCTAGAAGTTGTCAGAATTCCCTTCCAGAGAAACTCAAATTGAGCACGCAGCTCCCTGTTCATGTTCACCTGTGAATCTTGATTTCGGTGGCACTGCTATCGTTTTACCTTTGTGTGAGGGAGATGAGTCAGGTCCTCGGTTTCCATTATAAACACAGGGCCCATCTTATAACCCAGACTTATGGATTACTTCTCCCATTGGTCCACATTCAGATTTCAGTGGCACAATTATAGAGCTGACGTTACTGCTGTTTTTAGTGGACTCATTCCAAATATTAACTTCTGTCATTTAGGCCCTTCTTACACGGGATAGAAATACTTTTTTAGGTTTTTTTCTGTTTACTTACCTAAAAACGATAGAAGCTTCTGCCTAGACACAAAGTAACACACTTCAGTTGCGTACACAAGATTTTAAAGCAGAATTTTGCCCTAAACACATACATTTGTACCTGTTCTGTCTGACTATGCCGACAGGCATCTCTAGGCTCTTGTTAGCATTACGTTTGTCCCAGAGCTGTCTACCAGTGCTTATCAGGCAGAGCGGGTGTAGAGATACATCATCTTCCCTCCTAAGTCTATGCCCTGTATTTCTACGCCAGGTTGTTTGGTTTCTGAAGGTAAGAGCACAACTTGTGTCACATGTTCTGAAGGATTAGCTCCTTCATGGTAATGCTGGCACATTGAGGGCTTGATCTTGCCATGTAGTAAAAGCCTTTTGCTAGAGGTGCACTGATTATATCGGCTGCCTATCAGATAGGCACCAATAAAAGGGGAAATGACATTATTGGCTACTAGCTATTTTCGGCTGTTGAAGCTGACAATATTTATCGATAATTATGCCTTCTGGCCAAGGCACTGGACATCTGGGTTCCCTGTCCCCTGCAGGACCGCAGCCCCCCAGATGCCTGGGTTCCCTTGGGAAACAGTGAGCAGCATTCTAGCCTGCAAGGGGTCCTGCTTGGGGCTGCCTGGAGTGAGACTTGGGGGGTACCATGTGCATGTGCACAGCTGCACGCATGCACATGGCCAGGAGCACAGCCAGGCAGCATGGAGAGCAGCTCCTTGCAGGTAAGTCTGTGGAGGAGAAGGGGCATGGGGGGTGCAGATTGAGGCCCCCATAGTGAGGGAGGGAGTGGGGTAGGGGCTGGGGGTGCTGCCCACCCAGGACAATTCATGGGACCTGGGGCCAGTGCAGGGTGTGGGACAGAGCCAGAGGCGGCTCATCCAGAGGGCGTGGTGGGGCAGCTCCCAGCCACAGTGCAATCCCCCGGGGAGGCATAGGAGGGGCATGTGCCCCATAGATTTGTGCATGGGGCAGATGTAGTCTGCTTTCTGAGTTTTGGGGCTCTCTGCTCTAGTGCCTTTCCCTTGGGAGCCCTGCACCAGCCGCCCACCCACCCGGCAGCAGTGGGGACGGCCAGTTGTGCCCCCTGCTGCCAGGCGGGCAGGGGGCATTTGACTGGTGTGGGGCTCCTGGGGCAAAGACAGTAGAGTGGAGAGCCCCAAGCCCGTAGCGGGCAGCCCGCATCCACCCTCTCCCCACTCAGCTCTTCTCTGCTTAAAGCACCCCTGCATTTTAAAATGGTGGAAGCAGCACTTGTACTAAAGCTTATTTGATGAACTTTAGTTCAAGCACCCCTGCTGCTAGGACTGATGCATGTAACTGCTGGAGTGCGCCAAAAAAAAGGTTTATTTATGTTAGTTAAATCAGTTATCTGATTGGCATCAGCTGATATGGTTGGTTAATAATTGGCTATCGGTATCAGCCAAGAAAATATTTATCAGTGCACCCCTACCTTTTGTACCGTGCCCTTGTGCCCTCTAAAGAAAATACTCTTGGCACCAGGCAAGATTGGGCTTGGTAGGCCTGCAGGCACCACTTACAAGTTAGTTATGTGTTTTGGCAACCCAGAAGTTGCCTTGATAGATTTCCACACAATGCAATATGTCCTGGGCATTTACGATGTTTCTCTGCCACTAGAAACAGATCTTCATACACATGATTATTTTCTGATTATCTATCTGGGAAATGAATTGAAAACTTAAAAAAAAAATCTCCAAATAATGGAACCATCCAAAATGGTTCTTTAAAACTATCCAAAATTGCATCGTGAGTTATATACCTGAACTAGCAATGTATGTCAGGTTACTGTGGCAAGGGAGTCATAGGGCACGTTACAATTAGCAGTAATGATCATGTAGCATGCTTTGTTATGTTCAGTAGTTTTGGGTTTTTTTTAAAGGAACATGTTCCTTTGTTTTGACAGTTAAGTGAATATAATCTGATACGGCACCACCGATGGCAGTTGCTTATTAATCTCAGAGCCCAGTCATTTGCTACATACCAGTTTAACTCCCTCTATAAATTTTGCTTTCCAATTCTTTGTTTTAAATGTATGGAACTTCTGATCATCAAGATTAGTTTTTCTTATAGTTTTAATTCCTCTTGGTTTTAACCTTCATCCCTCCTTTCCTCAACACCATTCCTCTGATGTTTTAAGAACTGATTCTCCATCCAGTTTTCTACCAATACATATTTACTCCAGTGAGATCCCCATCTCATTTACCGCTCAGTGGTAATATCTCTGAGGGCAGCTGTTATACTAATGTAAGATACTTCCTGTTCATGATCTAACTTGTCAGCTCCTTGGGGAAGACCCCTCAGATGAAATTTTGGACCCAATGAAATCAGGAGTTTTGGCTACTGAGGCCACCAATGCCAGAATTTCCATTCAGGTTTCCCTAAATCTCAGTGAAATGCCATGTGAAACAGCACACAAGTTGTTAATACTTGAGCCATTTCAAACAGAAACACTTCCCTCCCCGTTGATTCTAAATCCCCATTTCATATTAGTCAATACTTGAATAGTTTTTAAGAGAGTCACAGGACACTTGACCTTTACTTACACACTGACTTCCTCGGTCTTTGCAGCTATGCAGTGCTTTCCGGGGGCGTAGGGGCCACCAGAGGTAGTTAATACTGCACAGAACAACTGCTTCTCAGCTCGTCTCCAGTTTAGCAGTCCTACGCTAGACAACCTTGGCTATGCAGAAAATCTTTAAGCTTCAAGATGCAGCATGTCACAGGCCAGCTAAGTTGCACCCTAACAGACAACTGTCTTCATTAGAGTGGCTTTATTTTAACCTATCCCAAAAGGGATGAAAACTGTTTTCCATGTTATTTCAGATAGTTTCAAAGGCGTTCAAAGATAGTTTCACCCCAAAGTAACCTGTAAAAAAAAAACTTCAATTACAAACAAAACAGGAAGAAGTTGCTTGCTCTTCCCAGCCAAGCCTACCCAGAAAATTTGATTCCTTCCAGGTCTCTCCTTTATCTGTAAGAAGGGTATGGTTTATATATGCTCTTTATTTCCCATCATGCCTTGTCAGAAGCAAAGCTTTCAGATAGGGCTGCCAGAATAGTCTTCCCCAGATTTTAAAGAACTTGTCCTTTGTGTTTGAAGGAAGGTCCCTAAAACTAGGGTCAGCGGGATGGCCTTTTGGCCATGGAGCTTGTACGGTTTCTATGCAATCACTACTTTCCCCTCAGTGATAGCATCTCCCTTCCCTGTCATACAGAGGTGATGCCTCCCTCTCTCTCATAGGAAGATGTGCAAGGTGAATGTGGAAAAGCCTGTTGCTCTCCTGTTTCCCTGAAGTTCAGGGTCTCTTCTGCCCCATTTATTCCCACTTTGCCACTCACTACAGTGCATGGTGAAGGGAGCATTGGCTACCTCAACTACAAATTATAAATGGAGCTAAATACATGGAACAGACACATGCAAAGGAGGAATAGAAAGAATTGTAGCTGAATTTGAACCACTTCTAATGTTCTGTCTGCATCAGGCCATCAGAAGATCACCTAGACCTTGTACATATACCACCATTTTTTTAAACTATAATTTTTACATTTAGCCTGTTAGAAATTATCTTGCATGCTACCATTTGCTTTACATGTACCATATTTCTATGACAATCTCAGCTCAATTTCACATACACATTTTATATTATGGGACTGCAAGTATTTCCCACCTGTGCATCCCTTTACCCCAAGTCAGTAAAACAACAAAAGAAGCCCAGGATGAAAACAGTATTTGGGTGTTAAATTCAGACTTAGTGTAACCCCCCACCCCAATTTAGGTAAGATTGCACTAGGACTGAATCTGGTCCCAGCTGTTCTGTTTTATGAACTGTATCTTGGTAAACTGGAAATAGTGGTTGATGGGGACAGGTGAAATTTAGAGAGCTGGGTTAGGACTATAAAAGCAGTATAACCACTAAAACTATCAGCTGATGTCTGTCAGAAATTATTGAAAAGATAAAAAATGAGGGAAAATGCTTGTGTTGCTCATGTTTTGTCTAGTTGTACCTGGACATACATTCACCTACAAAAACCAACAGAAGAACAACCAACATGTGCAATAGCTGAGTAGCACCAGTGTTAACAGACCACTGCTGTTCTCCGCATCTCAGCCATTTCTGTCCTCCTCACTGTTGCAGGCTCCCTCCAAAGTCACTGAAGCCAAGGTGAACTTCAGCGGGGCCTTTGTCTGAGTACAAAGCATAGGATCAGGCTCTTTGTTTGCACATGCGGCATGCGTTCCACTTCACGATGTGGCATGCTGAAGTGGTTTATCTATTCAGGGTCCCTCGAGAAGTGACATATTTGTTTTGTGCACTATTTCATTTTCATATCTCTCCACACAAAAAACAACAGTTCAACTTTTGAGAGCTGATGGGAAAGCTTATGTGGCTAAGCAGAACTGAAGATATACTTATGGTTTAAAAATTAACTGAAATCATGTGATATTTAAGAGACCTGGATGGCTCCTGGGATTAGTAATGAGATACGGAGACTTTCACCTCCAATTTGGGTTTAAATCAGGTCAGTTTTGATCAAAAGTAACATCTGGTAGATAGCTGCTCAGCAGCTAGCATGAAATGTGTTAATGATGTCCCCTTAAAGCTGACCTTCTTGAAGGGAGACTCGGCAGAAAAATGCAAGGAGCGTTGGGCCAGGAAGACTGAAGCATGCTTGTCCTACTGGAAGCAATCTCTTCTGTGTTATGGTGGATGCACAGTGATGGCGGCAGAGAAATGCAGGGGAAGCTGATGCTGAACAAGGCTATTCTTTACCCATTCAGTGCTTAAACAAAGGATTTCAGGAACCAGGCTGTCAAGCCAGCACCTTTCACCAGCTGCATGCAAACAGCAAGAGAGAGAGAACATGATATTATCTCACGGCTTTGTTAAAAGCTGAGCAAATTACACAGAGTGTCACCATCTCTGCTGGCTTATTTAGCTAATTTATCACTTCTCTTTTTGGCATATCCTCTGTAGAAACTCCCTGGTCTCTATTTTACTTTGCATGTCAGAACGACTGTGAGAATTCATTTCCTGTGTGAAACTTGAGAAATGTGTCCAGTTTCTGTTCATTTTTTTTTCTTGAAGCAAATAAAACATGAACAAACATTAACAAAAATCCCAAATCTAAAACACGTAGAAAATCCTTTTTTGTTCAAGACTTGTGACCAGAACTTTTCTTATATAAAGCAGCCTGGAAACATCAGAGACAAGAATCTATTCTTATCGCACCAGCACCGCGGGCATGTGTCATTTTAGAAGTCTATGACCAATTCCTCGCCCTCATACTTTTCTGGCTCACAGTTTCCTGAACAAGCATGGCTGACAAAAAAGAGAAATCCACATTTAATATCAACATTGCTCTTGGTCATTAGGTTAAAGGACCATGGACTCCACCTGCAGTGCTGTGTTTTCAGTGCCACAGGGCTCCAGCACGTCCCACCGCTAACACAGCTTGGGGCATTCCTACAGCAGCACTTTCCCGACTGTATGTCAGCAATGCCTTTATCAGTGCAATCTGGGAAAGTCTGGGTGTGCAGATGCTGTGTTGGCGGGATTCCCCACCAGGGTCAAAGAAGGACGGCCTATCAGCTGATTGTGCTGGAGCATGATTTTTTAACCTGGACTTCGGGATGTCTTCCTTCACAGAGAGGTTCATAGTTAGCCCTGTTAGTCTGAGGTCAAGCAGAAGGCAGGGCAGATTTGCACTTTCTAGATTTGCCACAGAGGCAAGACCTTCAAGAGAACTAGCTTAGCCAGGTACACAGACAGAATTAAAGGGACCAGCTTCCATATCCGAGGCTCCATGTTAGAAACTGGTTACAGTCTGATGTTTATGTTGCAGTACACAACACTTAAATTATGTCCTCTGTATAACACTGAAAGGGGATGGATAGATAGCATAGAAACCTGGTGACATCTGACTACCCTAAGGTATCCTAACCTTGTTTGAAGATACAAAGTCCGCGTGACATCCCTCTGGTTAAAAAGCTAGGCAAATTTGCAGTGTAGATAGATCCAATGATTTTGTGTATGTGATGCTGAAGCATCTCAATAGCTGCTCTTCTGCTTATTAAAATGTGTATTTATAAGGACAGCTGAATGCTCCTGATCTTTCCTTTTTCATCTTGCATATGGCCACTAGCATCAAATGTCATTGATGTGCAGCAAGAGCAGCCAAAAGATATGAATAGAGTTTAGTGACTGAATGTGTATTTTCCCCCAAACCATTTATTCTGATGCATTTCTTTCATTTGCTTGTTTAGAAGATACTATAAGAAACCTTTTTGACTAAGCTATGAATAAAGAACATGCATAAATGTAGAACTAAATTTAAGATGTACTGCAAAAGTATTGATGGGCAGAATGATTTATTCCCAAGAAAAATAAAATCAGCTTTAAAAATAATGAATTTGTGCCACTCGTTGTACATCTGCTTTGCTAAATGCTTAGTTGGTTGTTTAATTCTGTACTCTGAAGCACCACACAGTTTGTAATTCTGGCCCTGCAGTAAATTTTGGCATTTAATGGTAGCACATATTCTATAAGCTATGTGGATGCAGTACATAGATTCTTAATCCTGTACAAAAAATTAAATAGTCACAGCCTAAAACACGGTGAATACTTAGGTTCAGAACCCCTTCCTGTTTTAAGAGGTTATATGGGTGCAGGGTCAATTAACTTTTCTACTTCATCTATGGAAAAAAACATTGCTGGTGGTTTATCAGAGGTTGTAGACACAGCTACTGCTCACTAATGGACTATAATTTAATTGTACAATAAACCCTTGGAAGTGAAAAAAAGAGCACAAAGAATTTGCTGGGTTTAGTAGGAAGCTGGGTAATTACAGCATGCAAACAAATGAGTCAGAGGAGGAAAAGAAATAATTTTAAGACACAAGGTTCAAAGAGCCCTCTTTACTGAAACCCACATCATTTGGGAATCTCACCATTTTGCTATACAAATGACATCCCCCCCATACAGCTCATGGACCCAGGCAAGGACCCTTTCTCAAAAAGATCAGTACCTACAGAGTTATGCTGCATTGCGGATTAATGCCTTGCATCACAATGGGTGATCCAGTACAGCTGCAGGAGAGTAGCAGGGAAAGCAGGAGGAGGCTGCTGTTCCCCTTGAGCTTTTGATAATCTTTAGGTTTTAGCTAGCACACTTGGGGGGCATCAAATTAGCTGAGCAGTTGGCTTGATATGAACAAAAGCAACCTTTCAGCTGGATGTTCCCTTCCACATTTACCACTAGCACGTTAGGGTTCTTCTTACCTCTGTTCTTCCACAAACACGTACCACCCTTGCTTTGCTGCCTTCCTTCACCTGGAGCCTTGTGTGGAAGCAGCTCAGGGAATCGGCAAGGATGGTGGTGGAACAAGCCCAGCAGCAGGAGAAGACAATGGCTGAGATTTAGGTATAGGAGCATAGCAAATTAGGCCTGGAAGGCACCTCCTGAAGTCATCTAGGCCATCCTCCTGCTCAAGGCAGGGTCATCCTCCCTGACTAAGCCATCCCAGTCAAGTGTCTATCTAACTTGGTCTTGAAAATTTCCAAGGTTGGAGGCTCTGGCTTTCCACAACTGTGGCTTTGTAAGGCAAAGGAACAGCGGTCATCCCCCACCAGGCAGGGAAATGTGCCCTGCATGTGTGTGTGCCAGTGGGAGGATTTTCCTGGCTCTTGGCTGGGGCCGGAGAGTGAGGTGGGCTAAGCAGTGACTGGTGTGCTGGGACAATACTCCAGGCAGGAGACATCCGTTACCCTTCCCCAAGGCTTGCACGAATGGCTACAGTGCAGCTAAACAGGCCTCTTCGGCTGCACACTCCCTCCTCCTTCCTGGACAATAGTTTTCACAGAAAGCATGACCTTTTGCTTTAGTCCCAGGACTTGGACTCTGATGCTGCTCCCATTAAAATGAACATATTTTGGTGGTGATTTCAATGGGACTTAAATAGGTCTCCCCACATGGGAATCCTTACTGAGCTTTGGTGGTATATCCCTTTGGTGGTATATCAAGACACCTCCCTTCCTTTCCTCAAGTCTTTATCAAAAGATAACCTTTGACTGCAAAGCATTCGGCTTTTTAGGCTTTCTGTTTAATAACAATGCTGCATTAAAATACAATCCATTTTATTCTCTTTTGCAGTATGGAGAGACTTCAAGTTTCTTTCCACACCCTTATCCTCCCATTATAAAAACCAAACATTTCCCATGTGCAAAGGGTTTTTTTTTTAAATTTTCTCCTATTCAGCTAATCATAGGGGTTTTAGTTGTGACTGCTTTATTCTTTCAAATAATAGGCACAATAAAACAAGAACGTTACGTGATTGCTGTGTTCCTCAACAGCTCTGCGCTGAGACACAGTACCTATTTACAGCCTTTGAAGAATATGAACATACATAAGAAGGGCATCTGGAAAAATAGATGTTTTTTCTCCAGTACACAATTGATTGAAGAGAAATAACATCAAGCCTTGGGCTTCTCTTTTGTAGTACATCTCAGTTAAATAAAGGGATATCCGTTGCTTCCAATGCTTTCTGTAGCAATCCTTCAAGGTGTCTTTTCCATAGAAGGAAAAGAAAAAGACAGCATGTAATACTGAAAATGGTACAAAAGTTGTGAAAGGAGGGTTCATAGAAAAACAGAAAAGGTGGGGGGGGATTCAAAGAAGAAGAATTAAGAGAATAATTGATTGCTCGATAATAGATGGATATTTATTCAGAAAGAAAGGAAATGAAGGGGGAAAGATCAAAAGAATCTATAAAACATTAAAAAGGAAAGTAAGGAAGAAGAGATGAATGAGTGCTTAATAATAAGTTTTAATAATATCAAGAGAGACTGTAAGTTAATGAAAAGGTTATTACTTTGGAAAGACATCAGATATAAGTTAAGGACATGAAGTCAGGTATACAGTAGACGTTTGCACGCGCCTTTAACTCAGAGAAAGAAATGGATCAGGATTATTTTTTCCCCACAGATTGGAAAGATCTGTAAGGAAGACAGAACTTTTATCAATGCATTAAATGTTTTACTGCTGTAGTGACTAGGCCAACAACTCTGCTCCATGCAGGGAGGAAATCTGTCAAGACTAAGAGTTAAAAGTTTTAGTTTGGAGTGATTCTGGGAAATGAACCAAATGTAATCAGGTTTTATCTGACCCTGCTGCTGTTAAAATCAATAGATGCTTTTCCGTTGCCCTAAATCAGAGCAAGAACTGGCTCTTGGAGAGGCATCACAATACTGTCCATTTTGATTAGAAAGACATGAGGGGGAAAGAGGCACAGGGACAGCTGCTCTCTAGGAAAGGACAGTTTTGAGAGAATACGAAATTTCACTGGAAATTCTGTTGGTTTCTAAGATGAATAGAGAACAAACAGCAGACAAAGACAAGGAATGGCAAATGTTACACTTGGCCAGGGCACCATGTCTACATAGGAGTATAAAACGAATTATAATGGAATAAACAGAAGGCTTTCAAAAGGTAACAGACTGTGACAAAGAGGAGCACTGAGATACCCGGAGGCCATAAATGCAGGGAAGTTCATAGGAGAAGAACCTGTAGAATAAAATTAACCACAGAATGTGACCTGCAGAGACAAGTCCAGCCGGCAGGAAAATGAGTGGTGCAGACTGGTCTTTCTTCAGGCAAAATTCCCATGGAAATCCGTGAGAATCTTGAGTCTTGGGTAATTCAACCTTTTTTTTGGACTTAACAGAAGAATAGGAGAGTGTCAAGCAGCTGAGGCAATTTCAGGGTCAGTGTCCAAACATGAAGCTCTCAGGGTCCAAAGCTAGTCTCTATTCAGTTTGTATCCAGTCCTATAATGGATATAACATAAGCTGACTTAGTGCACATACCTTTAGAACAGGGGTGGGCAAAATGCAGCCCACGGGGCCCCTAAAAATTAAGAAACTTAATATTTATCTGCCCCTGGCTGCCTGTTGTGTGGCCCTCGATGGCTTGCCAAAACCCAGTAAGTGGACCTCCATCCAAAATAATTGCCCGCCCTTGCTTTAGAACAAGGTTTCTGCTCTGGGAAGGGAAGAATTAGCCAGTATGCCAATTGCAAGGTACCATCGTTTCAAAATAGCCATAATCTAGCCACCACTTACATTTCTGCAGATATAATATCCTACATATTATAAAGAGAGGTTTTGCTTACTATTGGTTTTTAGAGTATCTTTTAGTCTTTTTAAAGATCAGTTCCTAACTTTTTAAAGGGATATCTGAGAGAGGGACTTAACATTCAGGAGATCAAGTTCTGATTGAACTTTTTAGTCTTTAAAGGCACACATAATTAAGTGTGGACTTTAGTATGTACTGTACATGTATGTACGTACTATGGTATGTACACAGTAGCCTATTAGGACAACAAAACTTGACTGGCATATATGCATCAGGCTATTTGCACACACTGGTTTTGAAGATTTGGCTCTTAAAGGTTACTGGACCAAGAACAAATATGACCTTATGGCGCTTACTGAAAATGATATTGTATTGGTCTCCTTTGTCTGGGAGACCAAGAGTTGTGGAACAGGTCATTATTTTTATTAAGAGCAGAAATTAAGTGACTGTCAATGTGTATGGACACCCTTAAACTGTCTGGCATTAGCTATGTGAGTGGCCAGTGTTTTTGGCATTCTCCGAGTGTAAAGAGCTAGCCAGCAGTGGGAGAGCAGCAACTGAGTTTGAGTTAATGGCACAGCAAGAGATTCTGAGGTTGCCATTTTGTGCACCTGATTGAGAGAGAGGATTTGGGAGTGCGGCGGTTCATGGTTCTTCTTGTAGTCCAGAGCTGTGTTGCAGAGGTGAAGCACTCACATTGTGAGCATTACAGACCAATTATTCTCGGAGCCTGAGGGAAGAATGCAAATTGCCACATATTGCTGCTTTAATATATACTTCTACACCACACCAGCATTAATCCAGATTAATTATGTAGTCTTCAGTTAAATTAATTTGGATTCACACCTATGGGCATGTCTACAGCAATGTCGTGATGCACTACGTTACCATGTGGCACGCTACAATGATGTAGCAATCACGTGTCTACACGATTGCCAACTACATCGCTGTAGCAGCGCACTCCAGCGAAGTGGCAAAAATTAACTATGCACTGTGTGCACGGCATAGTAACCATCTGTGCTGCACTTCCAAGAAGTACTAACTATCTGTACTGCACTTCCAAGAAGTACTAACCATCCGTACTGCACTTCCAAGAAGAAGTACTAAAGCACGGTGCTCTAGCAGTGTTGCTATATGGCGACATGTAGACATGCCCTATGTGTACCAGAACAGAATTTGACCCAGCCAAAATGAGATTCTTTCCTGCCTCCCCCATCCCCAACTAAGTTTCTAGCGATTTTGCTGTATGTGGTGAACACCCAGTCTGAAAATAGAAGGTTTGGCTACTACTCATTGTTTATCCATCTTCATTTCAGCAGAGCAAGCCAGAGCTACCTGGAACTATCCCAGGCTTCCTGGGGGGGGCTGCTGTTGAAGGCAGACATGTGTCTCCTGGAAAGCAGATTTGTGTCTCCTAGGAGGCAGATGTGTGCCTCTGAACTGGATCACTCATTTTGGACTCCATGATTTTAGGAGTATTTTCTTACAGTGCTTTTCCCTTTGGGGGAATTAGCAGGGGCAGTATCTGAGATCTGACTCCCTCTAAGTGATACTATAAAAATAACCTATTATTCTCTTTTTCTGACCTGGGCGGCGACAAAGTATTGTTTTAGTGTCTCCATCAGACCATGAGATTGTTATCCCTCCAGAGTCCTTTTAACCTCACCCAGTGGGACATAACTGAAGGAAACGAAACTTTGACCTATTAATGATAAAGACAATGCCTTTCACTAAACAAACTTGGTTCTCTTGGCTTTTTCCTTCCAAGAAGAATTGCTTCCACACCCACCCTTACAGCCTTTGTATGCTTTTTCTGTACTTGGAAGTGGATGACTGGCCTACAGTGGTTGTTGGTAGCTAGGGGATAAAGTCCCACATTCCTTCAGCGTGACATGGGCTAGGATGACAGTTCCAAGCAAGAGCTTAGTGTTGGTTTCTGGGGCGCTGACATATAGCATATTCCTTCTAGCCATAACCTTCATGGATAATAAAGACTTTCTCTATGCCAAATAAGAGATTCTGAGTAAACACAAAGCACTAAAATAAGGAACATAATCGAAGATCTAGAACTACGCACTGTACAAATCTCAAGCATTTTGTACCGCAACACTGTGAAGCTGGCAAAATGCTGATAATCCTGATGACCCAAACCCTGAGGTCTTTCTTCGGCAAAACTCCCAGTGGTGGACTAAAAACTGAGCATTGGCCTAAAGAGTTGTCCCTCCTAGAGAGCCGAAAGCTTAAGATGCATCATCATGGTCTAAGCTGAAGACCTAAAGCTCAAGACCAAAATTTTCAAAAATATCCACTAGTTATGGATATCTCAAGACAAATTCGTGTCTGTTAGAAAATGCAGTCCCATTCAGTTACAAAACTTGAATAGGAAAAGACCGCATTTCGGACTTACGCTGTCGATCTGTATTTCCCTACTGGCTTTGTCATCTTTTTGGATTCATAATTCTAAACATCTAATAAAATTCAATCTGTTCTAAGCGTTGGGTGGTCACCTATCCGATAGGCAGCATTTACAACAAGCAGTGTACTGAAGAGGCTTGCACGGTTTCAGTGGGATTAAGTTGTGCTTTCACTGATGTAAATCAGAAGCCCTGGAGATTAGATTAGCTATTCAAGCTAGTTTAAAAAAAAAGATAACTTTGCATAGGACCATATAGCTAGAACTAAATGGGATTTAGGTGCCTAAATCCCACCTAAGTTTCAGTTTTGATATCTGAGTCCAAGACTGAGAGTCTGGTAGCCTGTCTCTAAAAGTGGCTAGCATGGCATGCTTCAAAGGATGGGAGGAAAACACTCATGATGGACTACCCCTAGCCACCATCTTGTTAGTCTTTTTATCCTTCCCTGCACTCCCTCTACTGTTCATTCTTGTGAATTGCAGGTACTCATCTCAGTGCTTTCTCAGCAGCCTGAGCTGTATGCCTACCTTTCCCCTAATGCGGGAGAGCGTCACGCTGAATGCCAAACGGAAAGTTGAATGTTCTTTCTTTGATCCTAAACTAGTAAGAAGTCGTTGATGTAGATGGCTGTCTAACAAGAAAGAACATTTGCCTTTTACGGGTCTAAGCCAGTGGGGCTAACGCATCTGTCATGGTTTGTCCCTGATTTGTCTGGCTTAGACGTGGTTATAGGGAAAAGGTTTTTATCTGTACAAGTACCCTGATGCATATCTGCCTCAGAATCTTGCTCAGATTAAAACTTCCTGCAGAACAAATGTCAAACCAGGTTTCAGATCACTGCCACAAGCTAAATCGGTTTACAGATCAGAAAGCAGCAAGTACTGGACTTGCAGCTATCAGCTGGGATGATCTGAAGCACAGCTTTTATGACTGTGCACACATAATGTGCAAGTAGGCAGTGGTTGTGACCAAGAATAAATTTGCTGGTTTGCATGGGTCTGATGAAAAATTTATATGCTTTCAGCATCATGCCACTCTGTCAAATGACAGTCCAGATTGATTTGAAGTAAGTTAAGTTATATCGAGAAGGAACTTGCCTCAATGTCTGACTCTGGGTTTACTATAACAATACATATCATAAATTGTTGCATTAAGAACTCCTGGTTCCTGTATGTAAAAGAATGTAACGCCTTGTTATGTTTAATGTCTTGTGCATTAAAATGAACTGGCCCACTATGGTTTAATTTACTCTTGGTTTTGCATCAGGTGAATTATGCTATCGGATAAAAAGTTAATGGAAATATGAAGGTCTATTTATTTGCTTTTCTTGATTCCAAGTAAAAGTGGTTTAACAGCAAAAATAGAATAAACTGAGAAAGTTGCTTCAGATACTATGGTCTGATTTGGAAAAATGATTTCCTAGTCTGGCTTCTGTAGAGTTCTTAGTTTCTCGAAGCTGGAGAGAGACAGGTGCCTAGCTGTGTTAGTGAGAAGTCAGGCAGAAGGCAGGACAGGGTAGCTGGCACCTTAGGGACTATCAGATGCATCTGATGAAGTAGGCTGTCGCCTATGAAAGCTCATGCCTCTTTGAATCACTTAGTCTCCTAGATACTGTGTAGTACTTTAACTACAGCCACAGTATTGTACAGTGTAAGCTGTGGGAAAGACTAGGGAACTGGGAGAGAAAGAATTGGAAGTTACCTCAATGATTATTGGACATCTCAGCAGAAGGTATCATTGCCCTATATATATAATTCTTTTGGACCAAGTTGAAATTGCTCTTTGAAAAGCGTGAAAGGGAATCGGACATGGATGTATCACCGAGTGAGCAGAAACAACCTGAGGCTCCCTGCCCATTGTAGCAGGCATAATCCCTTAATACAGGGTTGGGCAAAATACAGTCCATGGACCGGATACAACCTGCCACTTGATTGTATCTGCCCCATGGCTGCCCCCACAGTACTCTGCGAGGGACCAAGTCCTGCCTGCTCCGAGCCAAGGCAGCCTGAGCCGCGCTCCCACCCACATCCGTCCCACACCTACCAGTGGCCCCAGCCTCGGTCCCAGCCAGCATGCAGCTTCCTGGCAGGTCTGTTCCCACTGCTGCTGCAGCGATCTGGATACTGCTCAGCTCCCCCTGCCTCCAGTGGCTCCTCCTCCTCTTCCCCCTGCTGTGCTGCTCCAGGCAGCAGGTAGCATGGGGAGGTGGCGGCTGCCTTGGGGATGCCTGCCCAGCCAGCTGGGGGGGAAGCTACAGGCAGGCAGTTCCTGTGCCAGCTTGCAGGGCTCCAGATCCATCTCTTGGCTGACTTCTACCCACTTGGCCAACTGGTGTGGTGAGCAGCTACCTGCAGGCGGCCAAGCTGGAGCTGGAGCCCTGTGCACTGGGGCTGCAGCTTTTTCCCCCACCTGGCTGGGCACGTGGTGCCTGGCATGTGTCATCACAGGCGCCACTGCTTCCCTGCGCTACCTGCTGCCTGGGGCAGCACAGCAGGGACAGTAGGAGGAGGAGGCACTGGAGGACAGGAGGAGCCAAGCAATACCTGGGTTGGAGCAGCCCTGCCAGGATGCTGTGTGCTATCCGGGGCCAGGGCTGGGGCAGTGCCATCACTGGGCATAGGATGGGTGTGGGTGGGAGCAGGTAGGACTCAGCCCCGTGCAGAACGAGGAGGCAGCCGCGGGTCAGATGTGGGGGGTGGATGGCACCTGCACCTAAACCATACCGCCTGGGTGAGCTGTGCTGCTTGTGCCTCCTGCCCCGCTCCCTCCATTCCCTTCCATCCTCCCACTCCTGGCCAGCTCCCAGGACCTAGCGTGCGGGCAACACCCCAACCTACACCCCCCCACCCATGCACACCACACTCCGCAACACCCACCCCACACACATCTCACCTCCCCATACACACCCTCTGTGCACCCACCCTTACCTCCCCACACACACAATATACAAGAGTAAGACTTTGTTTTGCACTATTATGTAATCACCTCTATGTATACTACTAAAAAAAAACTTAAATCAGGACAAAAACGATTTTTTGAAATAAAATTAAAACACATTATTGATGTTTGAATTTTGGTATATGATTTTTTTTTATCTATAAGTTGTTATAGTGATATCTTCTGAAAGATTTTATGTATGCAGCCCTTGACAGCTCACCAAAATTCCTTCAGTGGCCTGGCAGCTAAAATAATTGCCCACCCCTGCTTTAATGAGCACTGAGGCTCAGTGATATCACTTGCTGATGCAACATGTATTCTCTAAACGTAAGAGCCTGAGGCTAGCAGGTGAATAAGAACACCAAGCCTTTGACACCCCTTAAATTTGGCCAGACACACCAACCAGGAGCAGAGAGGTGCAAATGCCCACGTATGCAGTCCCTCATTTTTCAGGGGCCCAACCCAGGGCTCAGTGATATTAGTGGGAATCTTTGCATTTACTTCACTGGGTGTTGGATCAGGTCTGCAAAGTGTTAGCATTGTATTTGGATTTGCACAGATACGTGTGCAAGAGAAAAAGGGAAAGGCTTTTTCACATGTTTTAGTTCCCTGTTGGAGCTGTGCAGGACTGTCCAGAGTTTGGATATAGCTCAGTTAAGAATTTGGGTCTATCCATATCTCTCCTAGTCCAAGAAGCTTGATGAAAGGTGACCTAAGGAATCTAATATGGTTAAGCAGGTCTTGCACTGCTAGAGTGTTACTGGTAAAAGCTGCTTTCTAAACCCCTGGCATTTTTTTTCTCTTTTTAGAGATCAGAGGTATGGCTACAAAGGAGAAGCTTCAGTGCTTGAAAGATTTCCACAAGGACATCCTCAAACCTTCCCCTGGCAAGAGCCCAGGGACACGTCCTGAGGATGAAGCAGAGGGAAAGCCGCCCCAGCGGGAGAAGTGGGCGAGTAAGATTGACTTTCTGCTCTCTGTGGCTGGGGGATTCATTGGTTTAGGCAACGTCTGGCGGTTTCCGTATCTCTGCTATAAAAATGGCGGAGGTAAGTATCTCTCTAGCTCCTTCGGATTTTATCTCTCTGTCTGTCTGTCAATCCATCTATCACTATTCCCCATGTCACAGTGAAATGTAAGTGCTTCCCCTGTAGTTAAAAATAAATAAATAAAATAAGCATAAAAAATTCCTTCCTACTTCCCTAACTGTAGGAGAAGCTGCTTATGATTAGTTTATAGTTTATATTCAAGGTTTGTTGCAGAAAATAACACTCTTAAATTGTACAACTATTGAATGTTGAACTTATTTTACTGGTACTACACTTGGACCTCATTTGTAACTTGGAAAATACATAAATCACACCACTGATACAGACTGGTGCACTGAGCCATGCCAGTATAAATCCAGAATGAATCAGATTAGCAGAGCAACCAATGTATATTGGTGCAGCTAAAACACAGACTTTGGCTGAATAGTTCTGGTGTGTGTTAAAATAAAAATAGTAGCGTGGGTTAAATGAAACAAAAGTGCATATGATTCTCATTGCACTTTAGAAAAGCCATGAAAGCATCCTTTTGCTTTCACTTTCTAACCAGTCAATTTTTGATCGTGAGCAATAATACTAGAAAAGTAGAAATACTATATGCTGATGCAAAGGTGTTGAGTTTGTTTCCTTGTTATGTATATTTACTGTTGTGGTGTTTTTCCATTTGAATATCACCATTCTCTTAATCTTTATCATATACCATTGTGTTTTCTCCATAGGTGCATTTCTTATACCTTATTTTATTTTCCTGTTTGGGGGAGGTCTTCCTGTATTTTTCCTGGAAGTGGCACTAGGACAGTATACCTCTGAAGGGGGAATTACGTGCTGGGAGAAGATCTGCCCTATTTTCACTGGTCAGTACCTTTCTCTTGTGTCATGACATGGACACAGTAACCACATGCTAGAGCGGGGTGGAAAGTTTGTGATTTGCTTTGATAAATGTATTGCTTGGAAATTAATTGCTTAGAAATTAATCAGTAAATTCTGATTTCATGCCAAGTCCTGCAAAATACTAAGTCTTTCTCCATTCTTGTTGCTTAACATTGTGGTCCCATTTCATCAAAGCACTTAAACATAGGCTTAAAATTAACTGCATTGTGACGCAGGGCATGCATTCATCTGCTTTGCTGAATAAGGCTGGGATTACACATGCCCTTAAGGTTAAGCATGTTCTTAACTACTTTGCTGAATCAAGACCTAATACTTTAACAAGGAAAGTTACCTCTTTGCAAAGGGCCAGCACAAGGCATATATATCAACTTACATCCTCAGATATTAGAGT
>NW_017728997.1:20344101-20369912 GCF_001723915.1 Gavialis gangeticus | reverse complement strand
CCAAAATATATAGGCTAAAAAGAGAGCAGGCAAGGGATGAAGGCCACAGGGAAGGGATTTGGGAGTGATGGAGCAGAGCATCTGTTTCAAAGATGCTTTTGGCATCTTTTCCCAGAGATCTGTCTGTTAATCAAAGTGCTGGATTTCTCAGAGGCTGGAAACTGGCTGTAAAAGCAAAGCCTTTCCCTGACATCTCTCTCGTGCCAGTAATTGCTCCGAGCCAGGGATTTGCTTCATTTTGGTGTCTGATCCTAGAGAGAGGTTCCTGTTGAATTTAGTGGGTCAAACCTGCAAAATGTATAGCTTGTTAGGATTTATTGCTTAAAAACCTGCCAGCAGGAGAAGAATAAGAATATTCCTTTCAAGTTCATCTGTTCGTATGTTGTACTGACTGACCATCCAATATCAGTTCCTGGAAAAGTAGAATTCTGGGACACCATAGGACAAAAGATATATTGATTTTGCTTCTATTATCCTGCTGGCAAAAGTTCCAATAAAACAAGGAAGAAATTGCACATTTCTCCCTGAATAAGTTTACAGGGGACACGTCTACATATGTGGATTTACTGTTCAGTAACCAAAATTATTGCACAATATCTACATGTGCATGGCCATACTACATAGTAAGTATTGTGACTTAAGTCAACTTGAGCATACATTTGATACCTGCATCATGTAGGTATCAGATTGATACCTGCAGCTTGTATGTATTAAATTTATGCCCGATTAGTGACTGCGCAGTAGCGCACATGTGGATGCCTTTAGTCCCAAGTCAGTCCACACACAGTGTTAATGTGCTTTAATGTCTGCACGTGTAGATGCCAGCCTATTCCCACTTACTGTGCAGTAATTTACTCTGCAGTAAATTTAAGCCAGCATAAATGCACGTGTAGACATACCCAATAAGAGTCTGGCCAGCCTGTGAGAAAGTTGGAGGTAAATTCTCATTGTGTTGACAAGGGTTGGAGAAGTTCAATGTTCTCTTGATCAGAGTCTTTTATTGTCATATCCTTTTGCAAAAATGCCTTTTCAAATATTATCCTGGACTAGAAACCAAATGCTTTTTGCCATGCAAAAGCTTATTGTTGGCATCACATCTGTATTGTCTGCATGGTTAAAACTTGAATGGCCTTCTGTGGAAACATTCAAGAATAAAATTTTTGTAATAATGACACAGATTCTGAAAAACAGCCCTAGTTGTCTTGTATAATTACTAAGGAGAATTTGCCAATGAATAAAGAAATGCTGTCAACGTTCAAAGAATCATAGAAAATGAAGGTTTGAAGGGACCTCAGGGAGGTTGTCTCATCCAACCCACTGCTCAAAGTAGGACTATCCCCACAAAGTTCACACAAATCTCCACCAGTCACATGTCACACATGGACTAATTTTAGACAAACCCTGGAAAATGGCTGATAATGCAGGTAGCCTCTGGTTATGAAGAGTGATTGCACAGAAGAGACATGCACTGCTCTCCTGTTTTAAAATTTAAGTAAGAATGGGCACCTTAAAATGACCTTGGGCTCAGTTCACGTTACATTGAACAGAATCTTGTTCCTGGAAATCATGTAAATAAAGGCAATATCACTGAGCGGGCCAGATTCTCTGCCACTGGTCTCATTCATAGATCTGTCCAAGTCAGTGGAATTAACCGGTTTTACCTCCATTTTCTTTCTCTTCTCCCTCTTATTAGGCATTTTGAGTAGAGAGGGGAGAAGGGAATTCTTTTAATATTAAGTAAAAATGTCCAAGGCAACCCTAGAAAGAAAATGTGTGGTTTTCATAATATAACTGTTTGAACTTTCTGAAAGAAGTGGAGCTCTCCAGAATAAATAGTACACTGTGTGGGAGCTGGGAGCCCAGAGCAAAATTTTTTTTCTGGCCACAAAGACTCATGTTGCAATCCATCTTGAAGCTGCGAAATACAAAGCAGGTATGCCAGGTGCTGACACAGTGCACATCGGAGTAGCTTCAGAGTGGAACATCTGTGACTTTTTCAGGCTATTTTTTGCAGCCTATTGTAAGTCTTTGGAGGGCATACAAAATCTCTCACACCTAGTCTCTTTGAGATCCCAGATTCTGGGAACCAGGAAGGTTTCAGAAGCAGCACTGCTTGGAGCTTCTTCATTTATTTTACAATTAGAGACTGGTTCTCCTTGACATAGTGGAATGAATCAGGCGTAATGCCAGCACGGCCAAGTTACACTGGTGTGAGAGAGGCATCGGGTCCAGAGAATAGCTGCAGTAGTAAAAGCCTTTCCCAGAGCTGCATTCCATCAGCTTCCTGCACACCATTTTAAGCTGTGGAGGACATGTCCTTATCTGCCCATGACCCTGTGCTTAAAAAACAAACGGGAGATTTTTTTATCTTCATGTATTGACAGCAGAGTTAAACATTGATCTAATGAGTAATAACAAACACAAACGGCACAAAGACTACAGCTTTCATCGTACTGCCTTTAGGTTTTTCTCATTTAAATTGTTACACATTTTACTAATTTTTATGCACATTGAACCTTTTATCTGGGGCTGTATTTGCACTGCAGCTGAGAGGTGTGATTGTAGTAGGGATGGGCAGATCTAAGGTAGCTGTAGTCTAGCCCACTTTGGTTATGACAGTGAAGATGCCGCACTTGGGACATCAGCACATGCTACCTGTTCAAGTGATTACCCAGTGTACTCATGCAACTTGCATTGAAGTCCCTGGTGCTGTGGCTTCCCTGCTTTTGGTACCTGAGCTAACTAGATTAAAGCTAACCCAGGTATGTCTCCCTGTCCTGCAGTCCAACCTCTGATTTCAGTAAGACGTAGCCCGAGGCTTCTACTAGTACTGCTGTAACCACGTGCACTAATTAGAGCCAGCAACAAGAGTGGATCTGTGCTTTTGCTGGGTGGTTATTTTTAAGGAGGTTTGGTTTTAAATTACAGTGGGTCTTGTACCAGGTTTTACATCCAGAGACTGAGGAGTTTTCTAATGGTAAATGTTTGTGCTTTGCTTTATTTCAATTAGGAATTGGTTATGCTTCCATAGTGATCGTGTCCCTTCTGAACGTGTACTACATTGTCATCCTGGCTTGGGGCCTGTACTATCTGTTCCAGTCATTTCAGAGCGTCCTACCCTGGGCTCATTGTCATCAGGAATGGAACACACCTACATGTGTAGAAGACACTCTCAGGAAGAACAAAACACTTTGGATGTCGCTGAATGCCACTAACTTCACTTCCCCCGTCACAGAGTTTTGGGAGTAAGAACCTTATTTCTTGGGGATTTTTTTTACAATACTTTAGCTAAAGGATAAGACAATGAGTGAGACTACTGATCCAAACCCCTGGGAGAATTTTGGGTAGGGAGAATATATCTAGGTTGGGTTTCAGCCTGGTTCGAGATATTTGATCATTACAAGCAAGTGGTGGCCAGCATTTGGATTAGGTATACTGGCCAAACTCATGGAGACAAAGTCACAAAAGCAAGGTTCTGATTCAGGTGTGGCCAAACACAGGTAAGGCCACAATGTCACCTTCTTCATTCCCTACAATTATGTGCAGTGTGAGCTTTTGAGAGCTTACTGAAAACGGGTGCAGCTTCAACAATCCAACCTAAAATGAAAACAGAAATTTGGCTCCAGAAAACTGCTGTTAAAGTAATGCTGGCAGCATGACTTAATCCCACAAAAGTAAATGAAAGGTGGAAGTCTTGTTGGACATTATTGTTGGTCTTAATTCTTGTGGTACACGCACAGAACTGTCCAGACAAGCTTACATTGAGACTTTCTGCATGAGTGCACAGCACTGTGGATGTCACTAAATCTGTTGAGATGACACATGAGATGGCTTCTAATTCTCAGCACTGTGCAAAAACCAGGTAAAATGATCAGAGTGGATGCAGAAGGATCAATTTTCAGTCAGTCAGCTCTTGAGGCCTGCTTTGTTTTTGGAGAAAAGTGAACAAAATTCAATCTTAAACACCCTCTGTTTCATGAAAGGCTGTGGGAATAAAAGAGGAAGGTGTTACAAGTATTGTAGGTAGTGTATACTAATGTATAAAATTACCCTAGGGACCATTCTGGTTTGAAAGGATTTGGGTTCTGTTTTCCTATTTTGAAAAATACCCATTCATTTCCTTTAAGCCAAGCATCATTTTGGAACCATTCAGTTAGTTACCAGCACCCTGAGAATAGCAGTTCATAGTGGAAACAATGAGAGACTATTAACTATACTGCTGTATCTCACCCTCTTCCTTTCTTACAAACACACATTCTCTGTGAATAACAAATCTCTTCTTAACCTGGCAAAGATGCCAGCAATCAAACCTGGCAAAGAAAACTTGAAAAGATATTAGACATTGCCCCATATTGCAGCTTTCAGAGATTTTTTTTTCTTTCGACAGCTTGCTGTACAGTGTTGAAGAAGAGCTTGTTTTTGCCAAAACCTGGGATTCATTAGGCTTATGGCTTCTCATTCCCATTTCTCATCCCCACATTTCATGTTACAAACTGTTTTTTGCACAACCCGGTTTCTGAATGGACTGGCCCCTCTACCAACTGTGTGCTATACTTGGACACCAAAAAAGATCAGAAAAGCAGGCTGCAGAGGAGGTCTGGGGGGATATAAAACCCACAGGCGGGTTCAGAAGAGAGTAATTACTCACTTGGCTTTCACAGGTGGTTAATTATTAAGTGTAGCCTTTGGTTCTGTCCCAGCTTGGCTTCTTCAGCCCACTTAAATTCCAGTTTGGCTCCTTGAATCAACTTGTACCTACTTCTGTGTTTTATAAATAAATGTAAGCCAATACCTCCCTCAGGAATGATATCAACACTAAAGATATCTGGCATGTGTTAAGTTTGGAAAAATAATCCTGGGAACAGTGCTGAGACTAGTAACCCAATGTCAATGCAATAACATAGGGCACATCTATCTACACGTCACCCTACAGCGATTTGGTGACACGCTAGATTGCCATACAGCAACATAGCAATCACGCAGGTCTACATGTGGTCACCAACGTAGTGGCACGCTCCCCTGAGATAGCCTTTTGGAAGTACTGTGCCATGCTTTTAGTACTCCAAAAGGAAGTACTAAAGCACGGTGCGATAGCAATGTCACCGTACGGTGACATGTAGACATGCCCATGGAGTAGATCTTGGGTGATCCAGTTATCTCAGTCCACTAATGAGTGGTGTAACTGGTAGAGTGCTACCAGTGTGTTTTTCAGGTGCCATTTGCACTATTTTTTAAATGCTAAGAAACAGATGCTTTCCCAGTTTGTATTTCTGGGTGGTGAGCTGGCTTCTCCCAAGACAAAGGGGTGATAACGGGATTTGTTAGAAGGTTTCTCTGGAAATTTCACATGATGTCAAAGAGACGGGACATCTGATTGGCAAGCCAATCAGACTAGAGCTGTCCTGAATGTGTCTGAAAGCCTCCCTGGGTCCTGACTCTGTGTGCACCTGCATATTGGGCCTACAAGACGTTATTTTGAAAATCAGGCCCTTGACCTTAGCAAGCATCCGGCTAGGAAACTTCTGGTCTGAGCCACATTCATGTTTGCCTCGCAGTTGTCAAGAAGTTATAGTCAAACAGAAAGTCTATGGTGCTTCAAGACTAGACTCAGTCCTGTGTTTGAAGGAAGCCATACCATTTAGTGGCACCACAGTTAATCCCAATTTAATTGAGTTCTTTGTTTCTAAAACTAAATGCCCTTTATAATATGGCAAATGGAAGTGGCTCATCAGCACTGCCTGATAAAGCTGACATGGCACAGAGATAATCAGTCTTATTGGTATATTAACCACTCCAGGCCGAATGACATGTGTCTTTCCCAGTCCTACTGACCATGCAGCACAGGTGGGCATTTTCATTCACTCAAATTAGTGCTCTGTGCAAATCACATGCTTGACTGAGCAGCAGTAAAAGGAGTTAAGCAGATCTGGCTCTGTCTGAGGGGAGTTGCCTTTGACAGTCACATGTTTTACAGCTTATTTCTTAAGATTTTATTTTAAAGGATTACATTATGTAGTTGCTGGAAGACAAAGTGGCAGGATAAAAGACGTCTGACTGTCTGACGCTGACCCAGTGTTTATGAATGTTGGGTAATCAGCAGACCTTGTTCATCTAAATGTAAGAGAACCTGTCACATGCTCTGGCACATGAGCGGGTGGAAAGAAACCCCAAAACTAAACACAATCCAACTTAGTTTTGTCTGCCAAACATAAGTTTTAGAAAATTGTTTGCTCCATAATACTCCCTTTGGTAAGTTTCTTGTACAGCCAACTGTAGCATCGGTTACTATTGCCTATTAGCGTTACATTAAGCAGCACTTCATCTCTTTTGCTATGAAAGGTCCTGTCTGCTTTCACATGATTAATTGACCTGGGACACTCATCAAGGATTGCATAACTGCCCTCGTTTTATTTTTATTTACATTCTGGAGCCAGTTACAACTTCAGTTATGCCAGTTACATGATCCGCTTTACTACTCCATATTGGCTCTATTAATAAGGTCCAAGAGTGCTTGTTTATCACAGAAGCAAATTCCCAATTTGCTGTATTTGCTATCTCATAGTATTTGATATCGGTGGTATCCCACTGAATGCACGTATCAACGACAGTGAGAATAAATCATGCAGGAATGTGATTAAATTAGTTCAGTGAGCTAAGTTGTCCTGAGTTTCAGGTGCAAGCAGGCTTAGGGGAAAGAAAAATGGAGATTTGTCCTTATCAGCGAACTAAGGATCAATACAGCACTTACTCCTCCCTCGCCAGGAATGTCAGAAGTATTACAGATCCAGACTGAGGGGCTTCTGCTGCAGACACGTGGCTTTTGGTTTACAGCATAATATAATTTAACAGTAACACTGCAGTGATGAGTACTCAATTGGCTCTTTGAGGCATTCTGCCTTGGTAGAGCAGGATGACCCAGGACAGCAAGGGAGAAAGACAACTAAAAAAATATATCGTATAGAGCCCTTCACTGCTACCAAATAAAGAGCAACTTCACTGCCCTAGTCAGGGGAACATCTACATGCATGCTTCTGTGGAGTAAAAAACTCTGCAGCAGGATAGGACTTGTATTTCCAAGTACTACCCTGCTGCAGAGTTAATTAGTTTCCTTCAGCCTAGAAGGGGTGTACATGTAGATGCGTGACGTTTACTGCACAGCTAATCAGTCATCCGCACGGTAAACGTCTCGTGTAGATGTACCCAGCGGTTTCACTTTTTGGTCCATGACTTTATTTTTATTTCCTTTTGAAAAAAAATAATATTATTGGATGCGCAGGATAAAAAGAAAACATAGGGCTTCCTGTTGTGCACGCTCCAAGTTTTGAAAATACTTTGTTGGTAGTGAAGCCTTCCCCTGTGCCAGCAGGCTGCACTAGCACGTTCTTTGCCCTTCAGCCCAGTCGGGAGAGGATGGCTTCTGACCCTCGTAGTTGGGTGAAGACAAAACTCAGAAGCAGCAAGTCAGTTTATCTTAGACCTTGAGCAACTTCCTACCATTTGAACTCAGTCAAAACTCTCTGTGACTATAGGGAAAGTTTTGCCTGAGTGAGTACAATTTAGTCTGCTTGTTTTGACAGGAGCTCTGCCTAGGTAAATAGGCAGAAGAGGACTTGGTCTTTTGTGTAGACAATGAGCAGGGTAAATATCAGGTGTGACCGCTTCCAGTCAGTTTAGAAAATATTAACAGCATACCCTTTGAGTGTGTACATTAAAGGGGAAAACACGAGAAGGAAATAAATTGCAGTTAAATATTTTCACCTACCTGTGGAAACTGCCAAAAGAAATGCATAAGAAAATATTCCTGTGAACATGTTATTTTGATGGCCGCGTTCTTACCTACTTCACATCCACACTAGAGTAGACGTCTGTGTTTGTTTTTTAACCTGAATAACCAAGTAAAGTTTACCGAATATCCTTGGGTTAGCAAAACAAGGTCTTACTTGTGATGACTTTGACCTCCCTTGGCAAGCATCACAAATGTTTTTGTGCACGTGAGCCAAGATAAATGGCAAGGGCAACAGAAACTGTAACAAAGCCAGGCTCTGCGCTGCAAAGCACACGTCTTAAGGCATTCATTTCTCACCCTGGTGTTTCTGATCCTCACAAGGATAGCCACAATAAGAAAAAAAAAACAGTATAGCGTGGCCTTTTTGAATGAGTCTGTGTCAGACACTAAAGGTGATGTAGACAATTAAGTACTCAGTGACTTCAAGGCTTTTTTAATAGAGCTGCTGGCTCCCATCTCCATGGACAGCAATTCTAGTACATAACCTTCACATTTGTGACTTGTTTATATGATCATTAGCTTTCAGGAGGATCCCAGGTCAAGACGCTGTACTGTATTGCACATTGGCCTGGCAACAGCTAGGGCAAAATTCTGTACAGCTTTATTTATATGAGCACTGCTGACTTCAGTACAGTAAATGAGTATTCATAAGATTGGGACATTACAGTGCAATCAGTCCAGCCACTGTTGTAAGTGAGAGGATTGTACTTTCAAAGAGCATGGAAAGAATGGTGACTAACTGGTTTCTTATCTTTGTCTTGCGTTGTTTTCTTTGTGTGCATTAAGGCGCAACGTACTGAGCTTGTCCTCAGGAATTGAGGAAGTCGGTGTCGTCAAGTGGGATCTAGCACTGTGTCTCCTTCTTGTCTGGGTGATATGCTTCTTCTGCATTTGGAAAGGAGTCAAGTCGACCGGGAAAGTAAGTGCCTTGTGTCCCCCTATGTAATAATTACCCTAAATTATTGGCAGCATAATGATTACTAGGCAGCATATTTCTTAAATAATGTGAAGGGCAAGGATTTCTTAGGGTGATAGCTTTTATTGGATGAACTATGTAGTTTGGATAAAATTTGACAATCTTTCACATGCAAGGCATTCTTCCTCAGGTTTCTCCTGCATAAATAACTAATGGCATCACTCCCCTGCAAAAATTGAAGAAGCTACAGATCTGACCAGCATTGGAAAGTAGTGGCTAGTTCCATAGTTTGGTTGCCTCTGTGCCGAGTGTATATGTAAAATATGGCATTAAGAATCAGATAAATGCATCTTAAACACCCTTTTAAATGGATGCCAAAGGCTGCTACACATAGTGGTAGGGGTACCTTAGACCTCATGGGCAGCGTGTCCTACCAAAATCATAATTCTAAACCCCTGTGCTTTTCATGCATGCCCCCCATAAAATCCAAATGTAGTCTTGGTGAAATACTGTTGAAATCGGTGGAGTCACATATAGAGATGCATTTAAATAAATAGAAATTACTGTATGCTAAGCACTTTAAAAAAAATCTATCCGCTTGCTTAGGAGCTTAATAGAAGCCTAACTTCAAGGTCTTGCTATTTTAGCAGTACTTTTTTCTTAGCAAGGATCTCAGTGAAATGTGAGACGTCCTGGTCAACAAAAATTATATCAATGTCAGTATTTTAGGTACCTGCTGAAGGTCACAGTGATTGAATGTGCTCAGAATCTGCAGCTATGCATGCATCCATTTTTTGTAGAGTAAGACTCTTCTTTTGCTCTTCTTGCCCGCATCTGCATCTGTTCACTTTCCAAGATGACACCTTCCCAAATGGTAATAATGATGTGGTACCTTAACCATATGCTACATACAAGAAACAAAGTGCAGGAATTCCCACCTGGTTGCTTATAACCACGATGGATAGCATTTATTGCTTCTTTAAACTCATAGTAATTTTGAACCACCATGTCTGTCTCCCTTTGTCATGGAGCCTCATCACTAAAGTAAAGCTGGTGCATTATTCTTCTGCAGTCCTGCCAGTTTTAGCCTCAAAGAACAGCTTTCACACCTATAAGTCTGTGCTGACAGAAGGTGTTTGTATTCTCTGTTCCCATCAATTGCCATGACCTATTGAGTTGTCTTGGCAAGTGCCAAAATGAAAGAGAACACAGTAATCTCTCCAGCAGAAGCAGAATGGAAATGTGCATTTCCTCAGTACATTTTGTGATCACAGTATCTGTTTGATTTACAAGTTAAGGTAGTACAAAAGGATTAACCAAGTTTCTTAATATATAAAAAAAGACAAAACCTTGCCTGTGATGAACGAACACAATAGAACGAGTAAGGGCATCTGCAGCTCTTAAGTAGGTGAAAGGGACTAGGTGGGCATGTCTACATGTGCCCCGAAAATTACTGCGGAGTACAGTCGCATGTCTACACGTAGTTACTGTGCAGTAAGGCACATGTAGATGCTTTACTGCACAGTAACCCCGTTTGTGTGGACTGATTTGGGAGTAACTTTTCCCCCAAGTCGGTACACACAGTGTTACTGCGCTGTAACACCCACCTGTGTGGATGCTAGTCTAAAAACTGCTTACTGTGCATTACTGCGCAGTAAGTTACTGCATAGTAAATGCATGTGTAGACACACCTAGTGACTTGAGGATTTGCACTGAACTGAGAAACCTCTGGGCTTTACCAGGAACTTTCATAGGTTTTTCAGGACAGAACTCGGTAGCTGAACATCTCCCTGGCAAGTACATTTTTTCAGCCATGATGGATAAAACTCCAGTGTTCCTTTTGACTTCCAAACTGCCATACACCTTAGGGGTAGAAGAGAGTGCAGGATCTTTCCTACTTCCTCATATATTCCTCTGGTGTTCCTGTAAGTTAACACTGAACTTCTTTAATTTAAAAAAAACAAAAGGGAAATATTAAAGAAAAATCAAGTAACCAATAAGTTCTTTTTTTCCTAAAAATTAGGTGTGTCTCTTGAAGATAATGATTTAGAATCTGCTGCTCTGTCTTATTTGAAATTTCAGGGTGTGGTCCAAGCCCAATGAAGACAATTGAAATACTCCTATTGTCTTAATTGGCCTTAGATCAGGTTAAATTGAACTACAGTACTCAAATATATTTAATCAGTCTATTGTTTACTTTTATAGATTGTTGCTAGTAACACCTTTTTGCTTTCCTATGGGTCAATTGCCCACAAGAGAGAAAAGTTCATTTAAAAAAAAAATTGCAGCACCATATTGAATAAACAGAAAAAACCATGAAAAACAGGAGTTCTGTCTATTTTGTGTAGAACAGTGGAGTCTAAATGTTCCTCCAAGAACTGCATGGGATTTCCTGCCCTCTCGAGTGAGGTCCATATTGTACTACTGAATTCCTGTGAAGGCATACATACCCTGCTTGTTGAGCAGCAATGATTCTTATGGATCTATAGATAGGTAGGTATAGATACATACCAATCAAATATATATATATAGATATAGATATAGATATATGTATATATGTATATATCTATATATCTATATCTATATATATTTAGATTGATTGATTGTATATATGTATTTAATAAATCTTTCATAAGATATATAAATAAATCCTGGTCCACGAGAATCACATCTGCTCTACAAGCAGGGTATGTATGCCTTCACAGGAATTCAGCATTACACTGTGGACTTCTCTTTACAGGGTAGGAAATCCGATGCAGTACTAAAGGATCATACAAAGCAAAAAAGTAAATGCCTTTTCCAAAGCTTTCATCTGAAACTGGGCTAAAGTTAAATTAGTTTTCTTGTCAGTGCAAAATATAACCATGTTCCAAGAGGAAAAGGGAAAAACACATAGATGAAAAGGTTTCCTCTAAGTTTTATGAAATCAGACTGACTGTGAGAGTTATTATGGTGATGCTGGCTTTGATTTCTCCTGGTTACCCTCAGAGGACACACTTAAAAAGCAGATGATGCCTCTCAGGAGCTTTGATGTGGTTAAACAAATTCTGATAAACAAAAATATCTTTCAAACAAAGCAGTGGAGCTGTCATGTAAAAATACCTGGTGGAAACATCTGACTGCATTTAAAAAAGAAAGAGTAAATCCCATTTGGAAATCAAAGATTGACTGACAGGGTAATGTTAGGGCTCATCTGCACAGGGGAAATTGGGCAGAGAGCCTACAAGAGTAGAGGAAAGCCTGATCAGCAGAGAAAGCGATGTCTTAGAGCTCAGGAAGCCTGGGAATAAAGTGAAAATAGGCAGAAATCCATCTGAATTAGACTTTCAGAACCTAAAAAATATTGAAGAACAAAAGGTCTTCAGCCATAGTCATTAAAAGATAGCAAGGAAAGAGAAAGGTAGATCTTCTGTGATGGGAAATACAAGGAGAGGTTAAAGATAGTTTAGATATGCCCCCCACCCCCAAATCAATACTTTTCCTCAGTTTTCTTTTACGGATTAGTGTGCTGAATATGGGGCAAAAAAGCAAGATGGCAAATGGCAATGACATTATGGAAATTGCTGTATTCTGGGTGGAAGGGGACTGAATTGCCTCACCCCAGTAATTCCTTAGGGATTGGCACATGAAATGTCAGGTCTGGAAGTACGAACTGTTAATAAATCTATCAAGCCAGCGTTGCTGCTATTTGGCTGAAGAAAAGAAACGCAGTACCTATATTTAAGGGTGAGGGAAAAGTTATCAGGGCAACCATAAGATTGTTAGTCTGACTTCAGGAGTAGCCAAAGCCAAATTTTGAATTAAAGAATAATTAAGGACATGCAGGTAATAATATTAACATGAATTTACTGACGTGTAGATTGTGTCAGAGTAACCAGCTGTCTCACTTGGATGAAGTAGCTGATTTTCCAGAAAAAGGAGATGCCATGGCTCTCATTTATTTGAGTATCAGTAAACTGCTGAATATGTGCTACATAGGAAATTATGTGTTAAGAGGAAGATGGAGGTTGATATAAGAATTACAGGGACACTACTGCAGTTTCTCAAAGATCAGGTTTGGAAATAACAGAGGAAGAGAAAGGGGGGGAGGCAGTTACCTATGAGCCATCAGTGTGATGCAGCTGTGAAGAAAGTGATGCACTATCCTGTGATGAGTCTCAAGAGGTATTTCTGAAAGTGATAGGAGAGTATTATAATCCCATTGCACAAGACCCTGCTGAGATCTCATCTGGAATAGTATGTACAGGTCTGGCCACTCATGTTAAAATAGGATGAATTAAAAATGGAGCAAGTATGGAGATGGCTGGGTTGTGCAAGGAGCCAAGCTCAGTCAGGGACAGCAGCAGGGGGCAAGGTTCTCCCCCCAAGGTGTGCCCTCGGCCCAGGACAGGGACAGGGGAACCCACCTGCTGCTGCTGTCTGTGCTCTCTGTGCATCTGCTCCCTACAGCCCTGGGTCACCCTGCACCCCGAGACACAAGTGGAGAGGGTGAGTGGAGGAATGAGAGGGCAGGGAAGGGGAGGTGGGATTCTTATCTGCTTCAGGGATCTCATAAAAGTCCCTGGTTGCTGTTTTCACAGTGTGATTTGCCTGTCCTGATGGGGAAGGAGAGGCTGGGAGCAGGGATGCACCTAACCCTGCAGCACTTATTGCTGTGCCTGCACCCTCTTTTAAAAATCCTGGATCCACCTATTAACAAATAGGTATAAATTTAGGCTGGAAATTAGAATAAATTGTGATTACTTCATAAAAGCCCTAGCTAGTTTTTTGATGGTCAGTCAAAGTGCTGCACCTGGGGAGGAAGAACCAGCAGCGTACCTACAGGCTGGGGAACTCCCTACCTGTCAGCGCAGAGGCAGAAAAGGATCTTGGGGTCATTATACACTCCAAGATGAACATGGGCCGGCAGTGTGGGGATGCAGTCAGGAGGGCCAACAACACCCTGTCATGCATCCACAGATGCATCTCGAGCAAGTCCAAGGAGGTGATCCTCCCCCTCTATGCGACACTGGTCAGGCTGCAGCTGGAGTACTGTGTCCAGTTCTGGGCACCGAACTTCAGGAGGGCTGTGGACAACATGGAGAGGGTCCAGAGGAGGCCACTCACATGATCAGGGGGCAGCAGGGCAGGCCCTACGAGGAGAGGCTACGGGACCTGAACCTGTTCAGCCTCCACAAGAGAAGGCTGAGGGGGGATCTAGTGGCCTGTTACAAACTAGTCAAGGGGGACCAGCAGGCATTGGGGGAGTCCCTGTTTCCCCGGGCACTACCAGGAGTGACCAGGAATAACAGTCACAAGCTGGCAGAGGGTAGATTCAGACTAGACTCAGGAGGCTAGGTCAGGGCGGCTAGGATCTGGAACCAACTTCCAAACGAAGTGGTGCTGGCTCCTACCCTGGGGGTCTTTTAGAGGAGGCTAGACAAACACCTTGCCAGGGTCGTTTGACCCCAGTACTCTTTCCTGCCATGGCAGGGGGTCCGACTTGATGATCTGCTCAGGTCCCTTCCAACCCTAGTAACTATGAAACTATGAATTCATAAAAGGAATTATATGATCTGGTTTCCTGCAGAAGTAGGAGGCTAAACTCAGTGACACAGGAGTCCTGTGTGCCTGTGAGTGGCATAACTATTCTGGAGAAACTGTTCCACAGTTGCAATTTCTAAACAGCTCTCTGTTTGGACACCCTGTTCTGGAATTAACCCAGTTATTTCAGACCAGTGTGTTCACGAGAAAGGGAAGGGATGGGGGAGAGGAGTTTATTTGGGCATAGGTAGATTGTAACACGTGAGTTATTTCAGAGGAGCTATGCCAGTCTGGGTAAAGAAGCCTTTGACATTTGATGTTGTGAACCTCCTACCCTCAGTAGATTAAGTCTTCAGTGCTCAGCAGTTGCATCACCCCGGGTGCATGTGGAGTTTGCTAGGTGTCATTCAGTACTTGAAATGGGCATAGATGTACATGGGAAAGGAAGGCATAGGCATAGGCACCTCTGGTAGGTGTGACATGGAGCCAGAACATGAGCAGACTCACATCCTCAGATGGAAGATTCAGAAAAGAAAAACAAAGCACATTGCAGGGGAAGCTTTAACTCATCATTGGCAAGGTTATTCTTGTAGTAAAAAGCAGGCAGCAAGAGGCAAAAGCAGGGTTGTGATGGGTAGCATGAATCAGAAGGAAGTCCTTTGTATTCTTCTTGCCTGGATACAGGTAGACACCTGAGGACAGATCAGGAGAGCCCCTTGTCCTTGTATTTATCAAGATTTGGGGGAAACAAAAACCCCAGTCACATACTGGAAGCCGAGAGAACAGGAGAGTGGGAGATAGCATTAGCTAGAAATGGGCAAAACCAACCACAACTCTGAATCTGATCAGCTGTGTGAATATCAGTTGGATTTGAATTTGAATCCCAGGACTGCCTGCAGTTTGGGTTCTGGGTTGAAAGGATCCTATCCACCATTTAGCACTAGCGCATATCTTGTGCTTCTAAAGTAATCGGTAAACATTATACACATCGTTGCTTTGTCTTGGCAGGTCGTGTACATCACTGCCACATTCCCATTTGTTATGCTTCTCGTGCTGTTAATCCGTGGTGTGACCCTGCCTGGAGCTGCAGAAGGCATCAAGTTTTATCTGTATCCCGATATCACACGATTGGCAGACCCACAGGTATGATAAGAATAGCTGGGGCTGGGCTGACTCCACAACTCTGAAGCAAGATGGGACGCAGGTGGCGGAGGGTGGTGGTGGTGCCAAAAGAGCAGTAGCTTTTTTTCTCCCCACGATCTTTCTGGGTTCAGATCTGCCATAACCGTCCATGCTGAACTATATTTTTTCCCATGTATCTGGTTGAGAAAGTTTATTGTTAAATATGTTAATGCCTCTTTCCATGCGTGTGTGTGTGTGTGTGCGTTTGTGTGTGCATATCTTTTTGTGTCAAAGGACGCTGAGGCTGTAGACTGTATCCAGTAATAGACTCTCAGCTTTCTTGTTAGGCTCTGGATAAGGTAAGGGAGATTTTTTTTTTTTAAATGAGGATAGTTTTTAGTGTTGAAGGGAGACACACTTGAGCTTCAGAAATGGAACAACAAGGAGCAACCGTGAGTATCTGTATCACTCAGCTCCCGCAACCTGAGAGGAGGCGAGTGGAGGGAAAAGGGAATAGAGTAATGGAAAAATGAAAACGCTTACACAAGTAGAAGCCAACAGCTTTCTCATGCAAAGACACAGGAGAACAGGTGGGAGACAATTGCTTAGCACTGAGTAATGGGAATTTTACAGGCTCTGACTAGAGAAAGAAGGGAACCTTCCTAGTCGTGCTGCTGCTGTGGCAACCTGTACAGTTCTGCCCACTAGCTCTTCCCCACACCATGATCACATGCAGCCTGCAAAACTCTCCAAACAGAAAGGCAAATGAGGGGAGGAATCTTGGTCTGAGAAATGAGGGAGGTGGGGCTTTCTTTTCTGCTGTTTCTGTTTTAATGACTCTCTGATTTAAAGCACTAAAATGCTGGAGCCACAGAAATAACTAAGCAGACAAAGTGTCATTGAAAGAGAGTGAAAGTACACTCCAATCTTGCCTTCCTTCCACCAGCTGTTCAGACATGCATTTCTTTCTTTCCCTGGTACCATATAATTACAGTGATTTGTTAGCCCTAAGCCTTGTGCCCAGGGTGACGACTGACAGCACAGGAAGGATTTGGATTTAGATTAGCTCACTAACTCCCTCTTCCATGGCAGCAGAGCTGGCTTCACGTGTGGGTCATCACGGACTCCCTATCAATAGGATTTCAGCTTCTTCCCAAAGAGATCCTTGTGCATGTGTAGGTGGATGATGCTGGCGAGCTTGGGGGGGACAAGCAGTAAACATGTTGGAGGAGTTCTCTTGGGATTGGAGTATGGCTCCACATAGCCAGACAGAGATGGATCCAAACTTGAGATTTTCTTGCTATGATGATATTGAATTTTGTATGCATTTTTGTACCCATGTCATTAGGATGATGCTGAGGTTAGAAACAACATTGCTTATATATATATTTTTAAAACGTCTCATTTTATATTCACGTCTTCTTAACCTCTGTGGTTTTAGTCCTTGCACTTGCATTGAAAGGTGGGGTTGGGATCATTTGAAAAACTGTTCACATTGATCACATTTGCAGCTTAGTGACTCTAAAGGCAGGTCCTAAATGAAGAGCATCAAATGGATGCCCATGTACATAGGACTTTTACTGTTGCCTCTACATGATCTTAGCTCTTTGGAAAGTCTTGATCGATTTATGTTACATGGTGGAGAAAGCATCATTTGAGCAGCAGAAAGACCAGACCTATAAGCTGCCTTTTGGGAAGGGCTGTTTGGACTGCATTTGAGGTTTTTCTGGTGGGGTCTGTTACTAATATTTTTCTTCCCTTAAAAAATGGTCATTTTTCATGTGAGATGCTCTTTTCTTCCTCTTGTGCCCTATTATCTGTCTCAATTGAAGGAATTTTTTTTTTCTCTTTTTTTGTGCATATTTTAAATGACTGATTGCCTGTTTTGAAGGTTGCTGTGGGGAAGTGCCTGTATTAACAGTTCTTCCATTTTTTCCTTTAGGTCTGGATAGATGCAGGGACACAAATCTTCTTCTCGTATGCAATCTGCTTAGGAGCAATGACTTCCCTGGGAAGCTACAACAAGTACAAATACAACTGCTATAGGCAAGTGTCCATCCAAGGGGGTTTAGTGTCTTAGCTAAATGATGTAAATAAGTAGGGACAATGGGCTAATTTTTTTTTTAATTAACTTGCTCCATGACATATGTGTGACTTAGGGACTGTTTGCTGCTGGGATGCCTGAACAGTGGTACCAGTTTTGTGTCTGGCTTCGCAATTTTTTCCGTCCTGGGCTTCATGGCACAAGAGCAAGGGGTGAACATTGCTGATGTGGCAGAGTCAGGTACGATGGTATTGGTGGCAGTGGTGGTGGGCACTGCCACCTAGTGTGTGAGCAAAGTGATGCAGACTAAATCAGCCAAAATCTAAGAAATAAGAACAAAGAGAAAACTATTTCCCGTAATCATCAGAAAAATAAGTACATTCACTTATTCATTTTTGCTTTTGTGTAGAACAGTAATGGCTAGCTGGTGATTATATGGCTTTAAACTTTACTGTGATTAGTGTAGCAGTCAAACACAATCCTCCAAAGCATACTAATAAATTGTAGTTTAGATTAGAGTTAAAATAACTGCACCCGTTGTCATCTAGAATCCAGAAACGTCAGTCAGTTTTGAAAAGCTACATCACTCCTCTTGTTGCTCTACCTTTATTTTGACAAAAATGCTACTAGCCATACGCTCTGTATTTTTCATTTCTTCTTCAGGCAAGTCTTGTAGTAGAAATAATGTCTGGGACTTTCAGAACAACAGAGGGAATTAGTTTTCCAAATTCCATTCAAAGGCAGTGGAAACTGGATAACCAACTCCCTTAGGTTCCTTGGAAAATCTCTGCCATCATGACTCCAGTTGTTGCAGGTCTATACATTTTAGGGGCTCTCCAAGGTGAGGTTGATAGGGTTGTGAAAAGCCCCCTCTGAAATTGGTTATATTGCTTCCTCGGTGTCCATTAATATTCCATGTAGTGTTCAGCTGTGCATAGCCCGTGAATAGACATGAGGCTAGATAGACTACATTTGTCTGGACATCTCATCTCTACAGCATGTGGGCAACTGTGATGCCCTGTATGTTGTCACAGTAATGGCAAACAAATGTGCCAGGTTAGATCAGGATTGCCAACCCCATGTGCTCAAAAATCAAAAGTCAGGCCCCCAAAATCATGTGATTGGCTTAAAAGGCATGAAATGTAAATGATGGTGATGACAATAATTTGCCATGCCTTTTCTTTCCTGTGTGATTTTTGAGCCTCTGGGGTTCATTTTGATCAGGTTCTCAAATGTTCCTCCAGGCTAAAAGCTTTTTAAGTAAGTCAGCTGAGGTGACTTTCTAGTAATCGCACTGCTTCAGGAGATTGATCTTTCAGAAGAAAACAACAAATGTCATAAAAACGCATGATAAAATTATGAGGCTTGCTCTTTACTAGGTTCTTGGTGTAAATTACCACGACTCTTGAAATCAGCTGCCCAGTGTGCAGCCCATAAAGATCATTTTTCTTTACATAAAGGAAACAAGCTAAGGCAATAATCTTGAGGAATAAGTCCTAACAAGTAGAGCACTCACTGTATTAATAGGTCACTTCTAAGAATTTTTCAAACATTTGCCTATATGACTTTTTCCATTAGAAACAGTTCTCCGGGTCTTATTTAAAAAGTATTCTAGATCACATCCACTGTTAAACCCAGCACCTTTATCCTGGTGTTTGTCATTTTTAAAACTGCATCATTTCTGAAACAACAACAATAATTATAACAACAACAGGAACAATAATAAAAAAACAACTAACAGCTAGTTCTTAGATAGTGTTTTTTCATCAGTAGAGTCCAGCATTGTTATCCACATTTTATAGATGAGGAAACAACCTCAGCGTTTGATCAGCACTTTATTTTGGAGCGTGTTTCCTTGTGAACACCTTTAGGGTTTTGGTTTGTTTGATTGTTTTCAGCCCAAGCCGGTAGAGGTCAGAAGTCATAACTGATGGCTGTTCATTGAACTACACAGCTTAATTTTGTGGTTGGAGGCAAGCTTCTAATGAATCTGCATCCATATCACAATAACCACTGTCAGAGCTGCTTCTGATTATTACATTTGTTACCTTTCTAATCAGAGCAGCTAGGGGCTGAATAAGCCAGGGAGGCTAATCTACCCCTCTCACTCCTCCAAGATGTGATGACAGCAGCTGTCCTGTTCTGTGCCAAAAAGATGACTTCACTTTTCGAGTGAGGCTACCTGACACCAATCACCAGCACACAGAACTTTAATTAGATCTGGATTGTCCTCCTCAGAATAAATGTTGCCCTTATGTTAGCAATATGCAAATCTAGGCCTATTCTTCTGGGTAGGAAAATGAGAGAGGACCAGTGAGCGGTGCAGTCTGAGGTGAGGAGCATCCCTCGATGAGCAACGTTGTGCATTGACCAGTGAGATTATTCCTCCATTCTCTTTCCTCCCGGACAGTTAGATCCCACATTTGGCTTGCTCACACTTGTGGCTCTGTTGACTTCATTGTTGCTACTTTTGTGAGTAAGGTTAGCCCAGGTATGTTCTTTGGAGCAAAACCTCATTATCACACTGCTGCATAGCAACTCCATCTGCCAGATTCATCCCTTGTGTAATATTCCCGAAGTGAATACTCTCCAGGTAGGATATGGGTAACTTTCTATATATGGTAGCTACTCCTATCCTTGAATGAGAGAGACACTCAGTGATTTCATTGAGTTACACTAGGGTTGAATGCCCAAGATCCTGCTTCTTTAAAAAAGTCCATTTTTCTCCTTTATTTTTTCCAACAATGTGCTATTTTAAGAAATGGCTTAAAGCCAAAGAAATGCAATGGGAGAACAAGTGCAGCACAGGGAAGTCTGGCTAGTCTGTGCTGGATTTGTCTGCATGTGTGGCTTTACTGCATCTGCAAATACATCCCAGTGATAGAGTAATGTCAAGCCTTCCTTATTTTAATGCCATTTGCAAACTGTTTTGGAGTAATCAGGTCTGACTCTTAATGCCTGTTAAGCTGACAGAGAAGCCTTGTCCTCCATATTGTATTATAGCAAACTGTCTACTATCCACAGTTGGGTCTGCCCACTGGGTATCCGTCCAGCTGTGATTTGGCATTTAGTTGGCACCCGCCCAACAAAAGGACTATGATTATTGTACTGCCATTCTAATAAGCTTTTAACAATAGCCATGAACGTAGTGCAGTTGATCGAGATAATTATTCAGTGGAACATAGCTCCAAATTAAATACATTTTTAAACGATTTACATTAAATCAAATGGATGCTAGAAATGTGTTATTTCACATGGACATTTCTTTTTACATTTCAATATTTGCTTTCAAAGGAAAATTAAAAATAGCTCAGAGCATAGGATGCTTGTCATTGGAAATTAACACTACACGGAAACACTTTCACTCAGCAACAATACACACGCATTCAGAGAGGGTAGCAGCTTTACATCTGTCTCATCATTTGCGCAACCTGATGACATATGTAATATAGTAGAAGTTGTAACTGAGTATTCAGTTTCTACCAAGGGAAGACTGTTTCCTGGAACTGAGGGACAAACAAAACCCTGGATATTTTAGATACTCGGCTATTTTTTAATTTTTTTTTTTTGGTGCCTTCTGTCACATAAAACCTTAGATGTGTTTCATTTTTAAAAAATTAACGCAATAAAATTAGTAACTCAATTGTTGGCTAATTTGTTTTTATTTCTATTTGAATATTTCAATGACTTAAATTCTTTTAATTAAAAAAAATCACCTCTCGTCTCTCTTTCTCTCTCTCTCTCTCTCTCTCTTTAAATTCTTTTCCTCGCTCCTTTTTCCATCTTCCTTGTTGGAAAGGAAAAGTGGGAGGTAGGAAGAGCATCAATAGAGATTTCCAGTGCAGGCTTGCGGAGAGAATTCTTCCCCTGTTCTTCAACAGCTATAAAATATCTGTTTCTTATTTAAAAAAAAAAAAAGATAAAAAATGATGGTTTGAATTCATCCACCAATCCTGCAAGATGCTGACACGCTAGTCCATGGTCGCCTTAAACACATGAACAAAAAAATCAGACAATTTCTACAGTTCATGAAAGCTAGAAGATGGCAACAAGCCTCATGTTCCCAGTGTCCCTGTCTCCTGCCTGGAGATAGCATGCACTCTTTACAAAAGTTCTCATGAGTGATGGCTCACAGCCATCTGCAACCTGCCTGGCATAACATGGGACCTTCTGTGAAGCAAAACACGGGAGAGCGATGCAATGATGCTCTTGTGTGGATGAGTGAGATGTCAGCTGCTAGTGGCTGGCCAACAGATAAGAGAAGGAACATACTCCATCAGTTAGCTATGGAAAGCCTCCTTCAGCTTAAGATAGGACCCTATGTTTTCAAAAGCATACAGGCCAAGACAGTACTCCCATCTTTGTTGGTGTATGCAGCTTGTGTAGTCTGGCCAGCAATTTTTCCTGATTGGCAGGACACATATTGGTCATGGTTGGACTAGGAAAGACCAGCGGCATAGGGGAGCATGAGTGAAGTGGCTTGGCATTAAGAACTGGAAGTGGTGTTTTTTTCCCCCCCAGCTCTTCCATTATTAGTAGCAGTATTATCTCCAAACAGTAAGAGACAGGTCCATAGCCGATGTAAACAGAAGTAGCTCTGTGGCATTCAACGCTGTGATGGTTTACAACAGCTCAAGAGCTCAAACCAACCCTCAGGTTGGTGCGTTTGGGTCCTGGTTTTTCAGAAGGATAGGCCAAGCTGGCTCCAGTGTTGAAGGTCCCAGAGAATCCTAGAGGCAGCATCCTCTTTCGTTCCCCACATACAAATGCCGCATGGGTATTGTGCATGCTAGAAATGGGATTCAGCCATTTTATTAGAGCAGTTGCCTCTATTACTGTTACGTTTTGTGACTGACAGTCGCAGGAAATGATCCATGATTGGCATGTTTGAGACAGGTGTTAAAACTGGCAGTCGGTTAGCAATGGCTTTTGGGTTTGCTTTTGGTTTCTGCTGTAGTCATGCGTGCTTCTTTGTCAGATAAAAGAGCCAAACTTTCACTTCTGGTATTTCCAGCTGCGTTTGGATTTATCTGAAGGGAACCAGGCATCCCTGCATTTGAGTGTGCCTACCCCTGCGGACGAGTTGCTTACTTACTATGTCTATTCCCTTTTCCCCCATCCTATTTTCTCTTTCTCCTCTAGGTCCAGGCCTGGCCTTCATCGCCTACCCAAAGGCTGTGTCCATGATGCCGCTGCCCACCTTCTGGGCAATCCTTTTTTTTATTATGCTTCTGTTGCTTGGACTGGATAGCCAGGTTGGTAACTGAGACAGAAGATGTTTTTCTTATTGTTTCCTTTGTGCTGGCTGAGAAAGCTCATTAAAAATGGGTGGATTAAAAAGAATATCTCTAAGGCTGCTTACACCAGCTTGCTTATATGCTGCAGGACTGCCAGGCATTTTAATGGGAGGCTGTTTTGCTCTGAGCAAAGAGACAGCAAATGAGTCAGCGGTGATCAGTATGTTTTTGCTGGGCAAGGTTTTGCTGTCAGGACCTAATGGTATCCAAGAGGTGGAGCAATACTCTGTGGCCCAAGCAACAGCCCGTTCCCTCCTATAACACCATCCTTTATGGTTGGTATGCAAGGTTATCCTTTTTTGGGGGGAAGGAAAAATAATCGCCACACTAATAAGAGACAATAGGGACCTGTTCCTCTATGGCACTGAGTGCCAATGAAATCAACTGGAGCTAAGATTTCTGAGTGCCAAAGTCAATACACAGTGCAGTCATTAACAGTTAATAGAAATGCAGGTTTTGGCAGTTGCCTTGTTCCAAGGAAATTCAAAGGTGCTGCCATATGTCTGTAGTAACATAGCCAGGGCAACTCTAACCGTGCAGAGAGAAAAGCAGCCATCCTTTTATGGCCTGTTGGGCAGAGGTGCTGACGGGGATGGTATCAGTGGGAGTTCAGCATCTCTAAGAAGCACGCTGCTCCCTCCTACGTGAAGAGAAACATGCCGATTCTTTCAAGTTTTATTAAGTATATAGCACAGGCTGTTAATTATCAAGCAAAGAAGAATCAGATCATTCAAGCTAAGAACGGAGTGCTTCTTGTGGCTGGTTAGAGGAACATGAGCGGTTGCTCAGAGGAACGTTAGTTTACAGCAGTGGTTCTCAACCAGTTTTGTACGAGGACCCAGTTGTACATCAATGACCAGTCCTGACCCAGTGCCCCTCACTCCTGACCCGCTGCCCTCCGCCCCCCGGCCCCATACCCCCAGCGTGTGGGGCAGGAGCTGGGTGTGTGGGGCAGTGGGGGGGTGTATAGGGCATGGGAGACTCCAAGCAGCCTGGAACTGCCACCCTGCAAGGGAAAATCCAGTTTCCCATGTTTTTATCCTTTAAAGGAGAATCCATTTTTAAAAATGTTGTTGATCTATTTTTAAAGTTTGCTCGTGACCCTTTCATATATTCTTGCAACCCACTTTTGGGTCGCAACCCAGAGGTTGAGAAACGCTGGTTTAGAGGAACGTTAGTGTAAATACCGCAAAGGACACTGTTAGTCATTTTTAAGATAGACTCTTCCAGATGTAACCAAGGATTACGCTGTAACTGAAAAAGCTGTGGTTGCCTGAGTTTCCTGAGCAAGAGGCACCACTTTCTACTCCCACAGGAAAGTAGCTCTGCAATTATCAAAATCCACTTGGTAAAAGCAGACTGATGAGCTGAAATCCACTCTGCTATGAGGAGAGATTTATAAGTGGATTTTCCCCCTGAGGTTTCCCACTTGATCTCTTAAAATGTGTAGTGTTGCCATTTGTTGTAAATCACTCTTTACTGCTGAGTCTTTGAGATCCAAGGAGTGACTTTCAGTCGTTTCCAGCCTGAAATGACTGGATTGCCCAGTGCTGCGCTTATGCAACTTGAAAACCATCTACAAATTTTAAAAAAACTCCTCACTGTGTGGAATGATTAAAACTAATTGGAGCATTTAATTTCTTCTCCCCCCCCCCAGCTTTTTGGAGTGCAGTCAAGCAGGGCTGTGGAATGGCAGAGCAGCTTAAGAGCAAGTCAGACCAAAGGGAAGTGTTATTTTTAAAAAGAAAAACAATTTTACATAAGGCTTCATACTAAGCTAGGAATTCACAAAAGCATTCTAGATTAACCACTGAAAGCTGTATAGTTGCACTATGTAATCTCTCCACCTGATGGGCGAAGGGTATGCTTTTTAATTTCTTTACAGTGTGCCATTGGATACCATAGGCGTAATAATGGAAAGAACAGGAAAATGTATATACTGTAGAGCAGTACAAGTGCATGGCCACTGCATGTTGAAACACTAACTGTGGGATGAGCCGCTTACCTCTGGGTACAGACTTTGCTCTCCATTACATCAGAGTGTCTGTAAAGGAAACAGCGGATTGCACCATTGCAAGGGCTGATTGAGTGCTCAAGGAGGGCAAGGGGATTTCTCCCACTAACTTTAATGGTGCTACAATTAGCTGGGCCCAGGTCTTGTACAGCTTGGCTTCATCCCTGGTTTCCTGCACACAGTACTTATTAAGCTCCAAAAATTCGACAGTGAGTATAACCAGAGAGCCTTTCATCACTGTTGGCCAGCCGATCAGGCTGAGTGGCAGAGGGGAAGTGGGCAGCCTGGAGCCTGATAGAACAGCTGCAGCTTTTGTATACTGATTAACTATAGAAACCAAGCAGATTCCCAAGGAGCACATAAGAAAACCAATCACTAGTTACCATACAATTATCATTTGGGTGTACTCTATTTAACTACTTTGATATGTGTGGCAATTACTTGGCTCCCTTCAAACCTCCCTATATCACTTATAATCTGCCAGGTGTGATCTGCAAAGGCCTGGAAATGCCCTGCTAATTACTTTTTTGGCAGCCCTACTGAGGTTGGTGTTGTCTGTGAGGAAAGGAGTGGGAAGGGCCCCTGTGTCTTGATAAGGGTGACAAGGCTACATACCAAACACCAAAGTCTTCATTCCACAGACTGAATATTCACCAGCAGGACAAGAAGCAGAATTAGGCCCTCATTGTGGGTTTAAACTAAGTGATGTGCAGACGGTTCTCCAGCACGTCAGAAGAACAAGCGAGAACTCTTTCCCTAATCAGAAGATTTAGGCTTTAGGAATATTTTCCTCTTAGCTTTGTTTTTTTCCTAATTTACATTCCCCATTCATCTGGAACAGCAACAGTAGGAAAGCCACATAAGTACTTTCCTGTCACCACGTTTATTTCCTTTATCCTTTATTTGATTATTCAAAGTATTATATTTCCATAGAGTGTTGCTAGGGTGTCTTTATGGGACGTTTAATTGTGACATAGGAAAATGTAATGCATGCTGTGTGTTTCTTTCCCATCTAGTTTGTTGAAGTTGAAGGACAGATCACATCATTAGTTGATCTGTACCCATCCTTCCTAAGGAAGGGTTACCGACGGGAAATCTTCATCGCTATA
>NW_017728997.1:20302817-20339101 GCF_001723915.1 Gavialis gangeticus | reverse complement strand
TCTTCTTTGAGCTGGACTTCGAGCAGCTCTGCACCTCCAGGACTGCTAGGGTGTCTTTATGGGACGTTTAATTGTGACATAGGAAAATGTAATGCATGCTGTGTGTTTCTTTCCCATCTAGTTTGTTGAAGTTGAAGGACAGATCACATCATTAGTTGATCTGTACCCATCCTTCCTAAGGAAGGGTTACCGACGGGAAATCTTCATCGCTATAGTGTGTTTCCTAAGCTATCTTCTGGGACTAACTATGGTGACTGAAGTAAGTAACACTGATAATGGAGAGCTTTTAAAAGCAATATATGTACATATTTGTATTGTGAATCAGCTGACAAAGGTAAGTTGAACAAAATAACACTCCATAGCTCTTGCATAACTTTTTTACCATAAACTTCAAACTGTATTAAAAGGTACATATTATTATTGTATAGGTGGACTGTACAAGTAGGTAGAAATGAGAGATAGTGACGACTCCTCATCACCTAGATCAAGGTTTCTCAGGTTGTGGTTCAAGAGCAGTTATGCAGAGGTACAACCAAGCATCCTTTCTTCGTGGCTACCGAGGATGACCCCAACATTTTTCTCTCTCTTAAAAGTGTCCCCATGGTAGAGAGCTACTGGATTAAACTGATCGGGACCTTATCACAAGATAAAAACATAAGCACGTAGAATTTCCAAAACCATTCCTTTATTGATGTCATCTGGCAAGAGCAAAACCATAAATGAAAAAAATAGAAAATCTGAATGTCACCCTGAGTAACCCAGTTTATAACCTCTTCCTAATCAGATATGTGCAGAACAGTTAAAGCCTTTGGGAACGACAGCTATTTCAAAACAAAAGCTTGAAAATGAATTACAGTGTTCATAGTTTGTAAAGATTGCTAGAAAGTGGCTTAAACCAAAGATTATTTTAAAGAGCGCTGCAGCTTAGTTCATATTTAAAGACTTCAAAAATTCACGTATAATACTAATCACAGCCCTACATCCCTCAATTTATCTGCAGTATCATAACTAGTGCAGTTTTCTGTTCATGAATTGCAGTTTGGTTGGGCACCCCCACGCTATCCAGGTATAATTGAATCTGGTGCAGTTCTTTACTTCCTGATCTAATCTATGGGCAGGCAGGTTAGTATTAAGTCAAACAATTCGTGTTAAGTCATTTCTGACTTTCGCCACTGGGGTACTTGAACTGCAGTGGTGACAGTGCATCGTGGGAGTTAGCTAAGCACCAGGTTCTGGCCCATGAATTCATACACTCACTGATTTCAGTCCAGGCTTAAGGTACTATATGCAGTGTGGGAGAGATATCAGAGTCTGGCTTCAAATTAGAAAACGCCACAGGAACCTTCTGTAAAAAGATTAATATCGCTAAACTCAAATTTGGCATGGCGTGTTAGTTAAAGCTCCATCTAGTGCAACCAGAGAACTTGATTTTTATATCAGTTACACAGATTTGAATCAGTGAAGGCATTCTGGGTTTAGACTAGTCTAAAAACCAACCAACTAAGATAAAAAACTGTTCAAATAAGAGCGCTATTGGGACAGTTATTTTAGAAATAGTCTGTGCCTCATTTAAAACATCAGAGTTTTTAAAAAAAATCTGAGGGGGGGGGAGTGGGAATTACAATAACGTCCATAAGTGATATTTTGAACACTCAAACACTCAAAAAGGTTTGGATGTGACCAACATAAAGAGCAAGGAACATTTACATCTATATTGAAATTCAGCTCTGTCTGTTTAAAGCAATTGCCAGAGCAATGAGTCTGGACAGTTCTATGTAATATTTAAAAATGAGAGAAAAATGAGATATTTTCCTCCTGAGAAAATATCTACTAGATTCATAAATGAAGGTACCTCCTAGTGACCTGCCTTGCATTTTTCATCACATCAGAGCAGTTCATGTTGAAGACCAATTATTTCTTTCTATTATATGATTTCATAAAAGCTCACCCTAAAATACTTTTAAGAAGGAAAAACTGTCTCAGTAGATTACATTAAGTGGCGTAATTTTGTTCAATTGCTGTCAAGTTTATAATTCTTTCTATAATAAACACAAAAAGTGCGTAGGGAAATTAGTGCTAAGTACTTATTTTTACAGATGCAGCATAGAAGGAAGGTTACGGTGCTGGTTAGACACACATTTATTTGGGATAGTTTAGCTAGGGATGATCCTGCCCTGAGCAAGGGGCTGGGCTGGATGACCTCTTGAGATCCCCCCAGCTCTATAGGTCTATGATTCTGTGGCATTTTTACATGCTAAAAAACAATCAGAAAAATATTTTTTGGTAGAATTTTACCTTTCATAAAGCGTCTGTTAGAACTCCCGAGCAAAAACCCATTTTAATCAGCCAGGTCCAGTACACACATTGTCTTAATGTGAGTGACTGAGCCTAACCTTTTCTCTCTCTCTGTCTCTCTCGTCTATAGGGTGGCATGTATGTTTTTCAACTCTTTGACTACTATGCAGCTAGTGGTGTATGCCTTTTGTGGGTTGCATTCTTTGAATGTATTGCTGTAGCCTGGGTTTATGGTAAGTGGCCTAATACAAATCTTCAGTGAATAATAATGAAAATAATCAGCACTAGCAAGACACCATTCAGCAACCAGAACTATCGATTCCAGACTTTTCTTTGGAAGTGTTGATATTTTGCCTTCACTGTCAATTTACACTGACCCCTGAGCACCACATTTGAGCTGGGCTCAAGACAACCTCCACATTTTTCAGGCAGATATGAGTATTTTTACATGCTAATTGATAGGTGTCCAATTAAACATTTGCATCTTCAAATTAAGAGGCCAGAGTTGAAATTTTGGCTGGCAGTGAAAAGCTCTGATTGTTTCTCAAAGAATTGCTTCCCAAAGCCCTTCACTTCTACATGGGTCAAGCCCTCCAAATAGAAAACTTGTAAATACTTGACAGAAAATGTATTATAGTTCCATATTTTTAATTGATACTGATTTCCTAAGTCTGACAGTGGCCAAACTTGCTACACTGGCTGCTTAGGAATGGTTGATGCCATAATTCTTCATGTATCAGGTTTTATTTTAGTTTTTGTTTTATTATTTTTCATTTTGAATGACAGTCGCATTTACATTCAGATGGATAGTATCAGTTGCTATATTTTCCTTTCTCAAACACAACCCCTGCCACTCTTAGCAGACTCGCCAACGTTAGCGTTCCACTGTACCTAGCTTATGAAGGCGAGGGAAGAGAAATATCCTTTAGCCTTCCAACACTGCCAAGTAGGCTCTTCTAGAAGCCAGACTTAGATTTCTAGACCTGTATTTCACCCTTTTTGTATAATAAAGTCCTGTAAAGTAACATTTCTTCTTCACCTTAGAAATTAACATCCCTGAAAAAGTAAATAGTGGGCGCATCTACACGTTCATTAATCTGCCTTAGGTACTATGCATTTAGTTTAGCACTTGTTTAATAAAGTGCTAACTAAATGCGCAATAACTAGAGTTACTGCGCAGTAGCGCCAGCGCACGCTTTTTTCATGACGCTTACTGCGCGTTAGCCTAATAACACTGCGCAGTAGGCTATTAGCACAGTTTTTAGCCACCACACTACTGCGCAGTGTTATTAGGCTAATGCACAGTAAGCATCTTGTGTAGCCTGTAGTCTTGTCCAGTACGTCTGGCACCCACAGCTAGATACAATCTTCTGTACGCATCAAGTCCCACTGACCCAGAACAAATCAGACTTTTTTCCCCTTTGCCTTCTCTCTCAGACCCAAGGGTGCAGATCTCCTACTGCAATATCCCTTGCTCAGTCATGTTTTATAACTATATTGCATAGCTGTTATATGCAGGCTCTGGATAAAATGTTCTTTTCTTCATGGATTAACTATATATTTCAGGCGCTGATAATATTTATGATGCCATTGAGGATATGATTGGATACAGACCTGGTCCCTGGATGAAATGGAGCTGGATTTTAATCACACCAGTTCTTTGTGTGGTGAGTACTGAATCATGCTGTTCCAGAGCCTGTCTGTGGTTTTTTTTGTCATGTTGGTTTCCTTTGAGTGGGGTGGTGGATGGAGTGTCACCACGTTCACATCTCAACTTACAAGGGACATACGTAGGCTATAAATGGTCCATTTTCTTATTCAATATTATGTATCATGCACCAAAACATTGTTACATCTATTAAGATTGCGAAGTCAAGTGCATACACTTTAGGAAATGCCAGAATTAAGGTTGCCTGCACAGGGTCTCTTTGTGCAGCGAGTCACAGTATTCCCCCTGGCCTCTCATCTAATCTAAACATTGCAGCCCTTCTCAACTGGCTTCCAGCCCCCCATGTCCTTCACCAGCTCCCAACCCCAGTCTCTTTACAGACCTAGTCCTAGTCCCTCCCTTTCAGTTCAACCCCAGATCGCAGTTTCTTCTGCTCCCCAGGGCTTCAGTTTCCCCAGACTCCTTGTCTCAACCTATTTCTTTTCTGGCTTCTTTGCACTTGGCATTTGATTCACATGGCTTCTTCCTCCATGCTGTCCTGTGGGGGTTACTCAGAGCATGAGACAGGCTTCACTGCTCCCAGTTTCAGTGCCTGGTTCTCTACTCAGTGCTTCTGTAGTTGGGTCACCTCTCAACTGTGTACATACATATAGGTGTAGAGCTCCCGCTAGGATGTCTTCCCCTTGGTTATAAACACTCAGTAAAGTATACCAGCATTGTGTGATACTGCTTCCTTTACCTGGGTTCAAGCAATACCATATTGTATTTAAGCTACAATGGATCCATGATTTCAGCATCATTTCTCTAATCCTTTTTTCTGTCTCTCACAGGGGTGCTTTATCTTTTCCTTGGCCAAGTATAAACCTCTGACCTACAACAAGGTCTACACATATCCTGACTGGGCAATTGGCCTGGGCTGGGTTCTTGCCCTTTCCTCCATGATCTGCATCCCGATGGTGATGGTCATACGCATCATACAGTCAGATGGATCGCTCATTGAGGTATGAATGACCCTCTGAATTGGGAAGTAGGGGGGTGCTTGAGAGAAAGGGTTTGGGAGGAGGAGAGAAAGAGAAGTTTAGGCTTTCTGACATGATCTACAGGAAAGTTACTTCAATATGTAGCAGACAAAGCGAGGCCTAAATGGAGCCTCACAGAAGTTGCTTGCCCTTGCCTGCATGTTTAACAGGAGTCGGTTGCCCCTGCAGGGCCCAGGCCACAGCATGAGATCCTCCACTTTCTGCATCCTGATAAGAAAGCCTAACCATGTCGTGCTGCGCTGTGCGACCTTAGTGAAACTGCCTCTGGTGTGCTGAAACCTGCTCTGTTTTATGCAAAATCAAAACAGTCCTTGGAAGCCTGCCACTGTGGCCCTTGCCAGCATGGGGTCAGACACTTCTGCTGCAGGGAGGATGAGAACTGCATAGATCACCACTTCTTTTAGCAAACAATATAATCCTGTTTAAAGAGAATGCACACAATGTTCTCTGGCCTAAAGTAGTACTGGATTTTACCTTCTTTCTATTTCTGCAAACCAGCTAATTGTTCCCTCTGTGAGCACCTTGCGACTGAAATATACTTCCATGCAGAAGGTCTCAGTTCTCAAGCTAGGGAGGGAAATGGAAATCCATACACAGATCAGTGAGAAAAGGAAATGTTCAGGATCAACCCAAATCTAAATCCTGTATCCACAAACTCATTGCATTCAGAGAGATTTAGGTCCATGTAAAAATGCCATCTCTCTGACAGGCTAAAACAAAAGCCTCACAGACATTAAGAAAGCTACCTGAGGTTTTTTTGGCTGTTCTCTCCATAACGATTTTAATGGTCATTTCCAGTTCCTGCCAGGGCATTTTATTGGCTTCTCATTTTCTTGTCTGCATTATCACCATCTATTAAGTAAGAGATCGAGAAGTAGCTAAAGCTGCCAAATAAGACAAGATTCAGTAAACAAGAGTGAATGTATGTCAGATGCCATCTAGTTCCTGCCTTCTGAAGTGAGAACTGGGAGAAATGATGTAGCTTGGCAGTGAACTGCTGCATTTTCAGCATGTAGAGAAAAAACATATGGCCTGGAGGAGATCCTGCAGCACTGAAAGTCCACATTTAGATGGGGTTGGGAGACTGCTAGAACCCACAACTGCAAGTTGTTTCTCCACCAGCCCAACAGAGAGGCTCTGATTTTAGGTTCACTTCCTGCCTTTGCAAAGGCATGGCTTTCAGAGGTGGGCTGGAGGGCTAGGTGCAGGTGATAGGTTACTTTTTAGGGAGGTATGCTGTGTGCACCCAGAACCCCATCTCTAATCCTAACCCACCAAGATGAGAGCCCTCAAATAAGACACCCTAGTCACAGAGAAAAATAGGACAACAGAGCTAATCTCATTCAGTCTCTACACTCTTCCCTCACCTGCTCTGTTGCAGTAGTTGTAGATACACACTTCAAAAGCTATACAGAACTGCAGGGAACTGTTGTGCCCTGCCAAGACTCCATAATACTTTATAAATGGGGCAGGGCCATCTTTTGGTGAACCTGAACCTTTAAGATACCTTTGGTAACCACAGTGTTTGGTGATAATGGCAACAACAGTCTTTCCTGTGTGCTGAAAACTCAGGTGCCATAGGTCGAGAAACTCTGTTTACTTGGGTTACCCCAAATATGCTTCCTTCAGATACACATGCATGAGCTATTAGACAACTCGTATGGGACTGTAGTTGGGGTTCAGGAAAGCTGTGTTCCCAAGCATCCTTGGGCTATCAGTTTCTTTTTCAGCACTCTTTTTCTTCTTGCCATTGGTCCTCCTTTCAGGAAACCATCAACTTCCCATCCATCCTGGGCAGTGTCTCATTGTTTGCTGCATTTGCCTTTTTGTCTTAAAGTAGAAACTCCATGAGGAAAAGATAACATTCTCGTGTTATGTGTTGGTAGATCTCATTGACTTTCAGGAAGATGTTGCTTCCCATGGTCTAAAAGTACAGCTAGGTCCAAGTAGATTAAGGACCTGTCTCCCGTTGGTTTCAGATTTACCTTCTGGACAAAAAGACAAAGGTGATTGAAAAGCTCTCTTGAAAAATACACGTTCACTTGGTCTCAGACTGGTAATTTTGTTAATGTGTAGCCAGAGAGCCAAATTTCCTGATGGAGTTACTAGGTCTTCCTGTGGCACTAAGTGGTACTCGTGGTGGTAAGCCCTTGCGAGTGCTAGCCCTGGGAGAGAGCTGGAGATTGGGTCCTTCATTTGGAGAGAAGCATTTTACCGATGATAGATTTATCTGTCAGGACTGAGGCAGTGATTTTTCTAACCCTTGACTGTCTTTGCCATTCTCCTTTCAGAGGATAAAAGCAGTGGCTGCCCCCAAGGAAGTGAATCGGTGGGCCAAGGACAGAGGAAGCGCCACTCCATTTTGCGCCAATGGAACTGCTAATGGCGGATTGATCAAGCCAACTCATATCATTGTGGAGACTATGATGTGAGCTCTCTCTATGAGAGGATAAACCTGCTTTAACTGCCGTTTACTAACCATAGATTCTCATAGGACCAGGTTTACAGAGCTTTATATTTGCACTAGGATTTATTTTTATTTCTCACAGAGAAGTTATTTTTTGTGTGTGTGGTTTTTTTTTGGTTTTTTTTTGTTTTTTTAATATTTTGTAAGGTAATCACAGCAGACACCTCTCTGGGGAGGCCGAGCTTTCATATCAGACTAGATATATTACAGGAATTTACTATTATTGGGTTTTTTAAGTATATATCTATCTCTAAATATTGTACTCCTTACCACTTGAATTGATTGTCTTGCCAGCAATATATTCAAGTCTCAGACAGCCAGGTTTAGGTGCTGGTGTGGTGGGGAACAGGGTCAACCCTAGAACACACAAATGAGCTCTCTTGAGAGGTCTTTTTTTTTTTCAAAGAAAAAGAGAACAACAGATATTGCTCTGAGAGTTTGTTTTTCAAAGGTGTAGTACTTTTTTTTTCCTCTGGTTCAAATGAGGCGAATGACAGACTTCAGGTTCACGTCAGGAAAAGGGTACTGAACACTGTGACATTTGTCATGGTCCAAAAATGTACATATTTGCTCAAGGGGAGGTGAGAAGTTTGGAGTGGAGGAGATGCGGTTAGGAACAAAAGACCAACCAGGATCGTTGTCATTCCTGAGCACAGCTGAAGAGCTTCATCACTGTGGAAGGCAATGACTGCAGAGGAGAGCAAGTTTGCCAACTCAGCCCTCTTTACTCTAGCAAAATGTTTACTGCCTGCAGCAAAAGGTTTGTGCAGGTCTGAAGTTCTGGGCACAGTCCCTTAGTTTTCCTGCACGCTGTATTTTAGCCGAGGGGGTACTTGAGTTCAAGTTAAATTTTGCTGCAACAGAACACTAGGCTTTTCTGGAGAAAAGCATGCACGTGCCGAAGAGCTGAGTTAAGAGAAGGCAGCATTTGGTATCTGTGGAACTCCAAAAACAAAACAAAAAAATGGGAAAGATGTTTGGGATTTTTTTAATTCAAGTATTGGGCTTTGATATCAGAAGAAAAACACCTTGAGGATTCCAGTTAACCTAGCAGCTATTCACAACAAGTGCATTTTCAGTAACAACAAAAAATGACACGAGTACTTAAGCACGCACTCAGGTGCTTTTCATCCATCTAGCCCCACGTGCTCTACCAGTTTAAGGATTATCCTTATTTGTTTGCTGTTTTTCTTACTATTGGGGATGCAGGCAAAGGACAGGGGCCATGAAGTGGTTTACCCATGTTTCAGAAAGGCACTGGTAGAACTGGACCCTTGACCCCACCATTACCCTGTTCTGTCACTGGACCATGTTGCCATCATTTTCGCTTTTGTTGGTGAATGCATTTATGGGGGCTGGGATTCTGTCTACTAGGAGATGGGGCGCCAGGGGTTTCAAGTGAAGAGTCAGAACGGTATGTGATTTTCTTTGGTTTTAAAGCATTGCCTAGCATTCCAGTTTAAACAAATCTAAGTAAGGCAGTGCTAAGCTTCTAACAAGCTGGACTGCTGTACCTGAGCTGAATATTGATCAGCTATTGATATCCCTAGCCCAAATTAAGAATTATAGTAAGGGTTCAACTCCCTAAAGAATTTCCAACCTTCTGAGAGAACCTTGTTTCATTAAAAGTCGTGTGTTTTGGCAGGGAGACTTCGCAGGAAACCAGCCCTTTCTAGTTGGGCATCATTCTTCAGAACGAATCCTCCCTTATGTGGTGCCAGGGTTTGGCTATCCAAAGGGATGTGGAGAAAAGGCTTGATTCAGTAGCAAAGTCATACCTGCTCACACTTTTGGCAGCAGAGTCCGTTAGTAGCAGATTCTGCCATTTAAAGAGCAACATATCCTATTCTTAACATTCCTGCATTTACAAAAAAAAGTCCCATGTGCTAGCTAGCCACTGCACCACACACACATGCTTTCTAGTCTTGTCAAACAGACCGGGCAATTTAGAAGTGCACAATGGACCAAAACCAAAATAATAATAATAAAAAGATAGCTTCTGTAGGTTGAGAGTTGCTTTAGGTTGAGTCTATCTGTGTTTTTAAATTGGGTGGGGGGGAGGGGGCCAAATTCCAGGAACAAGAACTGCCAATATGATATTGCTTTTGTTTGCTTTTCCAGTTACTGTAGTATGAAAGGAAACACTGCCACAATTTGTGACAGCAAATCTGACATCTCACTAGGCTTGCCCATTGGCAGTAGGCATTTTCAGGCCATTCCAGATGTCTTGGAAATCCCTCTGGGCTGCCCTAAGCCAGGATGATTCCAAGTGGATTTTTTCAGAACTTTATGCAAGGGGAAAAAATACTGTATTTAAAAAATAACCTTTAATCAAGGAAAAGCAAGATAGTTGAGTTAAAACTAATGCTGTCTATAATTCATGCTATAAACAATTGAGGAAACAAGTAAAACATGATCCAAAGTGCATTCAAGTCAATGAAAGAACTCACTGACTGTTGCAGGCTTTAGAATAGGCCTGTAATCTTGCACAGCATCCTGTTACACCTAGCGTACACACAACAGAAACATGAATTAATATCAGAGCATCAGGCTAATGGTTAAATCCCTTACTTCTGTTGGGATACATTAAAATAACATTGATGCTTTGACATGGTATTTGGTTAAGCACACACCTGTTACCCCAGCATGCACCTGCATTAGGTGCTGCATATCTGAACGAAAAATTGTATGACATTTCCCTTGCACATTGAGATTTCAAAAGTATCTGATGAGCCAGAGATGGAGATTTCACCATGCATCACTCATTGTGGAGGGTGGATTTGAATTATGAACCAGAGGATCAGTGCTACACCTTTAAAGGAGAACTGGAGCCCAGCCCCCTTTTTTGACCTAACTGTGCCATTCAAATCACTTGCTTCCATGTTCCAAATGAAAGCGTCGTGCTCATACGCAGCGACTTCACTGAGGCTCTTTTGGGGCAAGTTTCTGGCCCCGGTGTGCTGTTTAGCCTGACTGCAAGGAAGGGCTGGACTGAGGAACAGCAATTGAATCATCCTTTGCAAGAGCAAAACACTCACTCCAAAAGATTCAACTCCTGCTAAGTTTCGAGTTCCAACGAGCATGTTCATTTTGGTTTTTTCCATTTTCCCCTAAGAATTCTGAATTTTACTTGATGGCAAATTTGCGTTGCAACATTATATTCTGCCAAATTAAAAAAAATAAAAATAAATAAACATTTGTATTTTTTACCTATTTATGATTGTAAACATGACTAATTTTTCTAATTTACATTGTAGAAACATGACCTATTCTACCTGTCTTATGTAACTGAGAAATTAAATATTAAACTATTGCAACTGTTTGTAGATTAACTGGTTTGGAGCCACAACAGAAAGACCCCAACTTGTGGGTCAAAACCTTGAAACAAAACCTATGCATTTCCAAAAAAAACAACCCCCAAACCTGTTTGTTTTCTGTGACATTTAATGCACCTTTATACCTTGTAGTTTCTACTGGGTTTGGAAATAGCATTTTCAAGTCAGCTGAAGTCAGAAAGTATGGGAAAGATTTCTCCCAGAAGATTTTCAAATTAAGCTGTTCCAATTATCAAATGAAATTTGGGATTCTTACCTAAAGCAAACCTTCCATGCTCTGTCGGTTCACTGCTCATTAGTCATGATCTCATTGGCTTAGCATCTATTACAGTGACATAACCAGTAGTCCATCCTTTGATATTTATACCATGTTGTTTCATTCATAGTATTAGTTTTGGTACTCATTCACTTTCCTTTTCATTTGTGCATTGATGAATTTAGTCCAGTTAAATCCATAAGCCTCAAAAAACACTTTCTGAAGTGTAAGATATTGGATACAAAATGGGTCTGTTCCTGTGCAGCAAATATAATCACAGAAGCACAGCAGCTCTGTGTACCATCTGAAAAATGCTAGTATTCAGCCTGATTTGCTGGATTGGGATGTGGGTCAGCAAAACTTATTTGCAGTCATGCACTTAGGAGGCAAAAACAGCCCACAGCCTTCTAAATATAACAAGCTAAACCGTCAACAGGGCATGTTTATCATGCCATACCTCCAACATTACCTCTGGCTGATCTGAGCCCTGGCTTGCTGTCAGTGTAGTATGCACCCTACCTTCTTAGGTGCATGTGTATGTGGTTATCCAGTCTCTGTCCTGCATTTCTCTAGAGGATTTCATTAGGACACATGAAAACATCCAGCTGATGCACCTTAAAAGCCTCATCTTGGCCTGCTAGCATTTGTTGAGCACAACTATGCTTTTTACTTGTCACACCTGGGATAACTTGGGTTCAGACCTTACAGCTGCAGATATCAGTGTCTAAACCCCTTCAGTGGGAGAATTGAACTCTGAGAGCAATTGGTTACAAACTCCATATCTTGAGCTCACTGAATGCCTGGGTGGACAGATATAATGGCAAATAATAAGTTAAATAAGCTCTGTATTGAGTGGAGTGGACAGGGGCTAACAGCAATTCAAGTGCACTTGGGGAAAAAAATAGATGCCTAACAACACCTCCAGAAAATTCAGCATATTTTTCCTACTCCCTGTAGCAACAATAGTGATGTTGTTTCATTAGAATACCAAATGAGACCCACCACCAGAAGTGTACACACACACGATTAGGAGAGATGGTTTTTTACTTTGGAGTTACACATTATAGGTCTTGGGAGATGATCTGATTAGATGCTCCTGGCAAAGTGTACTAGTCTTAAGAAGAAAAAAAAAGTCATTCTTCCTCCTCAGGAGTGTTTTATAGCATGAATGCTGTGTCACCTCGCTTGAAGGTTCATAGTGATGGACTGTAGAGGGAATGGGAAAAGTTTAGCCAGTTTTCACACACAAGAAGCCTACCATTCAAAACAGCCTCTAGTGAATAGTGATGAGTTAAAACAAAAGCCTGAAATCCAACATGGGCGAACTTTGGGGAAGATTGGGTCAGGGATAAAAATAATAGTTACCCCTTCTTTCTGTAACAGGCTGCAGAGAAACCACAGAACAAAACATCCCCCAAGCTTTGGGAGAGTTCAGATATGTATCTGGCCATCACAGCTTGGGCTGATCTCTTCCAGAGTTACAAGCCTTGCGTTTAGGATTAAGAGAGGTTATTAAACCTTGGATTAGACTAGTTTGGGAACCATCAGGATATAATGTTTAATCTTTGATAATTAATTTTAACCTAAGCTACAGGTGCCCTGAATGGCATACACTTGCTAACAAAGGAATTAGTATTAACTAGGGGACATCGGTTTTACACCTGTGTGAAGTATCACTAATATATTTTGAGATGCCTTAGGAAAGAAAAGCAGAGTCTCTCAACAACTCCTTGCTCCCAACAAAGAAAGCATCCCTAAAGCAACTAGTGACACTTCACAGATGACAGAAAACCAATTAATGCTCCTGTCGGATCTTTTTCTGATGAAAAAAATGGCCTATTTCTGCCCAAATTAAAATCTTCACATCAAATAGTTGTTTCATTTAACTTTTCACATCTTATTCCAATGAAAAACAAATTGGCACATTTTCAGTTTGGGATGGTTTTCAAGAACTAAATCAAGAACTAAAAAAAAAAATCTGAAGAAGGTTAACAAAGGACAACTTTAGGTGTGATTTAAACCCAGAAAGAAGCAAACAGCAATAGTTGGCAAGGAAACAGGCAAAGCTGCTTAAAAAAATTAGATGGGAAGATCCATGAGACATTCTACCAATTTCTCTTGCCATTTTTCACCAAAACTGAATTTTGGTGGAAAATGTTGCTGAAATAATTGAAACTCTCAGCTCCCAGACAATCCCATCATGGATGGAAACCGGTTGAAAAAACATTCAACAACATTGCTGTTAGCATGTCCACAAAAAAAGTCAGATTTGGAAATAAATGTTGCTGGGGCTAAACAAATTGCACTCCCCGAGCAGCATGGAATTTAAAACAGCTCCCGTTAACTAGGTGTAGCCGAGAGCACTGCAGGTTTGCAGAGCAAGATTGAAGCCTTCATTCCAGTGCATTATCTTTGTCACCTGTCCTGGAGCACATGCAAACCGTTTAAACAGCCTTAAGTGAATTAATAGCTAATGGCCCAAGATGTGAGATTTGAGACCCAAACAAGAGTACTGGGAGAGCAGAAAGTGAAGCCTGATTGGGACTAGAGGACTTACTTCTTTATTGTGGAACATATTGTCTATAGATTGCTGATCTCTGCTTCTGCATCCGAGATGTAAAAAAGGTTATACAGTAGAAAAAGTGAGAGAACTCCAGTGTTGAGATTTTCGTGGAGAAGCCAAAACATCAAGGGCCTAGTAGAACTGGTTTATGATCGGCTTCTGTCCAAACACCCAAGGATGTTCTCTCATTGGATTCAAAGTATTGCTCTGAAACATGTGCTGTTCTAATAGGATGTTGTTTTCTCAGTGTAATGTTGTGATTGTTACCTGATAGCTTTCCAGGGACTTCGCGTTATAAGAGGTGGTCCATCTTGTTTGATGTATTTGGCTAAAAACAGTGGTGGTTTTTTAAAAAATCATTTAAGTTCCTAAAAACTGTGACTGTAACATGTGATGAATAGTACATGGCAGACTGAGGACACATCCGTGTCCTCCTTAAAAAGTCATCTGAACTTTTTTAAAAACATTTTTAAAAACATTTTAAAAGTTTTTTGTTCCAGGAAGAAATATTTGTATTTGAATAAGATCCTGGAGTGTAACTTAATCCTAAAACTTAGCCTTTGTGTATATGGTAAATGTTTGTACTTTGCAGTTTCTGTTTTGCTTTTTAGAGAAATAAAATGTATATCGATATTTTTAAGTCATCTTTGCTTTTTTAGATGGGTTTGTAATCACCTTATAACAAAATAAAATGTTCCTTTATAAACTAAATGTGTTTTTCTTTTTTTTTTTTCATTTCAAATGAACTGTGGGGGCTGTTCTGTCTTAAAGCTCAACACCTTCTTTGCAATAGCTTCTAACAATAGGGTAGTTGGGAATAACAGTCTTTTCAGTGTGTTGGCTCCTCATTACATCTGTACCCAGCCCTGGGTGGATTTAAAAAATCATGTTTTCCTTGAGTTCAAAGGGTTGTGGGGTTTTTTGCATGCCCTTGCCCAATTTCGAACATTTGAATATTGCTCGAATTTTCTTTAAATGGCTGCCTTATTATACATTCCCCCTCCCCAACTCCTTTGACTTAACTTTAGCCATTGGCCTTTGTCCAAACACTGGTTGTGAATACCCTCTTGGGAGAGATGAGGAAGGTGCTGTTCATCTTTCACAGAGGAGGTGGAGTGGGATGGGGAGGGGGTGTTGTCTGCCTGGCACATTGCTTTTCTCAGCAACATCACAGAGATGCTGGATGGTAGGGAAGTTTCCTGTTGTTCATAAAGACTCTAAATAGTGAGGCAACCAGTGATGGGCACCTTACAAGGACTGCAGATGGGTGTTTGGACCAACCTTGGGACCCACATTGGTATAATTCTTTGGGACCTGCATGGCTCTTACAGGTGTTTTCTTAATGCTTGTAAAGGAAAACGTAATGGCGCTTCAGACTTTGTCCCCTTCTCTTGCAGCTTGGCTGATCACATTGATCTGCTGCCTATCACTCATATCCACTCCTTGTTTTGACCTTGCTGGAGATCACTAGTTTCTTTTCCCCCACATCCCTTTCACTGTCAGTGCCTCGTGGGTTTTCTTCATCTCAGTGGCTTTCACCCTTGGGTCCGAGCCCCTGGTGTAGAATATGCCCCAGTGGATCTGGACTTCCATACGAGCTAGCATCCCCTCCTGCCTCAATACTGAACTCATTCAGTCAAATTCACCTTTTCTCTAACTCCATTCATTTGCACCCAATGAAATTCAATTTAGCTGAAAAAGGTTGACAGATGCTGTCCACCTGTAAAACATGCACCCTACACAGCACCTCAGTATTTAACTCAGGCAACAAACCACCTCTGTTAATGAGAAACAGTGCACAGTTTGTTGAGGCAAACAAGACTGAGGGATGCTATTCCCTCCTTACTAACAGTGGCTCCCAAGCCCCACAACATTTGTCCTAGGACCTTGTAAAACCACAGCAATCAGCTCTGCACACAACCCTGCGCAGTGCATATTTTGTAACTGGATAGGGCTCCTTAATGGGGAAGGCAGTCAAGTCCTACTTTCTAAGCAAGCACTCTCAAGTGGGAATCTCTTACCTGGTGTGCAAGGAGGTTGGGTGAAGAGGTTACTGTTCTCTGAAACCACATTTATCACATTACATTAGCAAGTGCACACAGCTCTTGAATTTGCCCTGAGTTGTATTGGAAGTTGACTCTTACATACCAGGGGCCAGATGCCAGACCTCCCAAACCTCTTTGTTCTAAAGAATGTGCCACTTCGAAAAAGTCAGAAAAGAGCAGCTCTCCACCCACCACCTGACCACAGGCATTTTAACACAAAGGGCAATCTCTGAATATTCCCAATTGACCTTGATCCTGCAAAGTAATAAGCCCCCTCACCCCAATCCAGCAAAACACAAAAGCACACGTGTGATGAGCCCCGACTAACTCCAAGCGAGTGGAAAGGAAGTGACGTGCTTTGCTGACCTGGAATGAACGCGTTCCATGCCTTGCAGGACGGAGCTGTATAAGACATCCTGTTTCAGAGATGCTCACCACTGTCCACGTCCCTCCCAACTACATAGTTGGTTCAATAAGATGTACCACCACAAAAACCTGTGCTTCATCACTGAACCATTTTACAGAGTTGTCATATACAGCTGATTTCAGCAAATGTTTTGGATTCATCAAGTTCCTCCCTTCTTATGGATTTTCTCCAAGAACAGCTAGTTTGTAGCATGGGCAACCAGTGCCTCCGATCACAATGCCAGTGGCAAGACCGGAAGTGCCGGCCAGGGCCAATCTCAGGGGGGGCACTGGCCAGCGATTCACCCAGCACCCCCACTTCCTGGCCAGTGAGGGCCAATCTTGAGGGGGGGTACGCTCCCCCCCCCCATTACTTATGGTTTGTAGGGTACAAAAAAGTGATCAAATGGATGCACTCTGATGTTATACCATGCATACATGATAATGTAGGTTGTGAGGCAAGTGGCTGATTACCCAAACTTGCTCCAGGTGTTACTTCCATGATACAACTGAAAATGGATTATTGCAAGTAGATTCAGCCTCAGCTCTATGTTATAATGAGCTTCAATGGCACTAACATATGTGAGACCACCCTAGCAATGGAAACTACCAATTTGCATCATCATTGCATAACATGTGGCAAAAGCTGGCCCTACAGCAACACTAGCAGCTGCAGCAAATTGAACAAGCCTTACCATTTTAGGCAGTATAATTTTACAGGCTCATTTTTATGCTGTTACATTCCCTGAGGTTTCAAGTCAAGAGTGTTTTACTTAAGCACATAGGAAACTCATCTGCCTCAAGTTCACTGGCAAAGTACGCACAAGATTAAGGGCTGCTTTAATCGATAGCAACGTGGAGCAGTAAGTAGAAACCACATCTAAATTCACAAGGTTTCCCAGCAAGACTTATATCTGGATTGTGTCTGGGCCCAACACACATGGGTGGAGGGAAAGGTACAGAAAGTTAGACCCTTGTGTAGGCACAGGAGACAGGGAGTGCAGGGATTACTCTAGCTGGGAAGCCGTAGGATCTGAAGAGTAGAACCCGTGGTCTTCTATACCTCTGAATTCACCCCCCGGGCTGGGTTGCCCAATATATGTGCACAAATATGTTCGTACCTGGGCATGGGGGAACAGATAGCAGTACCTACCTGTAAGCACTTGCCATGGCAATGTCTCCTCCTCACCATTCATCACTCCGGGGTATAGGGGAGAGGGATCATACCATGTCTCTCCCTAAGTGCACTGCCTGTAGAACGGCACTTAGCTATTGGCCCTGTGCCATCGCTCCTTGAAATTCCAGTTCTTTTCCCTGTAATTGGCAACAAAGGCAGCAAACTGACTCATATTCAAAATGGAGTCTTGCAGTTTGACTGAGACCTGCAATTCCTGCTCAGCCCCAGACTGCAATGAGACCTTCCAGGGATTTAGAGGATAAAATCTAAGAAGTCCCTACTGAGCATATACGAACTGCAATCTTTTCAAAGACTTATTATGACTTGGCCAAATATTGGCTGATTTGCATGGGGGTGGCAAAAAGAACATCCATGACATCCCAGCCCTGCCAGATTTTATGGATCTGCAATTTAGGCAAAGCGGTCTCTTCCCTAACCCCCCTCTCAGAACCGGTTTGGCCAAATTCCACCCCCATAAAAAAAAATTTAAAAAAAAAGCAGCCTGTGGCAGACATCTGGCATGGAACATTTCAACCCAAGCACTTCAAGCTATAAACAACTGAAAACAGGGGCACATAATAAAGAAGTGCCAGGCAACTTTAATCCTACCTTACAGATAAAGTATATGGCATCAGTAGATCTCAAAGTGCTTTAAAATGTCAATATTATTATTTCCGTTTTTTACAGATAGGGAAAATACAGCCTAAACAATGAGATGATTCATCCAAAGTCACTCAGCAAGTCAGTCACACAACTGGGGATAGACCATGTTGAGTTCCAGGCCAGGGCTTTAGCCAATTAATCATGCTGAGGCAGGACTACCTCTAGTGACCCAAGCTGAAGTGCACATTTTGTCCTCCTTTGCATGCCATCTTGGTCTGGGGCTTACACCCTGCATACGCCTTGAGCACTGGGTTGAGTTGCAGGGTATGCAAAGAAAGTGAAACGCTGTTGGATGTGCTGCATTATCCAGTTCCTGGCCTTTAGCAGAAAGGGATCTGAGAACAGGGAACAATGCATTTCATTTGTTTTTATTTAATTAAAAAAAAATCAAAGTCATCGCAATCCCAATTAAATACAGAGATTTACAAATAGGTCCAAAACTGGACTAAAATATTCTTTGAAATGCTGTACCCTTAAATATTGTGCTTTCATTGATACATAAGAAAATTAGCATATAAAAATACTTTACAAGGAATACACTCTAATATATGGATAAAAATACACATTTAAGTAATGCATTTCATTTTAGTATCATTCAAAATGCATAGGAAGGGATACAAGGACCGAGTTTCTTTAAAGCCTTTAATAAAAGTTTTCATTAAAAACCTATGAGAAGCCACAGCGAGCTTCTGCTGTTTAGAATATTGCATATAAAAAACACTTTTGGCTGCACTGTCAATGCTCCGCAGTATTGGTTATGGCACATTATCTAGTTATGGCAGCAATGGCATGGGATATTGCATACTTGAAGAGAATGGCTACAACTACACTTAGCTGGATGGGACTGGATGTGTGTCTTGAAGAAACAGCCTGACGCTTTGGGCTGTTGGAAGGGAACAGGCTAGAGTACAGACAAAGCAATCAGTCCTGGTGGGACAATGAACACTTCAAACCTACATCAATGTGGCATCCATAATACACAACAACAAGAATAAAAAAAATAAATAAGGAATAGACCAATTCTGCTAAGTAGAGATCTTTAAATAACACCCCCCCCCAAAAAAAAAAAACCCTCCCTTAAATCAGGCCCTTCTGACATCAGTTAAAATTAAAAATCAGAATAAAGTGCTAACACGTGACACATGGAGCAGGCGCTCACTTTTGCCATGTGTAGAAATGCACAGGTATTGGCGATCTAGCTTAGGGACATGAGAAGGGATGAGTTCATGGCCTGGGTTGCATTCTCATTAGTTTGCTGCAGAGGATCATTAAACCAATGCAAACATCATGCCCGTATCTGCTATAGAAGGTGAGGCAATGCAGTGTGAGAGGACAGGGACCGAAAAGGCATCCGGCTTACAAATCACAGAGATTAACAGGAGGCAACCAGAGGGCAGCTACAGCAGACAACAGGAAGAGTCTAAAACCCATCATCAGCATTAAAAATAAAAGGTACACATTTGAATTTGCACTAGAATGACCCCATACAGGACCAGCTTATAAAAACAGAAGAGACAACATCAATCTAGCAGAGGGCTTCTCGTGCCAGTGTTTGCCAAGAGACTACAAGGTTCTATTTACTGAAAACAGGAGGGAATAAAACCCGGAATTTGGATCTAGATGAATGGTGTTCAGCTGTTTACTAGCCTGAACACTCTGTTTTTTTTAAAATGAGAGACATCTCCGGATGGCCTATGTGAACAAGAGGGCCAGTGACTTCGGACAACTGCACACTGGCTTTTTGTCCTGGATGCCACGTTCCTCTAAAAGTTCTGTACAGTTATATGCAGACAAATAAATCAATCATGTCTCAGAGTTGCCAAGTGGGCAAAGTGCTTCATTGTTTTTCCAAAGGGGGTAAGTGTAGTGGGGTGGAGTCGTGATGGGGAGAGATATCCAAGCGTGAGATAAAGACACCAAACCATTCTCAGAAGGGATTTGGCTTCAAATTAAATGCATAAAAATGGCAGCTACCCACTGGCAAAAATGTCTGAGATGTTTTGAATGGATGTCAACATTGCCCAAGTGTTAGTGAGTGAAGGGAATTTCAAAGCCAGTTTAGCAATCATGGTTCAAAATGAAGCAGGGTTTCCGTTACTGGAGCACACAGGTCATGTTGATCTTGCTGTACACGATTAACAGGGCAAACAAGAAAAAAAAATAGCACCGAGCACATTTAAAGGATGGCCAAGCCCTTCAGGAGGAGGGTGGCAGAGGGCCTAGGGGCTGACCCTCTCTCCATGACCCCATGCAGGGTGAAAGCTCACCTCAGTGGAGGGATGACTGAAGGCTGCCCTGTCAATAGTAAGCAACCTTGGATACTGTTTTCTGCTACCAGCAGCTCATTTGACCATCTGTATTATCCAAAGCCTAAGCTGCTCATTCCACATAGCTCATACTGCTTGGTGGTCTCCGAATTAAGAGTTTTAGACACACCCCACTTTTGCAAGTCATGTTACATTACAAATACCAGTGCAAAACAGGAAAAACACAATGGATACCCAACAGTTTCTCTGCCCTGCCAGGGCCTGAAGGTACCTCCTGTTCGAATCCTCCCTCCTCAGAGTGTCTGTCTGCTCATCTTGGCCTCCATGCCCAAGGTCTGTTGGACTAGCAATTCCCCACTGTCTCCTAGTTGAGCATTGGTAGCAAGTGCCAGAGGATTTCGGCTAATGACCAGGTCCAGTTTCTCTCCTGCCTCAGAGATCAGAGGAACAGCCAGACAGCAGTCAAAGTCTCTTGTTCGGATGCGATTTACCTGCCAGGACAGGTTTGGGGTATGCAACAGGGAGGGAAAAACAAGAACACCACATTTTGTTAACTGGAAAACACATAAAAGCTGCTAGAACTGAGCCCTGGGATTGGAGCAAAGACAACAGAATATGTGCTCCTACAGCACTGTCATCCCTGCAGTCTGGCATGGGATTTGGCAGGATCGTAGGAATTGAACTAGTCAGTCTAATGCAGCATCTAAAACAGATTCATCTCCTGTACAACAATAGCTGAGAGGAAATAAAAGAACACACGCCAAAGTAGCTGCAGCCCCTAGCTGCAAAGATCGCAGCCAGAGTCAAACTTTGGTATCTTGCAGGATTCAAAACTGCGGCTCTTTTTCCGGCTGGTCTCTAATCTACATCTTAAGGAGATGGCAAGAGTGGCAGGGATACCAATCTCTTTCAGAATGTGTATTTTAAATGACCGTCTACTTTCAGCAGACCATGACTCTGGGATCCAAAGGGAATCAGTGCTTTCACTGACACCCCAACACAACCGTGCTGCTGCCAAATCCATAGCTGATATGTCCCTTGTTATCAGACCCTTGGTTGTCTTTATCAACCAAGTAGATTAGCAGCAGTCTTTTGGAAAGTGTGCATGTGTGTGGATTCTAGGTATTGTGCGTAGACTATATCATGTATGCTTCTCCACTTAGAGCACTCATGCATTGTTGGGACTGCTAGAAGCAAGGTCTTTTCATGAGCAGCGGAGACCTCCCAAGTATTCTGTAGAAATTGTAAAATAAATAAATAAATAAATCAGCTTTTCCAGTTAACTTCAGTGGAAGTTAAAACACGTTCCAAAGCAAGACTAAAAATTGCCTGAAGAATGTAAGAGTTAGGAAAAACCCTCTCCCCGCCCCTGTGATTAGGCAGAGCAGTTAGAGTTGGTGCAGTGATGTTCTCCAGGTTTGGGGAATTGAATGTTCACCCCCCATCCCAATCTCCGCACTGCTGAGGCAGCATCTGGATCCAAGCTGTGCCTCCTTCACTGGCCAACAAATGGAAGATCCATATAGCCCTGTCCCCTAGGCTCTTCCTTAGCCCATGAAGCATCCAGGGCACAGTGCTCTGTGACAAGTCTACTGTGTAGGGCTCCTACAGCTCCCCTGGCACTGATGTGGTACAACTGCACTGGTTCCAAGACAAGCAGCACAGGGCAGATTGGTAAGGACTGCTCTTGGCTGATATGTAGGATTGGCAGAATTTGATTTTTGTTTTTTCAGATAATTTCGATAGCTAAAATTGATGTCTATTTTTAAGCTTTTCTTTTGATTTCTTATCAATTTTCATTGGTTTTCATCAATTTTGCTGACTTTTGGCAATAGTATAGTTTTCTCTATATTTTTATTGGCTTCTCATTATTTTTATCAATTCGTATTGATTTAAATATTCAGGATGACATGAGATTAGGGGTGTGAAGGCAGACAATTTAGTAATGGCGCTACACTGTTTAAAGCTTCATAAAAATCACGTTAAAATTATATAAAAGTAAATATCAATGCTGCATACCTGCTTTAAGTCATTCTGTTCGTTCATCAGGAAAGAGCCAGGTGCGCAGGGACCAGAAGAGGAGGGCAGCGGTGCGCTGGAGCTCTGGGAACACAGGGAGAGGCAGCGTGCTTGGGGCAGTCTGTGGGGGTACCCCCAGGGCCCAGCCACTGTCCCCATGCTACCCAGAGGGGTGGGAAGCTGTGGCCATCAAGGGGTCTGGCTGCCCCTCTGCTCATGCCTGCCAGATAGAGCCATGGGGAGCTGCTTCTTGCCCTGAGCTAGGCAGCTGCTGCCTCTCCCCATGTTCCCAGCCTGGCCCATGTGTGATTGGGGCAGGGGCTAAACTCCTGGTGAGCCCCGATCACACAGGGACCAGGCCAGGCTCACCAGGAGCTTGGTGCCCGATTCCCAGCTAGGACCAGCACAGAGTTAGCAACCAGTGGCACCGGGTCCCCACTGGCTGCCATTAGCCCTGCCCCTCCAACCCCCACTCTCAGCCCTCCCAGCTCCTGCAGTGGCTTCCTGGGCCACCCCATCTGCACTGGTGCGCGTGCATGTGTGTGAGTGTGTATGTGCACTGCGCCCCCTGCCCGAGATTTCCTTACCCTCTTTCCAGATTTTTTTTTTTTACATCCCTTTTCTATAAATTTCGATGATTACCAATGGAAATATTTTCCATTGGTGTGTGAGTGACAGGTGAAATCGATGTTTATGGATAAAGATTGAATCCTGTCAAGCCTACTGGTAAGAGAACCAAAGAACCAGGGAGGACCTAGAGAATTTACACCACCATCAGGGGGAATCATCAGCAACTGTGCTTTTCTGTTGGATCCTCCTATGGCACTTTTTCTGCAAACCCCTTGTTGAGCTCAAGACTTAGTGCCAAGACCGCAGCTACAGGCAAGAGATGATCTCATCTACTTGTAAGTAGTGCAAAGCAGATACCGAAGCTGGGGGTACTCAAAGGCTCTGCTTTCTTTAAGATTTCATACACACCAGCAGAACCCTTGGCATTTGTACAGCTACAACGTATCCAGCATTCAGCAAATGTGGCTTGGAACCTAATTACCTTCTTGTTCATTCTTGAACCATCTTTCATGAGATGCTGAGAAGGAACAGCTGTGGAGCAGACACCTGGCTATGGACTACAATGTGCTCCAGCAAGATTCCCCACAATGCTGCCAAGTTTTTTAGTTACCTGAGGTACATAATACACGGGTGCTGATCAGCCCCTGAACCTCCCTCACCCCACAAGACATTCCTAAAACTTAACATCCTCATGGTATTTCAGAGCTTCCAAGAGGGTGACAATACTTGTATTCCCAAGTGGCAGCATTTTTTTTTGGTTGATCATACTCTCCCTCTTGCTATCAGGCATGAACTTGTGTCACCTTCGCTAAATATTTTAAGGGTTTTTGATACCTATCTAAAATACCACAATCTCCTTGTTATTGCTCTCCCCTCAGAGATCAGGTATGTCCACCCGTATATTTACTAGGGACTTCACTTTTGACCAAATGCTGCTTTCTGTAGCAAATATTTGCTGGTTCAGGTGTTGTTAGAGGAAGAAAGGATAGGAGTATCATTTCTCTTGAAGGATATTTCTTAGAAACCGCCTTGTACAAATTAAATGGGATATGTGAACACTATTTAAAACCCTGTAGAACTGCATATACGATCCCATTTTGAGTGATGTTTCTAACTCCAGTTTTCCCAGGGGAAAAAAAAACCCTGACGTGAACAAGGAAAAAGGGTTAAAGAAAAAGGCTGAAAAAGACACTCAGCTGGTTTTAGTGAGGAACTGCACTAAGAAACGTGAATCTGGATGAAAATTCCCCCAAATAATGGGGAATTCAAGTTCACACTTGACCTGTAGGGATCTCCCAGTATTAAACACTAGCCCCAGGTATACCAGGTCACCAAAGGCAGACAGCTGCCAACCAAACTGTCTAGCTATTGCCTTTTATAAAGTCAGTGTCACCACAATTCATTTTCACTTCTCTTTCTTGCATTCACTCACATCTTTCTTGTCCCAGAGTGGTTCACATGCCTTACCTGAAGGACTCTGTCATAAGGTTTGAGGCCACACTGATCAGCTGGCCCATTTGGACGGACCATATTTACATAGACACCTTTCTCCAAGAGACCATCGGACACACTGAATCCAAAGTCTTGGCTCTCAGGGTCCTTGTGGAGTGTCATCTACAGTCAAAGTCATTGGAGAGAAAGTTCTAATGAAGCACGAACAACTCACAACACAAGGGAGAAAGAGGTCAGGAGCTCTGGAGATAACATGCATGGTACAGGATAGTGATTTTGGTCTGAGTAGACACAGATTGTCTATAGGAGCAACCTTGTGCACAAATTGCCAGCTCTTCCATACCTTACTTGTCCCTCATCCCCAAGGAATTTAGCATTCTGTGGCTATGCCTGAGTTGTGGTTTAGGTTTTGCCACCATTACTGCACCCTACCAACTGTCTAGCAAAGCCTCACAGATTGCAGATTCTTCAAGTATGCTCAGGACCTTCTTTTGCTCCAGAGCACCATGCTTTCAGAGAGTGTCCTTGGGAACAGGGAGCAGGAAATATTATGTTGGTGCACTCACATAGGCCAGAATCTTATCTCCAGATGGGACAATGCCGGATGTTTCAAAGGAAGCATGAGCACTCTAGAGCATTTTACAAAACCTTATGAAGCAGGGTTGTGAAGGAATTTTTCTTCAGAACAGAAAATCATGCCCCAAAGGATAAGCGCTAATAATGTTATCCCACTCAGCATAATTGCAAATTCTGTCATGTTAAAAATTCTTTGAAATCCATCATTCTCTTTTCCTTCAGTAGCATTCTTCATTAGTAATTTTGACAAGTAATTACGCCTTTATAATATTACTCCTGCATCATCCTTAAGGGCCTTGATCCAGTACCCTTGAGTATAAATAGAAATGTCCCATTTTTAATACAAGCCTGAAATCCCACACCTATGATTCCATCTAAGGAGGTTTCGACTAGATGCTCTCCTCAGAGTAAGGGGTTTACTGGATTGCACTTGATACTACACAGAGCTCGGTGGGTGCCACTGAGCATACTGTTAACATTTCAGCTCTGTTATGCATACCCTAGGCATTAGTTCATCCCTGGGGCCGGGGAATCTTGTGTTATAATGGCAAACCAGTGACTTGGCTGCTGCAGCGCCTTGGTTGAGAATCACTGAGCTACAGCCTGGGGCACCTTAAGATCCTCCAGGGGTGCCACACAGTGTTAGCTGTGGTAGGTATACAAACATGGTTCACAAGATGAACCCAATGATTTCAGATTAAAAAAAATCATAGTGTTAAAAAGATCTGACCTGTTGTGGTCTTTAGGAGTTCTTGACAATAGAAAAATTGCTTTATTCTTTTTCCATAGTCAAAAATGAGCAGAAACTAAGAGCTGGCATTTTCTGATGGGTGCCTTGAATTTAGCAGGGCATGCCTTGAGTCTAAAAAGGTTGAGCACCACTGCTGTAGGCTGGTGTTTTCCACTGAACATGAAACAAAGACGGGCCAAGCCTTGCATCAAAATTCTCTCAAAGTTCGTTAAGAGCTGAGGTCTGCTCCAAAACATGTCCCTGTTTGTACGAACAAACTTTCTACATACAAACAAACCCTTTCCAGTCCCCTGACACCCTGGAAACGCAGAGATATACTTTGCGTGCGCCTGACTAGTGCTTTAAGAGGGAGCAAGGGCATTTTTGTGACATCTTCTCAGTGAAGGCATGTTTGCACAATCCCCACTTTAAATCCCATTCGTCACCATACCGCCTTCAGGTGGCAAGAAACAAGCTCTTTCGAAGCACGCACCTTGTGGAATTCGAGGGGGGTGGGAGACATGATTTCCTGCATCTCCTTCTCAATCTTCTTCACCTCCAGATTCCTCTCATTTTTCTTGGTGGGAGTGATGTTGCCATCACTTTGTCCTTCATCATAACTGGAAGATCCTTTCCTCAATGGGCTCAATCCTGACTGGCTAACAGAGTCCATGAGCAATTTGCTTCCTTCCAAGCCCAGGCTGTGCACACTCCCTGTCATGATGGATGCCTGTGGATAAGGTGGTAAATTAGCTCAATAAGACCAGATGAGGGGTTGAGTGGCAAGGACTCTAGACAAAAAAGAGGGACTTACAGTGAAGCAGAAAGATAATCTCTTAAGCATTAATCAGAGGGAATGCTATTTGTGTTCCTATATGTGAGTAAGCACAGGGTAGATACGCACCTTCTAGATTAACTAAATAAACTATATAGAGACAGCACAAGCTTTTGTGAACACAAATTCACTTCAACAGATGCTGTAGTCATTTCTGGCTGGCTACACATACCAGCTTCAGAAAGTACAAGCATGTTTTTCTAATTGTTCTCAAAGTTACTGGCCAGAAATCTTTAGTCAGGGTTTTGCTACCCCCGCCTCCAGAAAAATGAAAGGACTTTTTTGAAATGAAAATATTTTGAAGGTTCTCTCCTCTTTTTTTCTTTTTTTGAATAACTCTTTTATCTGCTGTACTGCACAGCGTCAGTCATACAACGGAGGCACGTGCTCCAGGCGCGGACGTGAAAAGAATTCCAAATTTTGTTGGCATCAGATCAACATCCCCTTGACACAACCTTCAAGGTGAATCCGTCATACACTGAGGATGGTCAACAGATAGTGAGACAAGCTCAGAATGAAACTACAATGAATCAAAGTCCTTCAGTGCCAAAATAAATCAAAACAAGCAAAAAAGTTGCACTTCCAGCTACCAGCTTAGCGCAAAAGCTTGTTCTTTAAAAAGTGACTTCAGCCTGAGAGAAGATTCCACACACAATCTGGTCTGTTTGAAGACATCACCCTTTTCTGTTTCTACATCTGGATTTGCTATTCTGCTACAAATTTTACTTACAAAACTACAGTATTACGCGGCAGCACATTGGAAAAGATGTCACAAGGTTGGAAACATTAGTTTGATGGTGCCATTCTGCTTCATGGACAGACAGTTCCAGGGGGCAGCCCAATGGGAATGTTATTGTTGGCCAAAGTTGCACTGCTCTACTATTAAGAAACAGCATATTAAATCCCTCTTCAGCCTACCTGTACATGTGAAGCATATAATGCTCAAAAATCTGCAATCGCAATGACATAGATATTGTTGGAGCCCTTGTCTCACCTGCCCTTCACTTACAGCACATGGTAGGCCTTTTACATAAGGTGCTTTCTAGTGTGGTGCATGAGAGAGTATGGAATAGCTGTCTTTGTTAAAAATCTGGATAAATGATTGCATACAAACACAGGGTACTGGACTTTCTGCCCTGGGAGGTCCATTCCAGGCTTATTATTCCTAGATCAGTACTCCTTAAATGCAAAAGAACAAAACTCATCAAGAAAAACCTACTAATAGTGCTAATACTCAAGGAAGAGCATGTCTAAGAGATGCAACCATGGGCTCTGGAAGCACTAGCAATACGAGGCAATCCCTGGGTCAGTATATACTATATGCTTTTTGAAGGGCTAGCCAGGACTGTATGCAAGTCTACTCCTTTTGTACTGTGTCTTCAGTTCCCTGCCATGGGATAATACATTCCCTCCCCACAACATTGCTCAAGGAGTTTGGCATGTTACTTTTGCCTTCCCAGCATATATTTCATGATGGCTCTTTAAGTAAAAGAAATTCGGATTTTTATCGGTTAGTACATGGGAGTCTCCAGTTAGCAAAGCTAAATCAAAACCAACTTAAAAGTATGAAATCAAATAGCATTTAGCACCAGTCACACTTGACAGAGGCACCTTTAAGTGGATGCTAAGTAGATTTCATTCTGTCGGGTGATGTTTTTCATTAAAGGGATTATATTGATCAAAGCTAAGGAACGAGTCAAGAATTCAATCTATAGGACCCCAGCTGGCTCCCAGTCATGTGGCCTATTTAAATTAGTAATGAAAACTTTAATTTCAGGGGTCAGGCTGTGAAGGTCAAACAGTCCACTCAAATGTCAAAAGACACAGGAAAGGAAATGAAAAAGGTAGAAAGCAGGGAGCAAAGCTCAGCAGTTGCTAAAGAAGGCAAGTCAAGGAGCAATCTGTCACATGCATGGCAAAAATGTCATCTGATTAAACCTCTAATCAAAACCTGCCTGCTCAAGTTTGCTTTGGTTTGGAAAAAAGGAGAATAAACTTGTGGATCCTAGTGACTATGTGAAATGTGTCTGCAACACCCCCATTTTCTGAACTGGGTTGGACAATGGAGGCCTTATGTGTTTCAAATTCCTTAGCACTTTCACTGTCTGGTGTGTGAAGCATTCACCTGCAAGCAGCTAGGTGAAATGAAAAACCTGCTATCCATTGTGAAAGATCTTTGCTAGTCACAGCATCTCAGTGACTTAGGAACCTAAATCCCATGGTCAAAAATGACTTTAGATGTGTGCCTTCACTGAGCACCTAGTGCTCACCGAGAGGACTGTCCACATCCTCTCCTGCTTCTACAAATCGTACACAGAAACGGGATGGCAAGGACACTGTGAGGCCATCTCCTGCAGAGGGTTTCAAAGCATGCCAGAGACAGAGGTTTAAAGAGTGGCCACAGAGGCATCTCTAGAGTAGCTTCACTGCCACATTTCTGGGTTTGATGCATGTGACTCAAGAGTAGGTCAGCAGTCTTTCCCCCTGAGAATGCCAGGAACAGCGTAGACGTATTGTCAGGCATTTTGAAGCCTAGGGCAAGACCTCTGAAGGTGGGTAGGTATCTAAATGCAGCTCGTAAATCACACTGAAAGTCAATAGGCCTTTGGCTTCTAAATGCTGAAGCTGCTTCTGAAAAACAGGACTCTGACCCATTTGAAAATCTTACCCAGCTGACTTGCTCAAGGCAAGCAGAGGCAACCTGTGACAGAAAGGAGCAAGAATTGCAGTCCATTTATCACAACCAAAGGGAAGGAAAGCTGCAGTGTACGGACAGACGCAGAGCCACAAAGGCAAAAGGTACAACAGCTGAGCCTGTGAAAGGATCATGAACTTGAGAGGGGAGATGGGCCTTGACCTGTACTGTGTGGATACCGGACCCTTAAGGGGGTTTTGCTGAGAGTTATATTTGAGTGGTTAAAGCACAAGAGTAGAACTTAGGTCATCCAAATATTCCTGGACTAGCCACACACTCCTGTGGGATGTAATCTATGCCTCAGTTTACCCACTTGTAAAATGAAGACAGTATATGCACCTACAAAACCAGGCTTTCACAATTCTGTCTCATCAGTTGGTGAGGGCAGTACCTTGATTATTTTAGAGTGGTGTGTCCCAATGGCAGGCATTGAGCAAACTTTAAGGCTCTCTAAAAAAGGAGGGAACCCTGCAACTAAAGGGCAAGTTGATCTACATGGCCCAAAGCAGGCCTGTGCAAACACAAATGCACTAGCATAGACACTAGAAACAGTAACAGCTGCAGCCTGTTCAAAGCAAGCTCAGGCATCTCTGCACAACACTGCATTTCAAAAAAGGAAACCGTGGTTCACACAGACTTATGCAGAGGCAGGAGGCAAAAAGTGCCTAAGACACCGTGTCAATACTTATGTGGCATAGCTGTGCTTCATGCTACTGTGGTCACACTGCTATCAGTACCCAAGGTAGCTACTTTAAAGCTGGCTGCTCAGATATGTTCTTGCGGACTGCAGTCACACCTTGACCGCAATGTGGACAAACAGAAAGGAGGAAAGAACTGCTAGCAGAATTACCTCGCTACACCCAAGTTTACTATGGGGGACACAAACCAGATGATACTGTAGTTATTTTTAAATGGGCTTAAATACCTGCCATGTTGGTTGCTAGGCTCTGCTGATATAGTACTGCTGTGCAGGAAAATAATTAACACCTGGAGTCATGTTTCCAGGTTGTTATTGAATATTAACAAGGCTATGGCAGTTGAGCTTCTGCACGGTCTAAAACAGGGGCATGCAAAGTCCGGCCCATGGACCAGATGGGGCCCATGGCAGACTCCATTTCCCAGCAGCCCCTGCCCATGTCACTGTGGTTGGCTACCATGGAGACCCCAGGATCAGTGGGCCATGACAGAGGGCCAGGGTTTCCATAGATATCAGCCGTAGCTGCGCTGGTGGGATGTACGGCTGGATAGGGAGCTGCTCCAGGGCTGGGATCTTGTGGCAGTGACAGTGTGGTGGGGAGCTGCAATGCCCTGGGCAGGGGCATTCAGGCACTGGATCGCAGCTCTGTCCCAGCTCCAGACCACAGTCACCACTGCAGGATCCGAGCCCCAAAGCAGCTCCCTGCCCAGCCGCGTGCCCTGCCAGTGCTGCTGGGGCCAGTCTTCATGGAAACCCTGGCTGTGCACTGTCATGGCACCACTGGTCCTAGGGTCTCCACAGTGATGCCGGCAGGGGCTGCTGGGAAATGGAGTCTGGCCACCGGCTGGATCCACCATTTTGTCGTTCCCCCCTCTCCCTCCTAAACCCACCCATCCTGTCACTGGTCAAGTATTGGACCCAGTACTTTCAGCACCAAAACATATGTTCCCACATCAGGTATAACTGCTTTAACTGTGAGGCAACAGTAGATGCTTTGATGGTGAGGACAAACAAAAAAAAAATGCGAACAAAGTGTATCTACACGTGCATATTACTGCAAAGCAATACACTCCAGAGTTTACTGCTCTGGGAGCACCATTTGCATGTGCACCTGGAACCACAGCATGTTGAGCTGGGTTGGAGCTGTTGTGGCATGCAGGAGACCCCAGGGTCATGCTGCCAGCCTGGGGCTGCTCTAAGCTAGCTCAGTGTGCTGCAAATACATTGAAGATATAAATATACCCCCTGCACAGACATTCCTCACAAGCCAAATATGTTTACATATTTAGGGTAGCACATCAGCAGGGAGAAAATAACATTCATACTTTCAGCGACAATCATTTTGATTTTTTTTTAAAGTAGGTTATAATAGTTTTGAAAGGTTAACATTCCAGCTGCCTGCATTGCTAAAGTATGTTCATATCCAAGAGATCAATGACTGTAAAATTTATTTCCTTTAAAAAAATCTGCTTTTTAAAAAAACAAACCCCAAAAACCAAAGCTACTGTGATAAATGGACTGCAATTCTTGCTTGAGCACACCTAATTTCATCTATGTCTTCCACCCTTAACTGTCAAGGATCAAATTTGCCAAGTATCTTTATAGCTAAAATAAAGGAAAACCAGCTCTTTTGCATCTGCTCCACTTCAGTGAGGTCTGAAATCATCTTTTATTTTAAAGCTCCAGCAAACTAACTGTTTAAAAGAACCTACAAGGAGAAGAAAGAAGGACATGGAAAGAGACAATGGAGAGATCTTGATACTGGGTTTGAGGCTGAAGCCTTTACAATGGGGATTTTACATGTTAAACAGTGTTAAAGTTAGAACGTGCTGGGAGCAATCACACAATAAGGATTAATATTGCTTCTTGCCTGCACAGCTCTGCACTGAAATTTAGGATGAAGTTACATGTTGCCCTCAGACCATACTAAGGGCACTTAAAACACGAGCATAACCACATTAAAGCTCATTAACTTAGGCTTAGTGCTCTCCAAGCATCTCAAAATTATGCCACTTCAGGTGATGATTAATTATGGGTCATACTACCTAGATCATGCTAGGGTAACTTTAAATCTGCTACATGGAGATAAAAATCTGCAGTCATACAGCATCCCAGGATGCACTGCTCCCAGCTTTTCCACCGCCCCACCCAGCAGGGACAGATTCCAGGCATTCCAGACGTGCAGGCACATGCATTTCCCTGAGGACAAACAGTAGCAGCATAACACGTGCCACTGCTACTTGCCCCCAGGGAGCACCTGTCCATGTGTGCTCTTGCACATGGCATGTTGCCCTGGGTAGGGTAGGGGAGGCTGGGGCCAGCACCTGGGCTGGCCCCTGCAGCCTTACCTGGGGTCCTGGTGACCTCTTGGGGCTCCAGCAGTGGCAGGGAGCCTGGCCAGCAGCTGGAGCATGGCTCTGGTTGGCCAGGCTCCAGTTTTGGGAAGGGTACACTGCTGCCATGTGTGCCAACCTGCTTTTTCCTGCTGTAGGTTTTTTTTTTTTTTGACACAGGCACCTTCTGGTATCAAAATCCATTCCCATGGTGCAAATTAGCAGCATGGGGAATGCCTGCATGTGTGGTGTATGCCATGTGTGGCACCACAGATAGGTCTGTGGTGCCACATACTGCACATGTGTGCTCGTCTGGACACACCCCAGGTGTCTTGTCTCCTAGCCATGCCCTTGCTCGCCAGCCTTCTAGTGGCAAGTCACAGCTGTGTAGGCAAGAAGCAATATTAATCCTTAATGTGCGATTGCTCCCAGCACGTTCTAACTTTAACACTGTTTAACATGCCACAGATTTAGTGTGGTCTAAGTACACTGGGGTGAAGATACACATTACATCTACGATGGATCCTCAAATGAACTCTTATTAAAACCCTATTGCACAAGAACACTTCTCCAGGACCTGCTTCTACATTCAGTGAAGTAAACAGGACTGTTTCTGCCACTTCCAATGGGACTGAACACAAGCCACAAAAATCTCTTTATGATCTCCTTTGAGGAAATAGTGTGGTATCGTCCTGGAGCAGCCTGGGAAGAAAACTACATCTAAACTACAATTTGCCTCCTGCTTTCCCTATTGCTGTACTGCCTATTCAGCCCCGGGGTGGGGTATTAGACCCATGATCTATGCGCACCTCACTCCATGTGGTCCACCTGCACAAACTGGAATGAAACCACCTCCACTGCCAGCTAGAGGATGGGGAAGATGGCATGTCCCCTCTCGCAGCCTACTGAAACAGAAATGTTCCTGACTGTACATCAACTGTTTTGTGTCAGAAAGGGTTTCTGTAGAGTGTTTTTGTGCATCACTTCCAAAGCAAAGCTTTAAATTCCAAGCTGCCAAACCCCATAAACAAACCCAGTAGCACAACTTCCAAAGCATTGTGGAAAAAAGGAAAGAGAGGAGCTTGTGAGGAAAGGAAACACCTTTATTTCTCCATAACGTGAATGTTTCCTCAGATTTTCCATGGGGAGGGGTGGATTGAAACCTTCCACTTATCCAGCTTACTGAATGGGCATTAGGGATGGTGACATCTATGCAAAAGATGTGTGCTGGACCCAACAACAGCTAAAATAACCCAAACATTCTGTACCTAGGATTTTTGGACCCTTTTTAGGTACTTGATAGACCTCAAAAATCATAAGCAAACTGAATTCTCAAAAAATCATTTGGCATTTCATAGGGAAAATGTAAAAATAGTTCTGTGGAAGCGGTCTGGTCAGCTCTAAAGCTAGTCAGGTAGCAAAAAGAGAAAGAAAAGTTACTGTGAGTATTTGACACTGAGAGAAAACTTGAGTGTAGACTATTAGCCAGTGACCTTTACTCACCTCTTCGCACAAACAAACCAAAGGATCAAATGCTTAATTAAACAGAATCCCTTCCCAACACCACTGTCACAGGAGGATATAGATGCCAATTCTGGGAGTAGGAAGCCAGTGACTTAAGACACCTAATGAGAATGAAATGGTTAGTGAGAAAGTCGATTTACCTCAATCTCCCTCAAAAGTTCAGACTGGCCGCATGTTTCCAAGTCCTCCAAAGCTTCTCCAAAAACACGCCAAAAACTATCCTCGTGTGTGGTCTCAAGGCCGTTTTGGCGGTTGGGATATCTGTTGTAACGTAGGAACCAAAAATGGTCAGCACTCTTCTGCAGCAGGATGAAAGCCGCAAGGCTAGAGCAAGTGGCTCACCAGTAAAAGCAGAGACTTGAAGAGTCTTCATATACAAACGCAAACAACATGAACTTTTCGGGCAAAGGAGTCCAAATATAAAACCTCCATGCACTTACTAACAGGGCAAGAGTCTTTCAAAGGAAGAATTAAGTTGGTGTAGTAATGTCAAGTTCAAAAGGGTAAATAAAAATGCCTGTAGGAAGATTGTAGGTTTAGGAAGACGTTTTGGTGAAATAGAGAAGTGAAAGAAAAAGGATGCATTATGGGTAAACCAGGAGCCTCAGAGACTGTTAGTACAAAGGCTGATGGGACAGAGTTCAGATCTGAGACACAGAACACCTGAGAAGAGAGAAAAACACAGAGGGTAACAGACATGGTGAGAAAATGAGAAATACATTAGGTTTCTGTGAGTGTAAATAATGTAAGAAGATGTATATAAAAATGATTGCCCTAGACTGGCCAAGTACATAACATTGCAATCAACTATATAGTGAGCTTTAGAGTACAACCCCTATGAAACCCCAATTTCACTTCTGTTAACTTTGATAGCAGAGAGGGTGGTGGTACAATTAGGACACTCCCACTCCTATGCAACAATCATTGGACTTATAGCAGCCCATCGAGTAGTTAGGCACCCATTTAAAAGATTATACTAGTTCTACCAGTATTGCCTATTATGTATACACTGGATTTCCCCACAAATGCAGCGTTCGTATCTCTAGGAGTAAGGCAGGAGGCTTAACTCTGATAGACCTGTGAGGCAACTGGCAATTAAATGCATGGATATCCTCCAAAGTGACTTGGGAAATTAATGCCCAGGAAATTCTTCGTATTATTGTTTGGATTACAGTAGCACAAGGAGGCATTGTGTAAAACAGTGCCGATAACAAAGAGCTTGGTCTAGTGTTATGTGGTCTTTAAGGAAGTGTTCTGTAGGTGAAATCCTGAGAGCCAACAATTCATTACAAAAATGCCTAAAGAAAGAGTCGGTACAATAGCCCCCAGGACATCAGTGACACTAGAGCTGTCCTAGAGCAGCTGCTACCCATATGATTAGTAAATACATAAATATGAAGTTTTATCGTTACAGTGTCTGAAAACAATGCATATGCTGGGCTATTCACGTTTTAGCTGTGCTATTGAGCATAACTTAAATATTATTTTATTTGAGCACAAATGAAAAAGTGGTTGCTTGTGTTCAACTGAGTGATTGAAAGAGCCCCTATCTTCATACGAATTCAGGCCCAGATCCTACAAAGCTTTATGCATATGCATAATATGGCATACTTTGAGTAGGCCCACTGGATTCAACAGGACTACTCAGAGTACATAAATTCAAGCACACAAGCAATTTTTTTGCACAATCAGGACTCCAGGGATTTTCAGCACATGCCGTTATTTGGGTATCAGCTTTCAACTCAAGCCTTTAGTTTATTGTGCTAGGCAGGTAAAAATGGATATTATCAACACAAAATCTCCTTTAGATTAAGGCTACTTGCTATCACAATGCTCAAGACTCAAATTTTGCATTTCTTTCTTTCCTTCCGTCCTTTCCTGTAAGGTGTCCAGTGACAGAGATGTAGTCATTAAAAGTTTCTTGTCTCTTGAATCAGGAAGTCAAACATCTCATTATTAAAAATGCATTCAGGACTCCATATGGATGAACATGGGGCTCTTACAACTCTAGCATCAGAGTCTTCTATGAAAGTAACAGGGATGAGAGAATTATTTTTTCTCTTGTAATGAGAGGATCTGGTACAATCAGTCATGGCTTGAACATCATTGCCTGTTTTCCAAGGCTCTCAGTCAAAATATGCAGGGCTTCAAGAGCTCAGATTACAGCTGGCAAGAGGCTTCCTGTGGGAAGCCATTAACAATAGGTGACCTCTTTGAAGTTGGCTCTTCTTGATGGGGACCAAAAGGAGTATCAGTTTCCTTCCAGTTCTATTCCTTTTCAATAGGTGGAAATGGCCATGAGATGTTCTCATATTTTTGTTTTGACAAACAAAAATTAAAAAAAAAAAACCCAACAACATGACACACAGAACTATGGGGATTTTGGAGGATGTCAAAGGTAGGATTAGTCACAAAATAAACGCACCTCGCTGCAAGAGGTCACCCCTGGGTCTCCCACATAGAAGGGCTGTGAGGAACTTCCTACCAACCTTGTGTGGGTAGAGGAACAAGCAGGAGTGATTTTCAGCGGTAGAAGTGAAGGATGGCTATAACCTTCCCCTCCACAGCCAACCCAGAATCCTTTATGTAAAAGCCTTTCTAAACTGACGGTTCCAGTTCAGCCCCACACAAGGTTGGTAGGAAGTTCCTCACAGCCCTTCTATGTGGGAGA
>NW_017728997.1:20280520-20297817 GCF_001723915.1 Gavialis gangeticus | reverse complement strand
TTTTTTTTTTTTTTTTTTTTTTTTTTTGACAGTGGGGCTATGCAGTGGTAGAAGGCACAGATCAAGGTGAGCAAGAGAAAGCATCAGACCATAGTTTCCAGCGGATGCAAGGTTGTAAGTGTACTACTTGGTTATCCTTTCATCAGCAAGTGCAGCGTGACCAGCACTAAAGGTCACCTCTGACAAGTAACATGTTATCTTAGTTGCTTCAGTTGTTTGCAGCAAAAATTTGTTCAACTTATAATGAGGACCCACCTCTCAGGTATTCTGTCTGTTCTTTATGATGGTTTCATTGTTTAATGCCACCCTAAAATTGCATTGCGCTTAAGAGGCACTCTGCCAATGCCTGTCATAGGGGGAGATTTCATGGTACATAAACTTAGTCAAAGCCTAGGTATTACATATGTCAGATAAATTACCAATATGCCACAGGTCTTTATAAAACACCTAACTGAAATATAAGATGTGTTTGCACTGTTACAGACATCCCTCATCCTATTCCTAAACACACGCAGACACACACAATGACTTAGACTCAGTTTAGACGGTACATTTGGAGGTAGTAGATAGGTTGGCATAAATAGGCTGAATTAATACTGTAGGCTGTCACCATGGTACCCAAGTCAACACTGTACACGACTATGATGAGACAGTACAGGTACAGTAATAGAAAAATGTATGTGTTTTGGGGAAATTACCACGTTTCACACTGATCTGTTTTAACTGTATTGTGTGATCGTCATGCTATGATAAGTGGAAGCTAACCCTTGGTCATTTAGCAGCTGTTCATGCCTGTGTTGGTTGTTCCCATTTGATCTCACTTAATGTAGGACAAGAGCAGACAAAGTATATACAAGGGATCAGCAGACATGAGATCACAAGTGAGAAGTCCCCCCTCACTTCTTAAAGTGGGATCACTGCTTTGTCTCTCCACAATTGCAATATAGTTGCCTATGCATTCAATCTGCACTCTTGATTATGACAATACAAATGAAGTGTCCATGTGAACTATCCTACTGTAGTAGTTGTAAATTGATGTTCTGCCCACTCCTCACCCCTGAACAAATGGTTCCTCCTACTTGCATGCATCCCCCAACTTATTGCAATTAATATATGATCAAAACCTGTCAGCATGCATGTGCACACACACGAACACTCACCTCCCTGCTTTCTTCAGCCCCTACATACCTGCTAGGTTTGTCCCAGTCATCTTCACTGAAGCTCCCATCCATATAGGGATAATTCTTCCTGGGATCCCCAGGAGGGGTGCTGTTCTTCTGCCTGCTATGTCTCCACTCATGTGGATGTAGGGCAATGCCAGCTGCTTGTGGTGTGTACGTACCTAGGAAATGGGGAAGGGTGGAAGAAAGAAGAATACATTACTTTCTCAGAAAACCATAATGAAGTATTAGATCCAGAACAATGATTGCCTTTTTGTCCCAGAACTGAATTTGTTCTCAGAAGAATGTACCACACTACAGTTGTACTGAAACCAAGCATTTCAGTAGTGTGACGCCATCAACTAAAAACCCACTAGCCAGGGGTAACGCATGCAAGATTCAGACCTCACCATACTAAGTTCTGATGAGGTCAAATAGCTAAAGGGAAGTCAAAGTATGACAAATTTGTGCTAAAATTAAACTACAATTTTATGAGGTTAATTAGCTATTAATACAACTCACCTAGAAGTATGGTGGTTTCTCAGTCATTTGAAGTCTTTAAATCAAGTTCAGATGTCTTTCAGCTCAAACAGAATACACTGGTTTAAATCCAAATCAAAGCCCAGTGAAGCCAGGAGTCTTTCTACTGAGTACAATGGGCTTTGCATCAGACCTTTTATGCAGCCATCAGGCAATGAAACCTTTTGGCTTGTGTTCTGCAGCGGATCAAATGGATAACTGCAATGGTGGGAAGGGAGGGTTTCCCCTTCATTTCAATATACGTTTTTAGTACTTTTTTAGGTACTAAATAAACCAAACTGGTTGATATGGCCCCAGGAAAGCCTGCATGGTGGGGACACCCTGCCATTACCCTACCAGTCGGCACTGCTCCTTTTTTGGAGCAAGCTCTTCTAGGGGTTAAACAGCAGTCACAGTGCCCATGACTGACATTTTTGACTCTCTGGCTCATTTGCGAACTTTCAGTTCTCTTAGTAAAAAAATATATAAAACAAACACAAGTGTCTTTGAACTATCAGATGGAAAATCGTACAGACCAAAGCCAGACAAAGCAAAAAACCATTGGTCAAATTTCTGAATCCTACAGAGCCATCAAGTCTTTGCATATTTTGTGAAGTTTTCTGTTTCTAATGGGCATGGGTATGACTGACTTCCCCCCACAATCCCAAAAGAACCCCCCCCTCCCCCATATCCATACAGCTTTGAAAACAAAGTGCATAGGGCTTCCCCTCAAAAGGGAAGTCCACATGTCCAGTTGCAAAAACACATCAGTATAAACTTAAATGACTCCTGGGACTGATCCATGTACAGGATTGCTGATGTCAGCAGGATAAAAACTTTTAATAAGAGCCCATTTACTGTTCTGAAACAGACAGCAGCACACACTGGACTTACGCCAGGTGACATTTTGTACTTGGCAGACACCGTTCTCAAAGACAGCAAATTCTGTATGGAAATTAGAGCTATGATATCCCAACCTGCCTACGAGATTTGAGCACACAATCCCCTCTTCAGTTTTAAAGGGATTTGGATGCTCAATTCCTGTTAGGCAGCTCTGGAAATTCTATCTTCTTAACTGTCCCAGTTTCCTGCAAGGCAGCACATAGAGGCTAAGAGACAAGAGTTTGGAATAGCATCCCAATATCTTAAATTCCCTTGGTGCAAGTAGGGTAACAATCTGCAGGGAACCTGCAGGTTAGAACTGGAGTTGTGGGAGGGTTCACCTGGAGTTTCTAGGACAATAGCATGGAGAGCAAGTACATGCATGACTAAAAGCAGTGCTCTACAGGTCCGGATTAATGTATAGGAAAACTAGGCTCATGCCTAGGGCTATTCCTGTGGGGGGAATGGCCCCGTCCGCCTCCCTTTCCTTCCCCTCCGCTGGCCTTACTACCACAGTGGCTGCTTCCTAGCAGTGGCTCCAAGCCCCACGCCCCGCAGGCGGCAGCGCCAGGGTGGGACAGGGGGGTCTCGACTGGCCCAGAGCCCACGAGTTTGCCTAGAGCCCAACCAAAGGGTTAATCTGGCCCTGGTGCTCTGAATAAATATCCAGTTGCTATAGTCCAAATAGAGTTCCTTTCTTATTGAATAGGTCCCTGTACATGAAACAAGAGAATACTTTCCTACAGAGGAGTATAATCACGGTACCCTGGCTGGTACCAAGAAAATCTCCAAGATCAGGGAAAAGTTGTGGCAGAAATGTGAACCTTTCTGTGGAGAGACCAAACTCAGATCCAGCAACAAGTGCCACAGTTCAGCTCCTGCAAAGAGATCGTAGCAGGACTGGGACCCAAAGGTCAGGAGGCAGCCTAAGGAAATGTATTATATGATAACTGCCATACTGGGTTAGACTGAGGGTCCATATAGCCCAGGATGTTGTTTCTGACAATGGCAAGTAGTAGGAGATATAGCATATTACATATGACAATATATAATATAATGGTGGACGGACACACACACACACGCAAAGAGCAGTAAAAGTGCATTGTGCTAGCTCAAAGCGATCTGGTCTCATATGTACATAATATGCATATATCCCACTTCCCTTCACATCATGAGAATGACAATAGAAGAATATCCCCTGTTCCTTTAACCAGGAACATTTGTTTTGACACCACAGTACATTATTTCAGGTACACAATTAGGATGCACCAGTAAGTATCAACGCACTGCAGGTCTCAAATGGGCCAAAGTGGCACAGACAGATTTTTCCAAACAGTGCATTTACTTAGCAATTCAAATGCTGTCCACAATGGAAATAAATACATTTTGTATTCCCCACCCACCTCCTCTGCCCCCTGTCTATTCAGTGTTTCAGGGAAAGCCTCAGAGCCTTTCCAAGAAAACTTGCACACTACAAGCCATACATGCTTTGCCAAGTGAACAGGAAGAGGTAGCAGAGAAACACATCATTAGAGGAGACTTGACCTCCCAAGCAGCCAAGAGCAATGGAAATACCCAGAGACAATGCCAGCATTTTCTAAGAAAATGCCATGGTCCATTATTTTCTGCAGCTGAGTGTTCTCCATGTGCAGAAAGGTTAGGCTGTTCTGAAACACGCTTGCCAGGGTCTTACAACAACTGAGAACATCGCCGCGTCAGAACAACAGGGTCTTCCTACTCAAACCCCTATGCTGGTAGGGGGCCGCATTTCCCAGGGCTGCACAGGCCTGGAGGGAAACACATGGATGTATCTGGCTCCCACGCAGGTGGCATCAACAGAGCCGTCTCCCTCTATTCAGCCCCCACACACAAAGGTCTTTCTTTCAGCAGCGGTGCCCCCTTGTGATTCGGTTGCAGCACAGTCGGCTGCCACCAGCTCGCCCATATGCTTCTCTCGGAGGATTTATTTTGTCCATTTAACAGCTTTGAATGGCACTTGGAGCTGAAACACACAGGATGTTTATTCGAAACTGCAGAGTGCGCCTTGCAGGTACCCCTCATAACATTACCCCAGCGCCCCCGGGCACGAGCAAGGCTGCTCACTGCCTGCACTGTGTGCGAGGAGATGCTCTTTATTATTACTGAATCCCACGCATCTGCCGACCAGACAGTTTAGCAAGCGCTTACTTCAGAGCATCCCGGGATACAATGTAATATAATAAACAAGGAGCACACAAAAGCCTTGCAGCCAAGTTCCCTTTTAGGGGCACAGACATATGAGCAAACCTCCTTGTCCCTTGGTTTGCAGTTGCTTGGTTTTGCTTTACAGATAAAGTGCCAAGTTCACTACAGGCCCCTGGCCAATTTTGTGTTAATAGCCAATTTGACAGAGGTATAAACCGCACTATTTTGGGGGCCAAGGGGCTCCTCTGAAGGCTGCCGTCCTGGTTGTTTTCTTCGTGCTCACATAACAAACAAGAGCAATGGTTCAAACTAATGGAGCGCAAACCCAGAATCAGTCCCTCCAGCATCAACGTGTTGGTGTGGCTCTGTCCGGCTCCTTTCTCAGCTCACTGAGGAGGGAGAGAAGTTCACGCCTATAACATCCCATTACCCAACTGGCTGTTCACAGGCCGTGTCTACTCTTACCATGCTCTGTTGCAGAGCAGGAGGCAGCAGATAGTGGCTTCCACCACCGAAGCGACAGAGCACTTACATGCGTAGGCCTTTTGGGTAGGTCCTTGTGGCTCCGTCCAGCAAAAGGGACCCCAGAGGCCACATGAAGCTTTGCTACACCCCGAGCAAAGCTGAAGTAACGGTGCTGGCAGGACAGAGAGTTCAGCTGGTGCAGAGGGACTTTTGACACAGACATACTCACAGCTTTGCTGGAGCGTAGGCTAGGCCAGGCCTCATGCTACTCTGGCTTTCACTGTTTTTTTTCTGAGCCAATCCAACTCGGCTTCTATTTAACGGTTTTGAGACCATGTCAAATGCTTTACTGGCCATTAAAAATCTGTTACTATGACTCAAATCCCCTCACCAATGATTTTGGAGTTCTCTGTTTAAAACAGGAAAGCAGCCAAACTCAATAAGGCTCCTGCTTTACAACCCCAATACTGATTTCTGCCCATGGTCCCTTGTGTCCTTCTCTCCTTTGATATCTGTTCCATTATCTCACTGGTGGTGGTCAACTGCATTTACTACATCTTGCATTACGCACTGGTTTAACTCTTTGGCCCAGTGTTTAAGGGGAAATTCTAATGTAGCTATATGGTTTTCCCTGATACAGAAAGAAACTGATGTATCTGTGTAGGGTAGAAAATTCAGAAGTTACAGTCATACTTCAGGGACTGAGTTATTCCTTGTGCAGAGAAGCAAAATGCTGCTAGTTACATGAACAGCGTATGGATTTCACGTGTCTTGTTTACTGCAGGCTATGGCAAATATTTAAACAGATGCAAACACCCCATCCTCCGGTGCAAAAGCAGGATTCTATTTCCAACTCTGCCACTCATTTTCTGTTTTGACCCTGGGCAACTCGTTTAAACTCTTTTCCTCAGTTTATCCATCTTGCGAATCAGAAGCAACATTAAGTCACCTTTGTAAAATGCTTTGAGGTTCTCAGGCAAGAGCAGAAATCATAGAAAATGAGGGTTGGAAGGGACCTCAGGTGGTCATCTAGTCCAACCCCCTGCTCAAAGCAGGACCATAAGTGCAACACAATACTAGAATTAGTACTGGGAATTCAGGACTGGCTTGGATACTCAACCAAATGCTGGCTAGTTATTGAACCCCTTAGTTCTACACATAGTTGTTAAGGAAAGTCCACATAAATGACCCATGGTAGTTCAACACTTCAGTGCCCCCTGGGATGAACAAGTCATGTACATCTATTTAGAGCTCAGACTCTCTGTGAGTTCGAGGCAAGGCTAAGACACCTCACCTTATACTTGGCTTGGCTCACGCATCCATCGGACGCAAACTCACCTTGGCTTCCATACCCGGCATCGATGCCCGAGCCGTCCCAGGACTCCATAGCACTGTCCACACTCGGGATTGTGGTGGAGTAGATCTCAGAGAGTTTGCTAGTTTTCTGAGAGTCGGTCAGTTCATCTTCTGGGTCACTCGCTTCATTTATGCTCCCTGACTTCTTGGGATAGGACTCTGGAACCAAAACACATCGCTTGTGCTTTCATATTTTTCCCAGTACAAGTGGGATACATTTTACTTGATGAAGATGATCAGAAACTGAAGATGTGTTCTGATAAACACATTTCCTTAGGTGATGGGCTATGGGGAGTTATGTTCAGACACTGGAGCAAGTCAAAGTGAAGATATCCTCTTCCTTGTTCCTTGAAAACCAGGTCTCCTATGAAATAAATTTTCACTGAACTTCAAACTTCCTATCCCCCAAGGCACTAAACTTAGCACCAGCTAGTCACCTTTTACTACGGGTCTTGCAGATCTTCTTAAGAGGCTGTTTAGAGCATCAAGGCTTCCTGAGAAAGGAGTATACATACACGTGCCCTTCTATATATGCATCTGCTTCAGTATAATGTTAAGCAGAAGAGCAAGACTCTGTAGCTAGGAACCTCTGCGTTTTTAGTATCAGCAGGAGTTTTAGGGCACTTCAGTTAAAACGTCCCCAATCTTAGCTGTGATCAATGTCCCAGTGTCTCAGATGAAGACCACAAAACCAGCCAACAAACATTTCCCACCCCACTCCCCAGCAAACCCAAAAGCCTGAGCAAACTCCTGAGGCTTCATTCATTTGGAGGTTTACTATAGACCACCACTGACTGAAACCACCTCCAGTGACATTATTGCAAAGCTGGAAGGGACAGCTAACTTTTTCCACTTCTTAGGAAACCTATTTTCTTATCACTCGGATTAGAACCATTTCCAGCAGCAAGTGTCTAACAGAGTTTGTTGACACAGACAGTGAATTTTTATGTTATTTTAGAAAGTTTCCCCTAAAACCTTTTAGCCAAATCTGCACAGCATGGTACAGACAAGGCCTTAAGCCCCCATGTATAATTTCACAATCCCCTGCTGACACTTGGTTACTTTCTGTAAATACAAAATTAATCCAACTATTTCCCCAGACCAGGCCTTGGGGACACGGAAACCTGGATTATGATCTGAATGCCCCAGCTCAGAGGCCTCTGTATTTCATTTTAGAGATAACAGGCCTTTTTATTAAGCATACTCTACTGATGGGATCTGTTTCTTAGCACAGCCATTTATCTGTAGTGAACATTTTAAGGCCTCATTAATTAGGCAGCCCGTTGGGCTTCATCACTCCTACCTCCCATCCTCAGGTTTCTACAGTCAGAGCATCAGCAGGAATGGAGGCCCCTCTACAAGTCTGCAGTGCTCATCAAATGAGGACAAATTCTTTTGCCAAGCAAAGTTAAGCACCCTTAAGAAGTCTCCACTTCCCAAACATGAATAGGATTGCTCACCATGCTTAACCTAAGATTATTTTGAAATTCCAATTACACATGATTCATTCTTAGACTGGCTAATGAGAACTTCACTGACGCTTGCATCTCTTCAATCATGTTAGTGGTTTACAGAGAGCTTCCACCAAGTGGCAACAGGAAGCAATGCTTATTTTGGAGAAGGGCTACAAAATTGAGCATAGTGGACAATACACAGACCTAAGATCAGTTTTCAGCTTGGCCACTGCTTTGCCTTTCAGACAGGCACCTCCCTCTTCAAGCCTCAGATTCATCTGCAAATTGGGGGCAACAATACTAAATTTCTTCATACAACACTGAGATTTATGCATAACAAGTGCCATGTAAGACAGGGGTATCGTAATTATTTCTCCAGATGACTTGAACCTACAAATCCAGACATGACTTCCCATGTGTGTAGACTTCCTTGGAGATTTGGGCATTTCCTACTTCCCAAAGAACTAGAAAGAAGGAAGAAGTAGAATGTCTAGGAGGTGTCAAGGTTTAGTACAAAAATTAAGATTAACAGAAGGAGGAAGAGAAGAAGGATTGGAGATAGGTCATGAGACTTTGTGAAGGGTTGAGTTTGACTGAAAATTGGCAGGGGCATCTGAGAAGAAGTTTTATATGACTATATATAAAATTTAATCCTACCCTGATTGATTACCCCATGCCTAGGAACGATAAACCTTAAGTTATTTTTACAAGTGACCCACCTACCCTGGATGGGCCTCCTTTCCCTTCAGTGCTGCATCAGAGTGCAAGACTGCCAAGCTGCAGGGAGGGGGTAGTTAGGAAAGACAGCCTGGGGAAGAGATCCTGAAACAAAAGCAGGTGGCTTTGAAGAGGATCTTAGGACCTTTTAACAGGACAACAGCCAGCATGAAACCTAGCCCATTTCCAAAAGCTGAATTAAGCAGCAGGCTTTTTTTCCCCAAGGACTGCCTGGCATTTCTTGCTAATTTGTATAGTTTTATTCAAAAAGAAAACCCACATGTTTCTATTTTTAAAGTGCTTCATTCTCCCTTTCTGCTGTGTGAAACACCTACAGGGAAAAATGTGAAGTCGCTGCTCTATAGTGCTGTTATGAAAAACACATTATAAATAAGTAGGAATCCTATCTAATTTCTTCCTGTTAGGTACACACAGGTACACGCTCCTTTAAATGCCCATAGGTTGGTATTTTGAGAAAGACGGGTGATTCTTAGACTGACTGTGTTTCCTTGTATTGTTTTATTTTAAATATATATTTTGTTATTAGTAATTTCTTTTTCCAACAAAACTAATATTTCCTCCCAACCTTTCCTTTGGAGGCCGGATATACAGTCTCTGCAGTACATTTTGACCTTAGATAACAGAGCACTACTGTGCAAATTAAACCTACATACTAACATAGCAGCAGATACCATTGCTTGCTTTCTATTCTGGTTCTAGTGTCCTTTCAACAGGGGTTGCGAAGTCTCTAGCACTTACTTTCAGTTTGTTTCTTGATCTTTAGTGTTACAGTTTCTCCAGCCATTTGGAGTAGATGGATGGCTTCACTCAGTGGCTTGCCCTTGAGGCTCACATTATTAATAGCTAATATCCTATCACCTACATGGATGGCTCCAGTCCTAAAGAGAAAAGACATGGTCAGAAACTTAGAAACAGCAGTCTTCCTTCAAGATAAGGACTACTGAGTGCTCACTAGAAGTAATGGAGAAATGGTCACCAGACTTTAACGGAGCATTGACCACTGATTCCTTTGTGCACCGAGTAAGCTCAGCACATTGTAGTTGAACATCTAACATTACATGGAATTGAATGTCCTCTTTCAGACATTACATGCATATATATCCCAGTCACCATGCCAAATGCAAATATATTGTGATGCCTGTCATTCAGCTTTCTGAACTGAGAGCTCCAGATAACCAAATCAAATTTGTATGACAACCACACAAGGATTCCTGGTGTGGATGATTTAAGCAGGTATCTGTGCATACAATATTGACACTAGTTCACAGTAGTGTTTGTGCCAGATTCACAAAAAAGAACTCAGAATTAGCAAAGAAAGTTGACTCAACTTTAAGCATGGACTTAGCAACAAAGGGCAAGTACTTTACTGAATCCAGACCACGTTGCTAAGCTTATACCAGAGAAAATTTAATTGTATTCCTTATCAAAGTGATGTTTCCCATTATTAAATTCTGAGATCCAAAAAGCAATAGCTCCTGTTAATTTAAGCTCGTCGACTACATGCTACAGGCATGATAAGGGATCATACCAATTCTCACACTTCTTGCCTCTGTTATTCCATTACTCATTTACACCAGTGATGCACATTTGGTTCATGTCTGCCAGCAACTTGCATTGGCTGGAAACTGGTAATTGTGGGTAATTCAGAACATACTTGTCACAAAACCTGATAACTGGCAAGGCAGTTTAGCTGTAGCTGCTTGCTGGTTCTTGCTTCATATAATAGCATTAAGGCTTCCTAATGATAAAGAAGAAAGCGGAGGTTCTTCTTCCAGTAGCTTTACAATTTCACTTAGCAGGAATTTTCACATAATTGAATCTGAAAAAGCTGCAAGTCTGGGTCATCACATTGCCCTGTCAGAGCTGCAGTTCCTCTCAGCTAGGTCATTTCCATTCATTGAGTAAATTATACTTGATCACAGTTACCGTAGAAACAAATATTTTTGCTTTCCCGCAGAAAGGAGCAGCTATGGGCCCCGCTTCCCTAAAAGGTCCCATTCACAATGCAGGCAAGCTTCCACAACTGGCCACTAGATGTCACTCGAGCTCCATGAAAATCACATTGGAAAGCCTTCGGGAACAACATTTCTGTCATTCAAATAAATTATGGATCAAACTGGATCTGGAGATAAATGGCCTAAAAGTTTAATTTATATGGTTCATTTTTATTTTATATTAATGGTGGCATATTATAGCCAATGCTTCCTTTTTGACAGTGGTTGCAATGTTTACAGACCACTTCTAGCAAGTATATCCACCGCTGATTCGCAAATGAGAACAAATTTCCCCTTCCTCTTTCCCCCACAACAGAAGCAAGCCCAACTGGGAGAACATAACTACAGTACAATAATCACAAGGCTATCACTCAGCAGAGGAAAACAGTCACACACAGCAAGGTTTTTCTCTTTGAGACCTAGGAGGAGTTATTCAAAGTAATCAAGAAAGGTTTCCCTATGTGTGGGGCTGGGTCTATCCAAAGGCTTCCCCCCTCCTGCCTCCCAAGAGGCTTCTGAAGTAGACTTCTCTTGAGCATTTGTGCAAAGGAGGGGGATATCAAGCAGGAGCTAACCCACAACTATCAATTCCCTGCAGCCAGTATCAAACCTAATGTTGCAGATGTACAAAACAGCCCAAAAAGCTTTTGTTCCTCATCTCTGCCTAAATGGATGCAATTATTGCCAGAGCACGGGCCTGGTGGGTGCATTTGTGTAGGCAGGGGTCATGGATCTAGCAGTGCTCTGAAGTGGGCCTGAGGCAAGATGCCTGTTCATTTGAGTGTACCTGGAGCACCTGCCTAAGTGTTTGCCAGCAGATGTGCAACTTCTGGCCTGGCTTGGAGTTGGCCACTGAGAAGCTCATGGAAACAGTGCTGCCGTACCATAAGATCTCACCACATGCATCTGTGTGTTTAGACAGGAGGCAAGAATCATGTTACCAAGAGAAAGTGTCCGCCCTTGCACAGGCCTGATAATGTGTACAAGGATTAATAATGGGAGAGGGCTGCTGCTTGATAGTGACACCATTATCCTGAATCCTCTGTAGTTTTCTATCAGATCAGGTATCTGCAGCAACAAAAAAATGCTCAAGGTTGAGATAAAACTATTCACTAGAATCTGGGGCTCTTTAAGCCCAGACAGCTCGTCACCCAGCCTGACACACATGGCAGAGCTTGGAGGACACTGCATTCCCGGTTACCAAGAAATCAGCTGCAGTTGCAGTCTCGACTGCCTCCCAACTGCTCCACAAAGTGGCCACAATGTCTCTATTGTTACATGCACACAGGGAAGCATCCACCGAGCATTATTATTTCTGCTGAGCTACGTGCTGTGCTCCTGCCAAAGCAGGTTTGGGTCTAATTTTGAGTTCTCTATAAATCTAAATGATATTTCCCAGAGCCTGGAAGCTTTCCAATGGCGCTGTGCGGAAGGGGAAGGTGAGATGGATTACTGGCTAGGCCAGGAGGTCAGAATACTTGGAATCCAGCATTCCTGTCCCGACTCCTCTCCCCAAAATGATGCAGCAATGCTTCTCCTTGCTCATGACTTCCCAGCCCTTCTTATCAGGTCAGGACTAGAAGGGGGAGCACAGGGCAGAGCAACTCTGAACAAAAATTTACACCTGATCTCCTGGAAAATTTCATTCTAATCCTTTCCTATAAGGATCCAACATTACCCTGACAACTCTACATGGTGTCTCTTATTCTGCATCTGTGCTGCTGCTCTGCATGGGCACCATTTGTAGAGTTTAGATGATGGTTTGTATGGGATGATTTGCATAGGGATGATCCTGCCTCAGGCAGCAGGCGGAAGGGGGTTAGATTAGGTGACCTCTAGAGGTCCCTTCCAGCCCTACTTCTTTATGACTGTACGATTCATTTGCTAGACTGCTACAGCAAAGGCATTACACGATTCCATTTCTCCTCTCAAAGGCTTTTATATCTTGTCACTTTACTACTGATAAAATTCACCATTGCAGCAGCCCTCGCCTGCCCTGTGCTATGGTCCTCTAACAACCAACCATCAGTGAACCTTTCTGGGTAAAAAATGAACAGCCAGAAATGCTGTACAGAGGAAAAGAAGGAAGCAGGGTGTGAGAGCAAAGAGAGGCTTACCCTGACAATGGGAGAAATACCAGAGCAGTCCACCAGGGACTTCGCTATTATTTTTTCAGAGAAGATACCACATGGACGGGCAGCAATAAAAAAAGCTTAAAATATGTAGCTAGAAATAACCATTGGAAGGCAGTTACTTTATCCTGCTGTGTCAATTTTCTCCTCTCTCACAAGTGATTTCTTACTGTAAAAAGGAAAGCATTTGCTGGAAACATTTAATGGAGGCCTGCAAAGTGGAAAAGGGAAGTTGGAGGTAAGCAGAAAATAATACATAGACTTCCTTTGAACACCTAACTGCAGAAGGAAAAAGCACTGAATAGATGCATGGATGTGTATCCCCTGATCCCTACCACCTGTCCACTTTCCTTGCTCAGGAGCTTTGGGGACCTGTGCTTGCTTTTGTGGCAGCTCTGCAATTCAGGCGGTAGAGGGTGCTGTGTCCTACCGAGCAGTGGAGGCTGCCGAGCAGTGCATACTGAAAAGGGGCTTTCCTGCTCATCCGTAACAAGAGATTAATTAAGATACAAGGTATGAGTCAACCCCACTGCATACGCTGAGTAATCTAGAAACATCCTAGTTATTTAAATCAGACACTCAGACCCACATACCCTATCTCATCTTACAAGCTAAAAATCAGCAGCGTTTGGTGACAGACTCTGCCTCATCTAACAGTGGCTGAATCCCAATTGAGCTCAATGCTGAAACTCCAATTCAGCCCCAGCACAACAGCCAAAATACAACGTCTCAGGCAAGTAAAATGACTTGCCTCATCTCCTGCCCAGCAACTCTGCGTGAGATTCTTTGTCCCCAAGCACACAAAATACTTCCCTGTCACTGACTACTGGATCTAAATGAGATTTCAGGGATGATATTCAGGCTAATAGGTCAGGTGCTAATTGTACAGTGACCCTGTACATAGGCCTAAGGTCTTCACTGCAGCCACTGCACTGACAAGAGCACTAGCTGGTGTAGGGGTATGATACTACTTGGACTGTATAGATCCAGCAAATGTTAAGGATACATTAAGACCAAAGAAAAACCTCCCCTCAATGCTTCTTTAAGTCTGGCAAAAGATCACAATCCCCTCCCAGTTTCACTATAAACCTCTGCCCTGCTGGGGTTCCCATGTACCTCACCTTTCAGCCAGCCCTCGTTTGGTCAGGCCTGAAATAACGATTGGATCAAAAGGTTCCTCTGTTCCAGAGATAGTGATTCCCAAGGGGCCACCGTACCTCTTCAGTTCTACTGTGTAGATAATAGCACCTGTTGTCTCCTGTTCATCTGGAAGAGGAAACAGGGATGCTGAATGATTTTTTTCTTTTAAATAGACAGGCAGTAGGGGCAAAATCCTGAGGTCATGTGCTGTGCTTGGACAGAATGGGATTTCTAATGTCCAGACCACTTTAAAGAGAAGAACAGAAACAGGCCATAATCAATTGGAAGCCAGTCACCAGACAAGCTGTGCAGGTTATCTTTACTTGTTTGTGCTAGCTATAGAGAAATGCCATTAATGTAGTCAGACAGCAATTTGCATCAGGGTAACTATACCAGAGTTATCTTCATCTTTCCTAATCTTCAATTTGACCAGGTCTTCACACTGCTTCAAGATCTGCACGGCATCCTCCATTGAGCAGTTGTCAAGTCGGATGTTATCGATGGCCAACAGCTTATCCCCTGGCTCCAAGGTTCCAGTTCTGCACAGGAAGGAAAGGAAGTGAGGGGAAGAGGAAGAAGGGGACAGAAGAGGGAGAAGGAAAGAGAACATTTATAATAGCCTTTCAGATCTTGCTATTCATTCATTTCAGTAACAGAGGCAATAATATTGCCTTTACCAGTCTGGATCTTCTCCTAGAAACCCACCCCCCACCAGGGGCAATAGAATTTGGGCAGCTGAGGATTGGAAAAAAAATGTTTTCGTGGTACCTCATCTAGAGTTGTGCAAGTATATTCATATCACACCCCAAACTCAAAACAGGAAACTTGCACCCTACCTAAAGAACCAGACGAGAACCTCATGCTCACTCCCTCCTGGAAATCATATTTCATAGATTTCAGGGTCGGAAGGGACCTATTAGATCATTGAGACTGACCTAGGAAAGAGTGTTGCGGATCTTTAAAAGGTCTCTCAGAAGGTGGACAACAAAGGGCATGAGTCATTTTTGACAGTTTTGGGCTCCTTCCTCCTCACAACTCTTTGCATCAGTGGCTTCTTTCATTTCTCCCTTCCCCAGAAGACATCACAGGGTTTGATGCAGGGCAGAAGTTGGAGTTTGAGAAGGTGAGCGCTTAAGCCTTTTTGAAGCTGCAGGAAGTTGATTCAGCAGGGCTCAACCGACAACCCCCTTTCAAAAATTGAACTCTGTGTGGTCTGGATGGCTCTAGTCATCCACACTGAAAACCTCCCCTACAAGAGTTTGAAAAGAGGTGGTCATTTTGAAAAGAGCCATTCCTAAACCATATGCATATATCCTTTGTTGCAATCCTATTAAATGACTCCTATTTCTTCAGGGAACTGTTCTGTGTTCACCTATGCACTTCTTCACTCACAACTGAGCAGTTCACAGGAACCAACACTTATGGATTGGGTGTGAGAAATTCCCCTTGCTACCTATTTTGCCTTTAAATAGAGAGAAATGAGGTAAACATCTCTGTACTTTTGGATCTTCTAAAAAGCTTTGGTTCTGGAGCTGGGACCAACTTGTCTGCTGGCTGAGCACCACAGCCATCATCAGAGTTGGGTCAGGAAAGAATCTGTAAACCTAGACTTTATCATGAACTGACAAACCTCTGGATCTGGCAGAGTTCAAAGCCACAAAAGTTCAGACCTCAACTCTGTGGACCTCTCCCCACCCCTTCATGAAGGAATAGGATATTTTCTGATGGGTTTGTCAGAGAGCAAAAGACTGTACCCACCTGTGTGCTACACTCCCCTTCTTGATATCAGAGATAATTAAAGGTTCACCAGGCTTTCTACTTGCAGCTGCAAAAGAGATTTAAGTCAATAAAACTCTGATTGTGTATAACATTTGGTATAGGCTCTATCACCATGTAGCACTGAACAGGAAGAAAAGGAAGTTATAAGGAGAGGGAATTTGCCCTAGTTTGGCAACAGTACAGTTTCACACAGAATTTATCGGATAGATCTGGAATAAAAGGGGCTAACCCCACTAGACATTTACTTTCTGCCTACACTACCCAGCTGGTTTCTTTCAGTCTCCTTTGGAGCAAGGGGTGGAACCAAGTGTAAAAGGGCAACAGCTTCTAATCTCTGCAAAGGTCTAACCAAGATGCATGCACCCTTCAGAAAGCATGATGGTTATTCAAGGTGAGCAACACAAGGGGGTGACCTGACTGCAGCAGCTGGCAGAGATGTGGGGCTTGTTTCCTGAGTATCTCATAGCACACGGTGATTTGGGAACTCTGAATAAATGAGCAGTCAACCTGGAAATCCGCTTGGTCTACCAGTAGCTTGTGGTGACGTACGACTCATACCTCTGCAGTTAAACACTGGGTTTGATCTGCTTCTGTGAACTCTACATCTCAAAACTGTGGCCACTCTTAATATCCCTAACCTAACCTCAGCAGCAAATGTTAGAGAGTCTTCTGTAGCTGCACTGCAGCATTGCTTTCATGAGCTTAAGCCCAGGTCTAATTCTCAACAGCATAACACTAGATTTAGTTTCACATGACCCCACGCTCACAACAAAGTGAAAGTTTTGGCCCTCAGTTTGTATATGGTGGTGACCAGGAATTACTTCCTCTGTCAAGATCTGCATCTCTATGTTCTCACTTAGTTCATAAGATAGCAATAGGAAGGAAAAGTGCACAGATCTAATGTAATCTATTAAAACAACAGTCAGTAACCTTTTAAGGCTGTGGGCCAGACTGGCCCTATTTGGGTCATTAAAAGATCACCATTTTCTCTGCACCGTAAATTTAAAAAACCAACTATTCAGTTTGTCTCATCTTCATTTAATTCCCAACTTGCAAAACCCGTCTCAAGCATATGTTGTTCAGGACTTAATTGAGCCTCGTCTCTTTGTTTAGTGCTTGTAATTGAGCGTTGGTTAGTGGGGTTACACCGTGGTAAAATCTCTGCCATGTTCAGGCAAATAGAAGTGTGACTATGGAAACCCCCCTTTCCTTTGGTTCAGCTTAATTAAATGCCATTTTTCTTACATATGTGTCCCAGAATATAACGTGCATCTTGTTTTTGAAAGGCAGAATGGAAAAAAAAAAATCTTTCCTTATAGTAACTGAGCAGCAGCAACCAGAGAGCAGAGCCTCTGCATTGTTCTCCTCCCTGTGGGTGGCTGCAGATTTTACTTTGGATTTTAGCAGACAAGTGGCAGAACCTACTTTTACCATATTTCTCATATAACAGACAGTCCAATTTCCATGAGCAGTTTTGTTGGGGGGGGGGGGGGG
>NW_017728997.1:20269083-20280366 GCF_001723915.1 Gavialis gangeticus | reverse complement strand
GGGGGGGGGGGGAGCAAAAGATGCATGTTGCATGCAAGAAAATATGGTACGTTAGATACGTTTGCCTAATGTGGACCTGTACATTTTGAACTTCACAGCATATAGTATGCAGCTGCAGTGAGATCCATCCTCCATTCAAGTTAAAGGCTTTTGATTTCAATGGGGCTATGATTTCACTCATAGTGCTGTAGTTATCTATTAGACCCTGGTGGCTTTTAAGCCATTTCCCCCAAGCTTCAGGTATTTGGTAGAATGGAAACAGCCACTGACAGCACAGGAAAGGATGGTTACAAATCCACCTGAGTAGCTAAACCCAGAGAAAAGACAACATTTAATTTAGACAAGGTAGGAACCCATTCAATGCTATGACTTGAACTTCTGTTTTCTGACAAGACAGACAGGTGCTTCAGTGAAAGGTGAGCCGAACATCTTTTGCATATCCGAGACCGAGAGTCAAGGGAGACCCAATATCTCCCTCATTTTCGGAAAAGCCCGAAATTTTATGGTCAGTTATAGGCTGTGGTCCCTATTTAGAAAATCCCAGAAAGGGCTGATGAATCGACCCTTTGTAACCTCATTGCTATTCATGTAGCAGCCTTTTGCCACAAGCATTCTTCTGTCACTTGATCACACTCCATACTTACACCCCGCTATCCTGTCTTGGTTACAGCTGCTGCATGGCCTCAGCTGACATGATTAGTGCCTTGCAGCAAAGAGTGTGCATGGGAGGGCAAAAGTTGTACAGTCTACGAGCATCTCAGATTACAGCCAATGATTAACATGCCCATAAGGTTTGTGATGTCACTATTTCACAGCAACTGAATTTGCATGAGCTTCCGAGATTAAAGAATCCAAAGCAAAATCCAAAGGAATAAGACAAAAAATCCCCAACATTATAATAAATGTATTTTAGGAGTTTAAAAACATGTACTATTATGTGGGTTTCTAGGGGGGGAAAAAAAACAAAAACAAAAAACTTTGCTGGTCATCTTTAAGGAGGTACTTTCCCTGCCTGATCAAACCCTTCTATATTTCACTGTATAAAAGGTGGCAAAGCTGTGCTCAAGCCTCACTGGGCTGAGCATAATATTCAGGGCAGACGGGAAAGAATCAAACCTGATTGATCCGACAGTGCGGTAGCAGTGTTTCTGCTGAGTGCAGGAGAACCTAAGGGAGCTGTCCTCACAGCATCTCTTTGACAACCCATTGATGCACGTTTTTCATTTCATGCATCTTTTATCTGCAGATTGAGTGCTTTCTAGTTCAATTTACAGCTGGAAGTCAAACAAACTGAGAGGCTGTTTGGTTGTTCTAATTCACTGAGTGATAGAAAAGGTGAAGAGGAAAAACAGTTCATTTCTTGACTTGAGTAGTGACCTCTCTCCACCACGAAACCAACCATAACAGGGGACCTCTATTATAACCCTGTTATATCTCACTACTGTTAAATTTGGCCCCCTTTTCAATGCAAGCCTAACTTCACAGTGTTTTAAGAGAGAGAAAGGAGCCTATTCCAAGAAGGTTGTCAAGAATGTGTTTTCATATAACTAGACCTACCACCCTGTTTTTGATGGCAACCTGAAAGATGAGGTGGGGGTGGGGGGTGGGAGGGGGATAGAAGGTAACATTGTATGGCAAGACACCCAAAGATGCATCTTAGGTGATCTGTGTCTTTGGAGGCTGTTCACAAAAACTGTGAGAGGAGCCTCTTGTGCACATCTACCAAGCCACATCATTGCCCCACTTAAAAGTCTCCCCTGCCAATGGCTGGCAAGCAAAGCTAACCAATATATCTCGTTGCTTCCTCACGCTTCCCTATCAATCAGTCTGTTCTCACCTTTTGTCTCATATTTAGAAAGCGCTCAGAGGCAAGAATCATTTTAGGCATGCTTTGAGCCTGCCTGCCTGATCAGGATCCTAAAGGCACATAAGCACTGCTCTCTCTTGCTTTCTAGATCCCAGAGGGGCTTAGGCAGGACCTAGGCTCGTGCATAGGCAGCAGAGGGAAACTATAAGGCCAAAAAAGAAAGCATTATGTCATTTCCCAATCCTGAATGCAGATTTGTCTTGATCACCAATTGCACTGATCCCCTTTCTGCTTCTCTGGTTGCTTCATTTGCTTTGTTAGCACCTATCAACTGGTAAAGTGGTGGCCAGGATCCTTTGTTGAACAAGCATTATTTTGCCTATGTAATAAAGCTGTCCTGATTTCACTGGATCAGCTGAAAGACTGGTCCAAAACCTGAGCCTCAAATGACCAAGGAATCCTTTTTGTTTTGTTTATTAAATAAAAGCCCTACTATGGACAAATATAAGGTTCCTTTGCAATCTCTTCGTGTATGAGAATACCTGTACTAGTAACAGAGCACCTTTATATTGTTGTATATCTATTCCAGCTAGACGGCTGGCTTTCGTGGGCTTTAACTATACTCTGCCAGCTTAGATAAAGCATTGCAGCTTTGTATTGTAGATAAAACCTTTCTGTGCCTCAGTTTCCTACTGCAAAAATGGGAGAAACAGTTCAGCTGCTACAGAAACGAGGATCATAGAAAGCAACTAAAACAGATAGATCTACACAGAGAGATGCAAACTGATTTACTGAAAGAGGCACACTGGTCTGCTGTGGACACTCTTATCTTGGTTTATGAATGCCGAGGCAAACTAATTTAGTTCAAACTGCACTATTTTCTCAGGTAGACAAGGCCCATATATTTTCAACTTTAAACTATACTTTTCAGTGCGTTTAGCAGCACAGAAGACATTTTAAAGGCTACTCCAGGGGCCAAGAGCAGGCTCCATAAATCAACAGTTGGTGAAGTGAGGAGGAGGACATTGTGGGGGAAAGAACTCAAAATAAGACTAGCGTTTGGCTGTGGTGACTGGGCAGTGATAAAAAGGCGAGATGATCGATATCGTTATTTACTTTTTATAAATTGCTTTCGGTCTCTTGCCACCTCTGCTAGGATTTTGGCTATCTCACTGTTTACAATATGATGGATGAAGAGGCTCAAAACACATGTCCGTTTTGTGTTTTTAATAGGATGCATAATGACTCGTATTGGTAAATTATTCCCCTCCTAGGAGCGTGAGCACACAGTGCACGCATCAGCACTTCCTCCGGTTATAAATGCCTTTCATTATCGATTGAGACAAAGCAATGTTTTGCCCATGTGTAATTAAACAAATTGTAATAATGCCATCAGAGTGCACTTATGAAAGCAAACATTCATAAAGAGGGGGAAAACCAAAAACGAAACAAAAAAGCCCAATAATCTAGGGATACCTACATGTGAAAGGAGAAAAAAAAAGTAAACCTGAATCAATGACAAGGAAGTAGCATTCAAAATAAAATACACAACACTGGCTTCTTCCTCTATCATTCATTAACTTTAATGGCAGGTTCATAAATTATAAATGCTTCTAGCAGGATATTTATGCCATCACATGTCTATTTATTTTCAAAATCTTTAGACGCTGGACCATGACAGAATATTTTGCTTCCGGAAAAGTGCCAGAGTGGAACAGTTCCCAATTCATAATTAAAGCTGCAACTTTAATGGGGAAGGCAGACCAGAGAGAAAATACGATTTGGCCAGTTCTGACTGGTCAATATGTCCCTAGTGGACCCGTTATTAACACGAAAGATATTGTCTGGGCACAAGTTCTAACCTTGGCCTTGAGTACGGTCCCATTAGTAACCGTGGCCAAGGCACAATCTATGGCTCTGCTTCTGTCAGCTTCAAGTGGAACACAACATAGACTCATCTATGGTGCTCCAATAGGGGCACTGTGATGGATTGGTTAAAGTTTATAAAGTAGTTTCAAAATTATATGCTATATAAAGTGTTAATGTACTGTTAAAACGAATGACAGATTGAATACCCATTTAACAGCAACAAGAACAAAATTGCACCCTACAGTGAATCATACAATGTTTTCCCTGGGGAAAACATTTTTCATAGGCTAAGAAAAATTTCCTTCGTCTAATCAACCAGAATTTTCCTGAGGCTAAAAACAAACGTTTAACTTCTTTTAAGAGGTCAAGATATCGAATACACATAAAACACAACCGTTAGGTTTTTTACTGCCATAGATTTTAATCTGGAGGAGATTTAAACAAAGTCTATAGGAGCCTAAGTATGTCATTAGGACTGAAAGTAGCCTGAAATGGATGAGGGTGCTTCATGGCACACATTCTGACAATCAAAACACGGAGACAAGTCATTATGAGCCTGTCCTCCAAATTAGGGTGTCTAAAATCTCTTTCTGCAGTTACATTCACCGACACCTCTCTGAATACCACAGAGGTTTTTGCAAACAATTAAGCTTCACAACCAACATATCCCTCCAAACCAGGGAGAAATAGAAGAGACTCTCTGTGGTACTTTTCCATAGTAACAGCGGTCACAGAACTAATATGAACCCTTCTACTGCAGCACTCATGAGTGGAAGGGTGAAGCTGACTTCTGTGACCTTCATATCTCCACAAAGGAAATCCGAATGACAGACAATGGGTATATCAGTACTGACTTGGTCCCAAGCCCAGGACCACCACTGAGGGAACAAGTGCCAGCCTCTCACTCCTGCTCGGTATGCAACAAACCTCATACAATTAAGCCACGCTTGTCTCCCTATCCAGTCTGGCACTGCTACCAATGCAATAAGCCTCACTTATTTGCACCCATTCAGCGACCAAGCTACAACTCAGTAGGGCAGTGCGAAATTTCGCCAGGTGTTTTGTTTCAAAGCTGCTGATGTGTTTCGAGCTTGAAACAGTAAAATCAAAAAGAAACAAAAAGCTTTGAAATAGCTTTGAAACGAAATAAGGGTACTCAAAACATTTTGAAACGTTTCAAGTTTTGAAGTAGTCCAGTGGCCCAGGGCAAGGGAGAGCCAGGGCTGTGCTCCAAGCGGCTCCGCAGCCCCACAGAGCTCAGCCCAGTGGCAAGAGGTAGAGCACAGCCCTGGCTCTCCCCACTTCCCACTGCCAGGCTGAGCTCCATGGGGCCACGGGCTCCCGCATCTGTGTGCTGGATGAGAGGAAGCTGCCTCTGCCACCTGGGACCAGTGGCAGCATCAATCTTCCCCTGCGCTGGGAGAGGTCTGCACCCAGCACCAGTCCCAGGCAGCAGCAGCAGCCTCCTCTCATCTGGCATGCAGATCCGGGGGTTCACACCCCTGGAAGGAGTCAGGCATGACCCCAGAGCCCTCGGATGGGGCTACTATCCCTGCAATGTTTATCTGAATCAGGCAAGAATTGACAAAAATTTAAGGCATTTTCATGATTCCCCATTATAGCCTATGGGTGAAACATTGAAATAGCAAAACAGTTTTGAGGGGCGCTTAAATACTTTAGGCAAATATTTATATTCCATTGTAGGGGAAGTGCTGGTGATTTGGAGGATTTTTTTGGTTAACAACTGCCTGAAAACACAGGGGGGGCTGGAACGATGGTGTACGGGTCTCCTTCCAGCCTTATATGCCTAATAGAGGTTGTAGAAAACCCACCAACAGAAGCATTTTATGCCATTTAAAATATTCCACTGAAATCTTTTGTTTAAAAATTAATGGTATTTCTGCCTTCAGATGTATCCAATGCCAAATAAGCCCCTCTGAGCCCCCCCTCCATATAACACTTCAGGTTTTACATTTCTCTCTAGTAACATTCACTTTAGTTTCACTTTGTAATCTGCCTTAAAACGCAATATGTAAAAAAGTATGAAGTAGTAAGAAGTGAAATCAAGGGGCATTTTGGTCATTGCCATCAACAATGTGTGAGGATTTCATCCAAGACTTTTAATGCAAATCCAGCGAACGAGGAACTAGAACGGGAATCAGGTGCTACTTGTACCACAGCATCTTCAGTTATCTAGCTGAAAAGACACATAGCAGACTAATTATGAGCAGTCGATACATAAGGGAGTGTTGTATTATCAAAATACATCATCTCTGATAGACTCATATCCTACTTGTGTCGTCTACCTTTCCTTCATCTGTCACGTATCTTTTTTCTTCTTTTCAACTCGGCACTCCTTGAAGCAAGGACCATTCAGTTTGATGTAAGCCTAAAGCCCTGTAGATGCCACTAAAAACTAAATAATTTTCTTGCACTTTACTGTGTCCTTCTGAAAAGCTAGATTGGAAGCCAGTGGTTCTTGCTACTGCCAGCTGCTGTAACGACTGTCTAAGCAATACTTACAGCTGATCGTAATTCCAAGCTCCACACCTCTTTTCTTGGGCAGTTTAACATGGAAAGTACCACTGCTAGGTATGACGGACTCTATAAAAAACAAACCACAGATGAGAGTAAGCGCAGGAAAGGACAGAGTTTTCATTTATGATGATGGACTACTTTGAACCTAAGAGAAAATTAGCTTGAACGCGTTTTACTGGTCTTAAAAACTGTAATGCAGCATAGTATATCATCTATTCAGTGTACTCTTGTCACCAACAGCTTCAGGGTTTTTAGGAAAAAGCTGACTTATTGAAATATGCAGATATTGTAGAGCCATAAATACAATTCAGGGCCACAGTATGGCTAGGTTCAAAGGGTCAAAGGCAGCTGTGCCAAAGCAGACATGAAATCTTTACATGTCAAATCCAAACCCTAGTAGCAGCTAATAGGATTGGTGACTCGCTATTGTGAACCTATGAATTAAATGCATAAGCAGAAGGCAGGTCACAGTGGCACTTTATGGACTACCTCTCTCTACAATTAAATGCATAACTATCTAAAGAAAATATTATTATTCACTTACACAGCATGCATGCCCATGCAGAGGAGTTTGTTAAATAGATGCATAGATTTAACCTGTCAGTACATATCTCTGTTCCTAGCTCACGTTGATTCTACCAGTTCCTCTTACCAAGGGCAGGGTGCATTTTTGGAACAGGCTTTCCCTGCACTGGAGCTAATGATAAACTATTGGAACATTTTTTGAAGGCAACAAGAGAGTGACAAATTCATTAGTGACATACCTGCCACATCAAATTCTATTTCCAGCACAACTTTATTAGTAAGAGCGGCATCACGCAAGAGCTGATTGGCTTCCTCCATAGTCCCATCTTCAGTTGCAATGCCATTGATGGAAAGTACTCTATCTCCTACTTGTAACAGCCCACATCTGCCGTCCAGATTGAAATGGAGAGGGAGAGAGAAACAAAACAAAACAATAGACAACGATAAACTACCTCTACCAGGCACATCTCAAGTCACTAAAGCTGATGACAGCTTATAGGAATGGGACCAAAATATGTGTGTGTGTGTGTGTGTGTGTGTGTGTGTGCGTGTGTGTGTGTGTGTGTGTGTGCGCGCGCATGCGCGCGCGCACGCATGCATGCGTGCATGCGCACACACACAGAGTTCTAAAATGCACAAGATGGTGCAGGGAATCTAGTAACACCAGGAAAAACGTCAGAAATTCAGATGTGTCTTTTAATGGTTTGCCTACTCTTAGCTCAGCCATGTTCTACTCTCAAGTAAGCAGTTCTTCTCAGTTTGCTGCAATTAACACAAAACTGTTCCCTGCCACCTCTAGAAATCATCATCCCAGCTGTGACATGAGAGATAAAAGTGAGGGTAAACTAGTTACCCTTGTTCTCTATCCATATCCAATAGTACGCTGCTCTCTATGCATGTGACCGAGTCCATTCCAGCCCATACTAATGGCACTGAGAATTACAAAGTCCTCTGATTAATACGTGGCTAATATTGAAGCTACAATCCAATGAACTCGCCGAAATGTCTCAGCAAATTGGATAATCATTTATCCCTTGTAATTGCATTTCTGGAAGCCAAATGTACATTGATACTGTTTAACTGCCTTGAAAAGGCCAATATTATTATGGTATGATATCCCTCCATTATAAAACTGTGATGTCACTTATTTTATTTTTTGTAAGGAAAAAAAGCTTTACATTTGGAAGCACCCTATGAATTGCAAAGTTAGGTTGCAGTTGTACAGCTGTAGCAGAGAGGCTCTGTGCTGTGGGTTTCATCTGTGCATATCAGCAGAGCAGATTTTTTTCAAGAAGGAAGCAATTCATTCCCAAACAAGCCCCATGGCTGTAACAACAGAAAGGCCCTGAGCCATGTGACAGGGGTCATCTATCCCGGCATATGACTCCACAGGGCCATGAATGCAGTATTCTTTATGATTGTTTAGTGGGTGATGGAAAGCCTAAACCCTTCTCATAGCCACACCTAACTATTACTCGATGATTAGAGAGGACTCAGCACAAGCAGTATTTTACAATTGTTCTTTTCTCACCTTCCTGTTCAGTTGTTGTGCTTGCCCTGAAGCAGAACTTCAGAATTTATAGTTGCCTCATTCAGGTAAGGGGACTCCAAATTTGTCTCAGTAGGAAGCACTGGGAGAAACGTACTGCTCCACTGGCACATTTTGGGCCCCTCAAAGCTCCTTATTGTAAATCTGACTCTAGAATCTTTACCTGCTATTGTATGACATCCAACCAACCCCTTCATCTGCCTGAGCTTCTACTGATGCATCACAAAAGACAGACCGTATCTCAACTACCACAAAGCTCACTCCACACCACTTAAAGTAATATTTAATTGTAAGAGAACATGTTACCCATAGCACCATGGTTTAAGACTATGATGGTGCCATAGTCAAGGGAGATGAGGAAATGACTACTACTTTAAACAAGCCATACATATACAGTAGAAAGCCGCACTGGCAAGAGAACACACTTGGTAGTTGGGTGTAGAAAAATGCCCCTCTTTTTGCTCTGGCCTCTGCAAGTTGGGATATGGATGAGCTGGGAGAGGGAATCCAGAAGTGATTTTGTGGGTGAAGTGCATTAAGCTGGTGTTGTATGCTCCTTGCTGTCTGACTTTGCATCATCCATGGGGAAATGTCTCTTCATGTTATAAAATGTACATTTAAAGAGTTTATCTGATTGGGATGAACACACCTGTGTCTTATGATTATGAATAAATACTGTATCAATCAGCTGTGCAATCAACTAGATGCTTAAGTGGTCTCATGCATGTGCATACATTTGAAAACTTTAGCCTTTAGGACTGAAGAGGGCTCCCCAGGGGGTAAGAGCTCCTGTATGTGTCACGGGGTTTAATCCTCATTAAATTAAATAGGTTTATGAAATTTAAGTTTATTTTGGAACGTTGCATCAGTGTTTGCATGCAGTAGGTTTTCGAATGAATTAAGCCCAGTCCTTGGCTAGCACTGCAGGAAAGTGAGATGGTCCCATGCTATGCCCCCAGCCCAGGGTCCCCCATCCCATGCCGTGCTGTGCCACACAGCTGTGGGAGCAGGGAGCTGGCATGTGGCACAAGAGAGAAAAAAAAAAAAAAAGCAGAAGCAATTTGAAAGCAACAGCAATTCCAAGGGGTGAACTACAAAAAAGTCACAGAATCATTTGGTGGACAAAGAGGCTCATTACACGTCTTTGAGTGCCTTTGTGTTTGGACACAGTGAATTCACGGCTGCGACGTTTACACTTGCAGCAAGCCAAACTAAACTAAGTCCGAGGAGTTTTAGTTGAATGCACCAGAAAGACTTTTAAAGCATCCAGAAAACCCACTTGTGCAAATAGTTGTGCCACTGCAGTGCAAGAAAAGGCAAAAAACATGGCATGTACAAATGGTCTAAAACTTACAGTAGAGGTGACAGAGGTACCGTTTTCCCCATTGTGGGCTCTGCTGTTATTGCAATATGCCAGTCTTAGAAAGAAAGAATCAAATAACTTCATGATCAAAAGATACTGCCTTATTATTACCCAGTGACAGTGAGACGAGCAATTGTGAAGCTGCAGTTCGTCTCATCGAGAAAGTAGCTTACATCTTCACCACTCACAGGAAGTGCAATTTTTCAGGTTTGTTTGCTTAACTTTAGATATTTTTTTCCCAGTGTGGCTCCAAAATAGCTGTGTCATGTCAGAAGCATTTTATTTCTTTTAATACTAGACTGAGCTGATCATGGTATTTTACACTCTTGTTTCACAAATTTATGAAACTTTGTGAGGTGAAGCCATGACCTTCTTCCCCACTCAGTGAAGAAGCTGAAATGAGAAGTGCCTTGTTAATACTCTTATAAACACTTTCATGGACTTTGGCTTCTTACTGCATTTTGGCTTCATGGTGGGAGCAGGATACTGAGTCAACAGCTTTGTATTCTCCTGGTTGTAGCACTGACATGCTTCATTTCTTAGGAAATGCAGTCTCCATGGGGCTGATCCTGCCAACCACTATCCATGCACACAGTACCCCTGGATCAAGGGGTGAGTATCTTGTTTGCTTCAGCAACACAGACTTTCCCAAGGCAGAGGAGAACAGGCATAAAGCAAAGGCAACATGAAAGCTGTACAGGGAGCCAGCCAAGAGGAAAACAGACTTATATCACTCCAGCTGCTGATGCAGGGTTCTGAATCAGTGTCCAATTTTGAGTCCAAAGGCTTCAAATACCCCCTAATAAGCAAAGTGACTGATGGAGAAGGTGAACCATTAGAGGCCATCAGCTAAAAACCAACGGTAGGGGCACCTTTTCCTTGAAAACATTTGCCACCTAGTAACCTAAAGCAGACAACAGAGGAGAGCTGAGCTGAACTCCCTGAAAAAAGGAGAAGCTACTTTCTTCCCTGCACTAATTGAAAGATGCTCTCTAAACACAGCCCTGTGCTGCTACCTGGTGTGAAGCACTGACCTGAGACAAAGTGCTGTGGCAGAGCTAGGAATCAAACCCTCTCCCCTTTGCTTGGATTCTCACTCATCATTCCACAGCAGCCAGCTCCAGCAAGCAGCTTTCCAGAGCCAGCTGCTCTGAGCCTCACTCAGCAGCTATTCACAGCAAGACAACTGCTTCAAAAGAATAGCAGCCATCCCTGGAACTGACTCTGCTCACCTGAGCTGCACTGAGCCACATCCCATTACAGGAAGAAAGACCAAGAGGAGAGGGTTAAGTGAGACCAGCTGGGGAGAACAATGCTATGATCACATTAGGAAGAGGGCTCCCCAGGGGGTAAGGGAGGGAAAAACCAAAGCAGCGTCACATACTGGAAAGGTTCAACTGCTAAGTGGTGTGCAAGAGCACCAACCTAGTATGCAAGAACACCACCTTCCTGACACAAACCTCACACAGCTCAGTGCCTGCACAGATGCCCACCCACTCTGCAAGGGGCAATGACAGCATGAGAATGAAACTGGAGGCTGGTCGTAGCTGAGAAACTGCCCCTGAGGGTGGAAGCACAAGGCTCTGTTATCTTGGAGTTAGCAGGCAGAATACTGCTGCCGCCCCCCCCCCC
>NW_017728997.1:20231712-20268855 GCF_001723915.1 Gavialis gangeticus | reverse complement strand
CCCCCCCCCCCCCCCCCCCCCCCAAGGAGGGGACAATAAAGTTCTTAGCTCAAGTGGTGGGAACAAGGAGCATCCTGTGCTGTGCATACGTAACACTGGCTTTTCGCTTCATCTCGCCACAAAAGGCCCTTCACCCTGCCAGCCCCCAGCACTCCAATCCATTGTGAGGAGCAATTCCAGTGGGATTAAGGTGCTTTACTGTAGCTAAGAGGCTAAGGAGAACCTGCTCCATTGAAGTTAGAAAGATGCTTCAGAAAGCGATTGCAAAAAAACCCCAACATACTCCATACTGCAAAGCAAGGGAGCCTGTTCCCTGTGATGGGTGTAACAGGGGGGCTACCAGGGCCGATCTCCGCAAGGCCCACCCACCTGTTCTTGGGCTAACTGCCCACCTTCTTGCCCACCACGCCTTGGTGTTAATTGATTAATTAATAGATGTAATTAGGCGGGAGGCTGCCCATTTTCTGCCCTGCTGCTAGGGGGCGTTATCTGTGGCTCCATTCGTCCCCTACACCGCAACCCAAGCCTCGCTGATGACATCATGATGTTCTCATATGCACCAGTCCCCCACAATGGGGCCCAGAATCCTACTGTAGGACCCCACCTGGGTTCCTCCCTTCAGACGGACTGGGCCACTGTCATACTGGGCCACATATCTCCCTGCCACCAGTTCCCCTTCAGGTGTGGTCCCCTCACTGGGACCTTCGGCTCACACTTCGGTGGCCTGGCCCACCCCCAGGCCAGTCAGGACCCCAGGCCCCTGGCTCTTGGGCGTCTCTCTCGGTGGGCCGCCTTGCCCTTCTGACCCTCCAGGTCCTGGCCCCCGCCTGGGCCAGTCAGGGGAAGCTCTGGCAGGCCTTGATGTATGACCTATACTCTTATCCCTCTCTGGGGCCTCCTCCACAGACATGGGGAGCTGGGGTTACCTCACACCACAACTGGTGCCTCAGGCTCTCACAGAGGACTCTCACTCCCCCCTGGGCAGCACGTCGCGGTGCTACTACCGGTGTTATATTTGACCCAAACTCTGCCTCCCCACATTGGAGGACTTACTGGGGTCAGGACTCAGCTCCCTCTCTCTGGCTGAGCCCCCTCTCCCTTCACTGGGCTCCACATTGCCCTCTCCCTGGGGCTTCTGATCACTGCCCCCTCTCACTGTGGCTCCACAGCGCTGCCCCCTCTCAACTGGGGCTCAGATGTTATGTTTGACCCAAACTCCCAGCATTGGAGGACTTACTGGGGTCAGGACTCAGCTCTTTTGCCCCCTGGTTGAGCCCCACTCTCCCTTCACAGGGCTCCACATCGCCCTCTCTGGGGCTTCTGATCACTGCCCCCTCACACTGGGGGCTCCACAGCGTTCATAATGCCCCCTTTACTCAGGGTCTTGGGGCTTCCCTTCACAGGTGGGCTCAGGTGGCCGTAGCCGTGCCTGGCCCCAACTCTCCTCCTCGGGGTCTCGAACCCCCACAGGGCTCGAGCGGCCTTGGCCACACCTGGCCTCCAACTCTCCTCCTTGGGGTCTCAAACCCCCACAACTACCTCCGGTGTACCGCGACCCACCCTAAGGTGAGGGCTAGGAGTTAAGGCACCCCGACCTGCCTTTCACTGGGATGATCACTGGCCTGGCATTTCCTGGGGGCTGCTGCACCACTGGGAGCCCCACCAGGCCACCCATTCCTGGCAGGGTGTAGTTTCCGGTTGTACCCAGGACCAGGAGCCTCCTACCATCCCTTATCTCCAGCTGAAACTCAGCAGCCCTCAGGCCAGGCAATGTTGTTGCCTCTCCTCCAGCAGCCAAGCTGCCTTGTTTATATAGGCAGCCCTGAGCCTAAAATGGCTGCCCTCATTAGGCACCTGGAGGCTGCCAGCTCCAGGGCCTTAGAGTGGCAGGCACACACAGTGCCTTGCCACAATGGGAATGGAGGAAGGAGGCAGCTGGGGGAGTACGACTCCAGCAGAAAGGAAAAGGAACATGCATGATGCTTGCATCCAGGCAAGACTGTGCAGCAGGGCTCTGCTCTCAGGCTTGGCAAGAGAATAAGAGAAGCCAGGCTGATCTCAAGGCCCCCTGGGAGGGCAGGCTTTGTTAATGCCTGATTTATAAAGGGAGTTTGGAACTTCACAGTGTGCTCCAAGTCTGCTGCGTTAATAGGAAATGGAAAAAAAAGCACCACTGCTTATACAAATTGGATTTAAAATTAAGCAAACGAGACATGGGAGACATTAGTTTCCATCCCCATTGACGCTGCATGGGACAATGTTTTCTGAGGACCTTGTGGAACATCCTTTCTGGGCAGCCCTCCACCCCTCGTCTAACAGTGTGTGGTCTTCACGATGTACAAAAATATCTTTTGTGAAGAGGTGCCACACAAGCAGTCCTACAGCATAGCTATCACAAGGCAACAATTCAATAAGTGACATCCAATTCTGCTACAGACCTTTTCCCCAGCAACATAAAATGCCACTCAGCCTTCTCTGCGGGTCTGATCAATGTTTTATTTGCATGGCTCAGTCTGCAGAAGCTGAAACCTTGCCACGCCAATAAAACACTGATAAGGCTTGCAGAGATTTATCTCACCAAGGAAGGGTCTTGCTGTAGGTACCTACAATTATTTGTTACTTCCAGCATAGATAGCATTACACAGGCCAGATCATCAGTGTAAATCACAGGCAGCCTAAGAAAAATGTGTCTATAGAGGTGGGCATGTGTGGCTGTTTGGAAGCTGCTGTACTTTGTCCAGTGAGGATTGAAAGTGCAGCTATAGTCAGAAAACGTGATGTAAAAGCCTCTTAGTCAAAACAGCCATCTTCTTATGCTTCAGTTTCACTCAGTCACTTCACCCCTCTAAAGCAGGCATTCGTTCTACTTAATCCGGCAAAGCCAAAATAACTCCAGAAATATGATTTGGATTCTAATCTGCTCTGTGACAAATCACTGTTGATTATTCTGCCTCGCATCTGCCTATGCTGCAGCGTTCTCTGCCTGCTGAATCACTACTAGTTAAAAGACACTTATAGTTCAAACTTAGCTGACATTAAGAGTACATCTGTGTTATAGATTATCATATTGAGATATCCATGCTAGCTTGGATACTGAAAACAGTTTAGCATGGAGTTCTGAATAGGTAGATTGACCCTGCTTCTTTGACCCAATAGACACCAGCCCATCCAGAGCTCTGTGCAGCTGTGGTTAGGCAACTTCTAGTGCCCGAGCTATGCTGGATATCTCTACACTGCAGTCTGCAGCTAAGTTTGAGTGGTAAGAGTCTTCTACTAGTAACAAGATAAGAGGCAGGAAGAACAGAGTGATTTTTCTGAGCTCATGAGTCAGGGGAAAAAAAGCCATCTGTGGGATCCAGTGGTTAGACCACCACATCTGTGTTCAGAACACCTGGGTTCTAGCACCAGCTCTGCCACTGGCTTGCTGCTGTGGACAAAAAAAGTTGTCTTATCCCATGAAAATTTGAAATTCCCACATTTTTTCAATTTTGCATTAGGATGAAGCAAAGATCTTGTAACAGTGAAAAAGAAGACAAGCAAGTATATCTACTCCCTTGCTCCAAAACAGCCAAGTCTGTTAGTTACAATTTTTATCTGGGACATGCAAAACTAAAGTACAGGTCCCTGCTTTACCAGGTAATCTAGGTTTCTTCTATCTCAGGAGCATGCTTTCACCACACCAGCTACTGACTACAATGGAATGGGTGAGAGAAAGTCTCGTGCTGATTCTTGTCCATTCTTGTTCACTGTGTTAAAATATCTTCCCAAAAAAGTTTCAGGTGCATTTAATTGCCATTTTCTATCAGAAAGAGCAGTAAGTTGGAAAATTACTGCAGCTCTAGGGCAAACCTCAGGTTCCCCCATCTAAGATTGTGATCATGAGGCTTACTCACCTTTTTCAGGAGCTTGGGCACCCACAAATAGAAAGGGTGATAATGTTGCTCTATACATTTTTCTTTTCACTTGTGAACAAATCAACTCAGTGCTGATTCTCAATGATGTGCATGTGGAATCTGACACTGCTATTTTTTATGGTCATTTCCCACTACAACAACCATTTAAAAGTAGCCGTGAAGCATATAAGCAGGCTGATATCACAGCGACTACTGCCACCCATATGTCACAGTGAAACATATATTAAATCACTTATATGCAGCAAACCAAGTATTCAGTTTTCCAATGGAAAGAATCAGACAGCAGCTCACCTTCCCCCGCCAGACTCCACAGCATCAATGATAAGTGGAAGAAGGAAATAAGACCCTGGGGAATCCAGGCCCTTGGCCATACGCCAGTGCACTTAAATTTGGGGCAGAGTGCAAAGCAGGTATGTTTTAAAGAGGCCGTGTGTTGGTTAAAATATGGATTTGACACAGTGGTTACTTTACATCAGGGGTGTCAAACTCACTTCCTGCCCCCGACCATACCTAGACCTCCAGCTCTAGCACAGGGTCCAGGCTTGTGGTGGTGGTAACTGCTGCAGCATGGGGCAGCTGTGGGGCCATTGTAGAAGGAGGTAAGGCCATGACAGTGTGGATGAGGCTAGCAGCCAAAGGACAGCTAGGGCTGTATCAACTCCTGCTCACCTTCCTGCTGCCAATCCTTACGTCTACTAAGCACCCCATATTCTATGGCAACCCAATTCCCATAGCCAGCCATGCCCCCAACTTCTTGACAGAGCAGCTCAACAGGCCAGATCTGGCCCATAGGCCATGTTTGATACCCATGATTTAAATAGACTGGGGCTCATTTGTAGTATGCTGGCTTTCACTGTGGCGAAACCTCTACATACTACTGTTCTCCCAGAGGAAAAAGAGATTAAAATTGTGTAGTATAAAGAAACACAGGAACTGATGTGACACACAGCCAGCAAGTAGGTCCTGCAATGTATACCATATGCTCCTGTACACACCTGGTTTTCCCCACAGGGAATGCCCCAGTGGGAACATGTGTTAATAAAAAGACAGCAATAAATACACAAATAATCCTCCATGGGGAAAGAAAACCCCTAAGGAAACTGCCAAAATTGTCATTTAACAACCAGGGACAAGGTCTCTAACCTCTCTGCTGGGCTGTCAGGCTCTATAAAGCGGACAAGAGGTGGGGAAGACAGGGTTTCCGTAGCAAAGATGCCGCCCTGGAGCTGAAGTCCAAAGCCATTCAAGGGGTCTCCCCTTAGGACCACTTCAGTTGTCTCTGTATGAACGATCTGCCCACCGGGACCCACTGTGCTGGAGGCCAGTGACACTGTAACGAGAGAACAAACACGAGGCTGAGGCACAGGATAGCAATGCGCTTTGTGCAGTGTCTGCAGCAACGTGGCTGCCATGTTTCATGTTGCAAATGCATGCAAACTGCCCACAAATGCCACTTGCCATTCTCTACAGCTCTATGGAGAAAGAAGACTGCCAGAGGAAGACTGCCATCCTGCAGGGAATACACACATGCAGCCTTCTACAGGAGCAACAAAGAGTGGGGGATTGCACCAATTTCCAAGGGACTTAATCAGTGTAGCGTACAGACCCTTCCACTACTTTGGACCAAGGCTGGTCCTAGTTCACAGCTGAAAAGGAAGAGGAAGGAACTGATGGCATTGGGATCAGCAGGTTGCCTACACAGGCTTTCTGCAGAGCAAATGAGAAAGGCATACGTGCCTGAAAAGCCAAAGACCCAACCAACACAGCCTTGCAGCCAGGCAGTTCTCCTTACGTGAACTCTTGTGCTCCTTCTTCTTCTGCCTCCTCCTCATCATGGTGGCCCGCGGGCTCATGGGGTGGGAGCTCCGAGGTAGAGTATTCGAATTCTGGCAGGGGAAGCCTTGTGCATTCATGGTCGGGGATGAAAAGTTGGCAGCCACCAGAGCTATATATTGTAAATATACAATATGTTACACACCCACACACAGAAAACCATTTCAGCACTAGGAAAACAAATTGATTCTTCCACAGCATTTAAACCAACACTTTGACTTGCTAGCTATAAAAGCAATTACTCAGAAGATTGAAACGGGAGTGTGTTTCCTGAAGGAAACATCCACTGTCTAACCATATGGATGCGCATTGGTAGGTGTCTGTAGGGCTGCCTACACACACTGTTGTGTCTGTTGGGTGATCTCCCCATTAGCCAACATGCCCTCATTATTGTTACAGCTCTGCTTTCTTTGTTGAGGGCCACCTCTCTTTGTAAGGCACTGCTGCTTGTAAAGCACTGGAAAACACTACCTAGAGAGGTTTGTGGGATCTCCACCTCTACACATTTTCAAGAGCAGGTTAGACAAACACTAAACTGGGATGACTGTCAGGGATGATCTTGCCTTGAGCAAGGGGTTAGAGTAGGTGACCTCAGGAGGTGCCATCCAGCCCTATTTTCCTAAGTTCCTATGAAAATCCGGATTGTGGACATACCAAGCTGGGCATGCTGGTGCCTTATATGGTGTAGAGTCTTTATAGAGCTACCTCCTTCATGTTCCCCATGCATAGCAGGGGCAAGCCAATAGTGCAGCAGGGAAAGGGAAGGACAGTTAACCTCAGGCATGTGTATAGGCTCATAACAAAAAACCCTCCTCAGCACTGGATGTATTTTTGGATGCCAATTTCAGTTTCTGAAGTACTAGGGCAGGGGTTGGCAATGCTTTTGGCAGAGTGCCAGAAACAGCTGCAACCTCAGCTTGGAAGATGTAGATATGCCAGAGGTAGATGGTAGCAAAGCTGTGAAGGTCCCAATCCTTGTTGTGCAGCACAGCTCTGGCCCCATCCCTGCCATCTGCCTCGAGATGCATGCGCACCCACCACCAGTAATGAGCCAAGCCAGGACTCCACGACCCTGGTATAGCTGCTTACCCCTCCTGGCTGCCTACACAGCCAGCCCAGGCTCTGGGCAGACCCCTACCGCACACCACAGAGTCCAGGCTTCTCACAAACAGCTGCACCGGGGCTGCAGAGCTCCGGCCTGGGTCATCACTGGCACTGGGTGCATGTGCATCTCTGGGTTGATGGCAGGGAAGGGATGCTTGCCACAACAAGGATCGGACCCCTTGAAGGTCCCCCACCATCCACCCCAAGGCACACATGCAAAGCAAAATGTCTTCAAGTGACATGCTCTGGTACATTTGTGGAGGGTTGCTAACCCCTGTAGTAGGGGATGACATTGTGGGTCTAACATTGCAACCTGGATGGTATACTTCAGGCTGACTGGGAAGGGAGCTATAAGGATAGCAACAGAATAATTAGCTCTTGCAGAGACACACACGAATGCTAAGGGCATGGGTTACATTTGCAATAATCCTGGCTGGAGGTCTGGTTCCAGGTGGGCGTCTTGCAGTGTCCCGGGTGATGTGTGTGGCAGTAGTTGACACAGGGATCCCAGCAGTGGTGATGGTCGCTCTTCTGCACCTTGACTGCAAGCAGCACATGCGAGAAACACCAACACAAAGAGAGGAAGCAGAAAATGATCAACAAGGAATAAAACACCTTTGAGGAAGCAATAACTGGGAAAGCTTTACAGGGGTTTAGAGGGAAGTTATACATTATTTGATTGAGTCGGGCATTATCCAACCTTTCCCCAAATACAGGTCTGCCTGCCACTGTTCTCCCCAATCCTGACAAGGCTGAAACTCATCCCCCCAACATCCTCTCATACAAACAGATCTATATTTGTATCTGGGCAAGAAAACCGTGTCATGATGCACTGAAGGCGAGTCAGCATCATCAGAGGTGACGTGTCACCAATTCACATCACGACACTGTAAAAAACCTGTGAGTCAGAGGTCAGAAATTCAGCCTGCCCCACAGACAGCAGGTCTTCAGTTCCCTTCTGGACCACTGGTCTGAATCTAAGCCATGTTGATAGCACCAACAGGTCATCAGCCTTCAAAGTCTGTAGTTCAATCACAGGAGTTGCTTATAGGCAAAAAGTTCCCACTGGTGCTGGCACTTCACCAACTGCATTGCAGGACCCTGAATGTTAAAAAGATTTCAGATGCTTCAAGATGTTCTCTTCTCCTTTTTCTCCAGCTTATGCTACTACTGGTGCAAAAAAATTATGGGTGGGATTTTTAGCTAGGATTTCCCTAAGTACTTAGAGCCCATGCAAAGTGAATATGTGGTCTCAGCAATCGTTAGGTATCTGCATTCAAAACCACTACCAGAAAAGGCCAAAGACTCAAAGGTCTTAGTGACCAAACTCTTTTGTTTTCAGAGCAAGGCTGAACCACATTCACAGAAGCATGGGGCAAATCTGCAAAACTTTGGCTAATGCCAAACATCTTGGGCAGCTCTAAATGTGCAGCAAGGCTGCTCCAATGCAGTGTAATTACAGCGTGTCAGAGCAGACTCAATTAATCCGCGCTCCAGCAGACTCCAACATCATGTGCGTCAGCTTCCCCATGCTGTAAAATGGCAGCAGAGGCACTTTAACTAAAGCTCGTTCAAAGCTTTAGTTAAAGCACCCTGCCACCATTTTTCAGTGCGGGGACACTGATACATGTGATACTCCAGGTGCATTAATGAGAGCAGCTCTCAGTCCCACTCTAATTAAAGTGCCCCTCCCGCCACCCCCAAAGCATGTGTATAAACACCCCTTATATGCATACCATAAGGATGCCAGTTCTTAGCATCTTTTACCAGTATTTAATTCACTAACAAGCTTAAAAACAATCTCTTAGAAATCCTGACTCTCACAGGATGCCTCCCAGAGATAGCCCAATCACTTTGTTTCCCAGTTTGATGGCAGGATCACACTCTTGGATGGACCTCTCTTTGGACCAGGGATTGTGGTTTTGCCGTACCAAATTACAGTGCTGAACACACTCTCTGAGGTATATGGATACCAGCATGGGCATTTCAAGTTCGACTTGATGTAATATTTCAACTTTCTTAGCAAGGCTCAAGAAATACTCTGCTGTGCAGGGCTGGTTCTGTCTCCTGTGCCCACAGTGCCCATAAACATTTTGCAGTCTATAGGCACTGTGCTGGCTACATTTAATTATTTTCCTCTGTGGAGAATTACTGGCAAACAAGCCAATTTGCATCAGTCCTGCCTCCTCTTTTTCAGCCGAGCTCAAGCTGCATCCTGCAGCAGGCAGTCTCTGCAGCCGTGAGTTATACTGGAACTCCCAACTTTGCACACTTCTCCTTCACAGATGAGATAGGCCCTGTGAATCAGGCTCTCTCTCTCTGACTGTGTGCAAATGGCTGGTAGCACAAGCAGTACCAGACCATCCTGAGGAACACATCTCTGACAGGGACACACCAGCGCAGCTAGTGATTTCACCGTGCAGATTTGATCTCAAAAGTCACCCACCTCATTGACCGAAATGCTGGAAACAAATTCTGCTTACATGACGCCCATCACATCATAAGCCTCAATGGGTAATTTTACAGGCACTGAGTCTTTTGGGACAACTCTTTTTTCTTTGTGGTCCTGATTCTCTTGCAATTTATTTAGCAGTTTTTGTTATTATCTTTACGGCATTTTAGAATATAAGAGACACCGCCCTGGAGTTTAGATCCCAAAACACGTGCTCTTATATTAAAAACTATTTTGCTAATAAACAACCATTCTTATTCTCTTGGGCTAAGGACACATAAACCGGTTTAAGTGATCAGAAACTGGTTTAAACCTGTAATAAAACATAAGTTCAGTGCATATAAACCTGTTTCAAAATGGCCAAAACTGGCTTCAGATGAACCTGGTTGGATACAGTATCAGACTTAACTGATTTGGGTCAAACTGGTTTATGCAACTTCTGTCCCAGACCCCTTCCTGCTTTAAGTTAGATCAGAGTCTTCCAGCATCCCAGCATGCTCTGCAGCCCTGTGCTGGGCTGGCTGTGCTCTCTGCTCCATAGAGCAGGGCTGTCCCCACCCCTCTGCTCTCTAGCCAGGGGCTGGGGCATGGCCAGACACCAGCCAGCATGGCCCCCAAGGCAAAGGCAGCAGGGAAGGGGTTTATACCCTTCCCCTCCCTTCTCCCACTGGGGAACTGCAGCTGAGGTCTGCCTGTCTGGGGTGTAGCAACCTGTCAGGCATTTACCCCCTTCCCTGCTCCAGCAGCAGGGATATGGCCAGTGCTAGCCACCATGGCACTGCCAGCTGCTTGCCTTGCCCACAGCTGCATTGCTGGAGGTCTGGGTCTGAGCTGGCCAGCCCACAGGTGCTGCTGAGAGTGGATGCATAGGGGCTGGCCCAGACTGGGCCACCAGGGCCAGGCTTTTGGCTTGGGCTGGGGGACATGGGTGATGGTTGGCTGAGCAGCAGGATGCCCAGTCAGTTTGGACCTACCGGTGGACCCAGAGCCCAGCAGTCACCCACTGTGGGGGCTTGCAGCCCCCACTGCACCCCTCTCATGTACAGCACCTGCCAGCTGCAGCTGCACAGGCTGTGTGCTGGTTGGGGCTGGCAGGGCTCTTCTGCATCCCTCACCTCCAGCTGCTGCTGCCACCTCTGCACAATGGGGCAGAAGCCACAGCTGGAGGTGAGGGGAGCAGAACAGCCCTGCTGGACCCATGCAGCTTCCCTTCACCTCCAGCAGCTACTCCCCCTCCCACTCCTGCCCGTCATGCCTCTCCAGGGGTGAGGGGTGGGGTGGGGGGTAGCTTTAGGTCAGTCACTTCTGCTCAGAGCATGGAGATCCAGCTCCAGCTCCATCTGCTTTCCACCTGCTTCCACCACAGGGGCTGATCATTGCACCAGGTGGGCGGACCAAGGTAGCAGGAGTTGGAGGCAGAGCTCCATGCTCTGGGCTGAAGCAACCCCAGAGCAGGGACAGTAGTTTCTGGAGACAAGGGAAAGCTGTGTGCTGGCTGCGTCCAGCAGGGCTGTACTGCTCCTGTGCCACTGTGCAGCCCTGCTTGGGGTGGGGGAAGCTGCAGCCCAGCACGATGAGCAGCCCCTGCAGGGGAAGCAGGTGGAAAGCAGCGGAGCTGGAGCCAGAGCTCCATGCACTGGGCAGAAGCTGCGAGCCTAAAGCTTCCACCTGACCACCCAAAACCCACATGGTGGCAGCAATAGCCCGCTGGAGGCGAGGGAGACAGAAGAGCCCCACTGGCCTCGGCCAGCAGCCAGCCTGTGGTGTGGCTATAGCTGTGCTGCCGGGGCTTCAAGCCCCCACGGCAGGTGGCTGCTGGGTTCCGGGTCTGCTGGCACCTCTGAGCCAGCCCGGGCAGACTGCTGCTCGGCCAGCCACCACCCATGCCCCCCAGCCCAAGCCAGCCATTGTGCATCCACCCTCAGCAGCGCCTGTGGGCCAGCCCGGCTCATCCCAGCATCCCCAGATCTAGGCAGGCGGCAGGGCCATGACAGGCAGCTCTGGCCAGGCCCCCCCACCGTATGAGCAGAGAGCAGGGGGGAAAGTCAAACAGACCCCAGCTGGGGTCCCCATGCCCCGGAGGGGACACAGGAGGGTTTAAATTGCCCTCTGCCCCATTCACCTGAGGCGCTGCCCAGCCTGAGGCATTGCCTGGTCTTGGGGACAAGCTTGGCAAGGGCTGCTTCTCCCCTCCCCCTCCAGGCACAGCCTGGCTGGGGTCCCTGCAGGCCAATCATACCATAAACCCTTCCCCAATCATACTCAGCCCGTCAGGGCCTGGCCATGCCCCCTCCAACTCAACTTCCCTCCAGCCTTGTGGCTGCTGCAGAAAGAAAGGGAGGGCTTGCTCTAGCATCTCTTGGCTTCTAGCCTGAGCCACTGCAGGCATGTGCCTGCATTTCCAGAATTAAAAGTGAATGTTTGTTCACTTGAAAATCAGTTCAATCTACACAGGTTAGATTAACCTGCAAAGACAGAATCAGTTCAGGCTTGGGTTTTTTGATTGTCTGTCCCTAGCCTTTTTGTCCACAAACTACCCCCATATGTTTGCCCCTATTAAAAAAAGAAAGAGACCTATGAAAGCCGAGTGTGTGAGAGGGAAAGAAACCTGATTTTTTTCCATTCCCTGATAGTGCTGCTAAAGCAAATGCTATAGCACTGTGGTAGGTCACAAGAACCACTGTTCTGAATCAGAGTTGATAGTGCCTGACACTTGCAAGATCAGGTTTCTTCCTACTTAGCCAGTAACTGTATTTTGCTTGTAGTGCAAACTCTGAATGAATTTAACTATGTCCATTAGTGGATGGAGAGACTTGTTAACAAAAGTCCCCAGCAACCTTGGATTCAGTTCAAAACAGAGCTCTGACAGGGAGAGTGGGACTGCAGTGGTGTCTTAGGCTGCGTCTATATTGCCTCCCTGCTAAGACTGAGACTGCTATTGAGAAAGTAAGTGTTGTCCACTCGCTCCTGCTCAGGGCATGCCACAGGCCAGCAAGAAGGCAGTGCAAAGTGCCTCAAGCAGCCCTAAGTGTACATGCCTGCCCTGCTTTTGGGGGGGAGCCTGAGAGCTGTGGTGGGGCACATCCTTAGGAGTCACCTATGCTGACTCACAAAGCAGGGGGGACTGGGTAGGCTTATGTCCTCAGCAGGGGTCCCAGGCTCAGTATGGGCACGACCCTAGGAAACACCACCTCCTGTGCTCCAAGAGTTGATCCTGCAGACTTTAGACTTTGGCTGACGCTTCCCTTCACCTGGCCCATTTCCCTCTCTAGTCTCTCCTGTTTTCATGTACACAGAAAAAGCAGGAGGAGTCTGTATGCAAGGAGGGAGGGAGAATCTGAGATACAAACCCTGCTCTCCACATACAAGCCTCTACAACAGGAATTGCTTGAAGCTTCTTCTGCATTAACCACCAGAGGGAAATCCATTCAAGTGTTGATGCTGGCCCTGGTATGGGGAGAGACACCAGGTGGGCTTGCGTTTCCTTATGCAGGGCTGATAGCAGCCCCATCTCCAGCCTCCCCCAGCACTGGTAGTGGCAGGAAGCAATACATCTGGAGGCAGGGCTGAAACTCTTTCATGCCAAGTGTATTCCTGGGCATGGAGGGTCGTGTCTGCTCTATAGCCTTTTGGTACAAAAGAGGACGTAAGACCCTGGCTGTGTGAATGCAATCCCTCAGTAACATTCCCTTTGCACTGTGGTCAATGGGAGCAGAGGATGTGCAACTTCCAGCCTCTACATAAAAGAAGCAGGTAACATGAGTCACTGAGTCTCCACGCTCCACACTCAGGCCCTGCACATGATAGCTGGTTACTCTACTACTGCTCAACCCTTATCAGAATAGTGCAGCTAAAACCTGCCACCCTCCCCTCCTGCCATCTCTGTGAAGATGAAACCCTGAAGAACACGTACTGCCCTTGATCTGCAGCACTTCATATCAATAGCTGCTCAATGTGTAGATCAAGGATGTCCATTTGTTAAAGAGCTTAAAATAACAGGGGAGCTGTAGTCACTTTCATGCCCTTACAGTGCTGTAATCATGTTAAAAAATTGGCCCTCTGAATTTCTACCATGCTTGGCTGATTTTATACACAAGGGTGGGGGAAAATGACTAGGCACACTCAAAGCCATCGCTTCTTTGAACGTGTCTCCTAAACGCAGGGATTCGGAATGGAGATCAGGATCAGGGAGCTAAAGCAGATAGGAGAATGGCACGTTTTTATAGCTGCTGAAAAAGGATTAGCTTCCCATTTTTCCTGGGCACTGGGGTCAAGTCATTAGCTCCCTTCGTTAAACTGCTTTAATTCTGAACAAATTAGTCTAGGCATCCAGGAGCTTTAAACTTCTAGAAATAGAGAAGTTATTAAACATTATGTTCCGCCACATCATGCTAAAGAAGATTACAGGAAAAAAATTCTTAATCCCCTCCCCCGCCCCTTTCCTAAATTATCCTGAAATAAAAAGGAAATGCCAAGTTTTGCCTAGGGCTACTGTATGACAATATTAGCAAAAATATGTGTTTTGGGAGAAATAGCTGACATTGCTCTGCTATGATGGGCTGGTGGACTGGTATGGAAAGTCACACTATTTAATCCTGAGCACCGAAGAAATGCTAGCACCAGTCAAGACCTATAGGGTGCAGACAGAAGTTACATTTTCACGCTATCAGGCCCTGGCAAGCACCCTACGGCCATGCCATGACACACATGTACAGTTGCAGAGCACTTTTAAAGTGTCCAATTGTGCGAAAAATTAACCCTCCTCAAATGAAGTATCAGATGAAGGCACTCTATTTTAGTGCACCTTAGGGAACTTGTATTAACCCTAGGGTTAATTTTTCATGCGATTGGGGCTAGGCTTATGCAGCTCAGCCCTGCTCCACCCTGCCCCTGGGGCTGTGATCAGGGAGGGAGGGGCAAACCAGCAGCAGTGAATTGCTCTGTTCATGAGCTGCCAGCTTGCCCACCCTAAACTGAAGCGGGTGGGGTGGGGTGGGTCAGAACCCCCCGCCTTGTGGCCCCCCCAAACCTGTCCCCAGCTGTGGCACTACAGGGAGCTGGGCCAGGCTGGTGAGGCAAGGTGGCTCTAATTCATCTCCCCTAGCTCAGGCTGGGCAAACTACCGGCTCATGAGAGGAGCAGCCCACTGCTGCCACCCCCCTGATGACAGCCCCAGAGCTGGAAGGGGGGAGCTGGGGTGGCTCCTTGGATCTGAAGATGGGCTGCTTGGCAGGCTTAATGCCCCCCACACCACCCACCCAGCAGGCAAATGTCTGTTGGTTTGGGGGGGAGAGGTAGGCACTCTAACTCATGGTGCTTTATGGAAAACACCATGAGTTACATCGGGGTCTGAATGTCTGTCAGTGTCCATACAATTCCCCTAAAGACAATTGTAAAACAGTTTACACCAGAACAGCAGACCAACTCCTTCAAATGTAATGGCAATGACCTTGCATTTAAGTTTCAGTGAGGATCCTACTCCCAGCTGTCTCCACACAGAAGGAAAGACTAAAACACCACCACCACCACTACTACTTCCCAGAGGGAAATCCTGGCTCCTTTGAAATCAATAGAAGTTCTGTCCATGATGTCACTGAAACCAGGATTTTACCCCAGTATTTCTTTGGAGAACATTCCTCTTATCGATGCTGCTGCCATCATCATTTGTTCTGGCATGGTGGGCACACAATCAAGTAGGCCAATGATGACCTGGAAGTACACTACTCATAGGCTGTGATTTGTTTCCTCACCAGGCCAGCTTCCTGCCAGATTTCTCCATCTATGAGCATCCATTGAAAGGCATAAGCAGTCACAACCAAATGAAGGTTGACCATAGGAAAACTACATGAGCACAAAGAGACTGGTAAATAAGGAATAAAGTATTTTACTTTTGAGGCCTCGAAGGAGGTCATCTTGTATAGGTTTCCATGTTTCCGAACAATGCATTCTTGTTTAGTGCTGGTTTTCGACTATTTATTTCCCTAAAGAATATCACCCAGTCTTAGGTATTTCAGTGCAATGTCTATTTTTCTCCCCACAGATCAGCATTTGAAAGCTAAGAGTACCATGGAGCAGATATCACATTAGCTTTCAGGACAATCAACCTTGCTTGATTTTTTATTATAAGGACATACCTGTTTCTGGAGGCTTCAGGGGAAGTCTGCTCTGGTGAACGGGCAGTATCTCTAACTTGACATTTTCTGAAGTGGCAGCTAAGAGCTGAGTTGCCTCTAATAAGGAACAGTGCTCTGTGCTGGTGCCATCGATGGAGAGGATGTGGTCCCCAACATGCAGGGCTCCACATCTGCAGAGAAACAACACATAAGCCATTACTTGTACACGCACATGTGTGACATACATGGCTGGAGAGCTGTGCAAAGTTCAGCAATTCTGATTCCTCTGAATATTTGCCTCCCAGTTTTCCATTCTTCCCCTTTGATTTCCAGCATGAGTGTTGGGTGACATGAAGCTAAAAACTCAAAGTGAGACAGTCAGGCTTGGTTCAAGTACAGCCAGATCAAAAGCCACCAAGTTTCCTACATTTTTGTATGACTTACTCGTTAGGGACTTTGGAACTAGATGTTCAGCACCTCAGGGCTTGAAAGCATTCAGATCTGGGTTTTAGATTCGTGTTCAGCTCTTATACACATAAACTCAAATTCATTCCTGATGGACAATGACCCAGACATTTTTAGCTTGTTAACATTTTACAAGGTCTGGGGACTTCACTATTTCAAATGGAGGAAACTTTAATATAACCAAGAAAGGAACAAAATGAACAATGGAAAAGGAAAGATATGCAGCCCTGCTATCCTGCTTAGCTTCGCACCTGTCCACCACACTGGCTGGCTTGATCTTGTCGATGACTATGACCTGCTTATTTCGGTGCGTGCTTGTTGTCAGAGTGATCCCCAGTGTGGACCCTGGAGTCTTGGCTATTTCCACTAACAAAGGACCGGAAGCATTAGCTACAGTATCTGAAAAACAGTAATAGTGTTTTAGGACATTTTCATTTCAGTCTTTCCATCTACACAACACAGGTGGAAGCCACCATCTGCCAACCTTTTGCTACGATTCAGAAGAAAGATCAGGCCTGGCCATACTATAAGGCTATATATTATGAATAACATTAAAAACAAATCACAACCACCTTTACATCTTAGAAGGCTAGACAGTATTAGAAGGGGGAAAAGATATCATATTAAATCAGTGATTCCCAACCTTTTTTTGCCGTGACCTGCTGCTGGGAGCGGAGTATGGTGGCAGCCTGGGGGCAGGGGAGCTCCCGGCACGTGGCACAGCTTGTCCTGTGTGTGCAGCACTACCGGCATTGTTCCCGCGACCCTCATTTGGGTCATGACCCGAGGTTGGGAACCTCTTCCTAGAATGGCACAAAAAGCCCCAGGGAAAAACCCACATTACAGGGTATTCAAAGAAAGGTATGTAGTCTGGCCAAATGATTGGAAAACAAAGACACTTGATTATCATGGCTCTAGCACACTTCATTTCTGGCCATTGACAAATCACTTACCTTTTCTGCCTCTATTACCCATCTCTAAAGTGGGAATGAAGGCACACACCTACCTAGCTACCTACTGTTCCTTCCATTTCTTGTTTGCAAACACATTTAGTCAGAATAGAAGAAAATGCACTGGGTAACAGAGGCCTGCCCAGACACACACTTTCAGGAATATACAGAGAATATATATGAACTCCCATCATACCAATAAACCCTTTCAAGAAGAGGAAAGGAAAAAAAAATCTGGAAACCTGTTTGCCAAGATAAAAGTACCCCCTGCCACAAGTGCCACATTTACTCCCCACATACCCAAGGCCATCGTAAACAAGTAGGATTTATGAAGCAGATAAAACTTTATCTTCCCTGCACAGGTCCACAGGCAGCATGCCAGAGCTGCTGCCCTCCCCACTCAGCGATACGTGGAGATTGGCAGCATTATCCACACACCTGCTTCCAAAGCAACTAACAGAATTGGCTCCTAGAAGTCCTGCCTTCTGTGCCACCGAGGCCCCAGATCACTGGAGGCAAGGCTCCGCTCTTCCACGGGGTGCACGCGGTGACTCGACACTCAAATGCTGACGTTATCTGGCTGCATCATTATATAAACATCTCGCTGTGGCTCACAGGAAGATGCACGTATGCAGATCTTGGATGTCTGGCTCCACAGGGTAATTCCAGGTGATTTTACACTCTTCCTGTAAGACATCACCCCTCTGCAAACAGTCCGGGGAACAGAAGTTTCCTTCATCTCGGCTTTTGCCAAGTGCTCAGTCAGGTCCTATTTTGAGGTCAGTCAGGTTACAGTGCCCTTTTACCCAGGCTAGGCACAGGGGTAATGTCTGTGTTTGAACAAGGTTCCAGCTAAACCAGCATTTAATAAACTTTATGCTGAGAATTGCTAAGGGCTCTCATCAGGCAAGACTTTAATGCAAAGACAATTACAGACCTAGTTAACCTCAACAGATATGCTGAGTTCTCTTTTAGGCTTAACAGGAGGTGCTATTAAGGCCTCTTCTGTGGAAGAAGACAGCTGCAAGTAATGGAGAGACTACCCAAGGCACATAGCGGGTCAGGGCTAAGTGATGTAGGCCGAGGGATTTTCCCAACTGCAAACTAGAGAACTGGTATTGGAATCAATGTGCTGAGGCAGAAAGCCAGCAGGCTTGCACTTGCTGCTGCAGTCTGGGAGGAAAGCAATCGCACAAAATACATCTGCCCATCTTTGTCACCCAGGGAAGTGCTGCTGTGAAATGCATCCAGCCCACTTGCTGCTGCTCCATGCCTGCTCTGGGTGTGCACCAGAATGCACTGCCTGAGACAGGCTGCCTTAGAGCAGCCTCAAGCACAACCTCAGTGCTGCTGCAAGACAGCTACCTTGCCTCATCTGCAAGACTGGCACACAAGTAGTGGGAGCAAGTGGATGGGGTGCATTTTATGACAGTATTCCTGGGGCAGTGCAGACACGCACTCTGCAAGTGCACTACACATGCAATTAGAGTGAAGAAATAAGCTCTAGCACAGTTCACACCAGAGTTTATTTCTCCTGGGTGGGACGGCAGCATGTTGAGCCAGGGCAGAGCAGTAGAGGACCTGAGGGAACAGCCCCAGGCTCTGGGGGGTGGCACTGGGTAGCGGAGAGGCTAACTGGGGCACAAGGGAGCTAAAGTGTAGGGCTAGGTGGAAGGGGGCCCCGCCACCATGCTCCCTTATGCTCCAGCTAGCTCCTGTCACCTACACGTGCGTTGTGGTGCTATAAATTACTCTGCCATAGGATAGTACTGTACCCAACAATACTATCCTATAGCAGACTGAATTAATTTAGTGTGCTCTAATATGGGTGCATGTGTAGATGGTGACACTTTACTGCAGAGCTAATTAGTCAACCCCACAGTAAACTGCATGTGGTTCCTAGTGACCGAGCTGGCTTTGTGGTTTCTTGCCAAAGAAACCGCCTTCTTTGGTTGGCTTCTATTCTAACCTAGAAAATAGGAACACAGATTTTTTTTTTAAAGGATTACAACCAAAGAAAACACATGTATCACTGATTCCCCTCCTAATGGAAGCAGCCTCATTAGCTGAGAGCTTGGGTCAGAGCAAAAAGACACCATTAATTGTTTAAACCTCACTACTAAAGAAAATGTGTCTCTGAACTGCAGTCTCAGAGTGCACATGAAGTTTAACTAAGCCATTTGAACACCCGCTGCTTTCACCGAGCCAGTGCAAATGTGTGTGTTTAGACAGGCCATTACCTGCCCTACAGTGCTGACAACCAGCAGAATGAAGAAGGATCATTCTTTGTGCATTTTTTAAACACATAAGCCAAAGAAAGACTGGCCGTTCAATGTTATATAACTGGGTTGAGGAGGACTTCTCTCAAAACTAAGGTCAGGAACCAGGATTGGAGCCAAATTAACAAGCAGTGATTAGCATTGGGTTATTAAATCCAAAACTCATTAAAAAAAAAAAAAAGATGTTGAGAGAACCCAGCAGGCACCACAGATTGCTCACACTGTTGATTCAATTTCTGCTGTCTGCTTCAACCCTGGAGAAATCTTATTATGCATTGGGCATCCTCATCTAACATAGAAAGGAGGATGGCACCAGCAGGTGATAGTAAAGGAGCCCCAAAATTAGCCACCTGTGTATTTCAGGGAGTACCATTGCACAGATAAAACACGAGAGATCAGGAGCTGGGAAGCATGCTTAGTTCACTGCAGCTCAGAGCAAGGCTCAACTCATTGTAAGATCCCATCCCACAAGCCAACAGAGTTTTAATCAACTGTTTGGAGGCTCAGCACTCGGGCAAGAGATTGTCTCAACATGTTCCACATTTGCCAAGAACCACACATCTGTTACTGCTGAGTTAATGGACCAGGGACCAAGGCCACACAGTGAGTTTTATAATGTGTTTAAGATTTGGTCCTGGAATGCAAGAACCAATTTTTGGCAAGATCAATGGCACTTTGCATGATTAGACTGACTTCAATATAGCAAGTGGAAATGCTTTATAGACAACGAATTGCACTTGTCAACAGATCTGGGGCTGAGATATCATTACCCCCATTTTGCAGATATTAAGACTGAGGCACAGATTCCAAGCAACTTTTCCAGGTGTACGATTGGTCAGTGGGCAGCAAAGAAGGGACTAAAACAAGTCTTTCAATTCCCTGCTCCAGAGAGGGATGACAGTTTGGGGTTTTTCGGGGTGGGGGGCGGAATTATAATAAATCTATTTCTCTGTCACGTGGATCTATTTCTCTGTGGATGAGAATGGTGTAAGGTCTCAATTCAGACAAGAAAAGACTGTCTAGATCCTGTGCAAATGCATCAATACAGCAGGCCTTTTGTTAAAAGCTCCTCACAGATACTGTGGACTCAGCAGCCTCTCCATGAAGGCCAATACCCTGATTTTAATGTTGTATAAGAAGGAGGAAAATTTGTCACCTAATCCAATCCCACAGGCCTGGTTTTTTTCAGCTGCTTTTTGAAGATCATTTTCCCAATCACACCTCCAAGAGATGCTCCAGCTTTCCTTCTGTTTTATATGGAGCTTTCTTGGTTCCCTCCCAGTTTGTCGGCAGTTTTATGGATAGATGGGTTGGCAGCCACGTTTTCAGTTGTTACCCTAGAGAGTGGAAAGGGCGGAAACCCATTTCTCCTGCCACAAGTGCACCTCAATATCAGAGCTTCCTGCTTCCAGACATCATCAATCAGCTGTTAATCCTTTTGGCTACAAGAGTTTGCTTACGTAGGCTTATGGTTTCCTACGCCACCCTTTCAGGCCAGATACTCTGCCGCTACTCAGCTACCGTCGAGCAGTCAGCAGTTCATTTAATGCTGTGGGACATTACAATCCCTCTGCTCCCTCAGCAAGAGAGCCATGCAGAACTGTAGTCTCCAGCTAAAATCAATAGGCTGGTAGGCAGCCAAGGGAAGGGAAAGGAGGCTGGGGCTGCAGCCCACCTTGTAGCCCATTCATCATCTCCAGCAAGTAGCTTCCCCAAACAGCAAGTCAAGCCTAAAAGCCTTCAAGCCCAATGCCCCATGCCACAGCAAATCCAATAATTAAGCACTGTTTACAGTCTCTGTTCAAATGCTGGGCACTGTCTTTAGAAGGGCCCACGTGGCATAGAAAAACTGATGTTTGCTAAGCACGTTATTAATTAAATGCTACAATAAGTAAGAGGGCAGAACTTTTCAGTTGCCTGTGGGACCTAGACACCCAATGCCTATTCATCTGTTGGGAGCTCAGCTGAATTCCTAAGTGGGCCTTGAACACGTCAGCCAAGTTGATTAGTAAAAGACCAGTTTACAGGCCATGAAAGCACAGTTAAAAGTGCACCCTGGCCTGATTTCACTGTGGAAACCCTGGTAGCCTGGTTTCCTCCTCACACTCCTGCTGTGCAAATCACTGCTCTGTTCCTCAGGTTTCCCCAGCTGTAAAATGGAGCAACGTAGCCACCTCTGTGGAGCATGGAGACATTTACTTTAATCAAACACTTATAAGGAGTTTTCATTTCCTCAGATGGAAGACACAATCTGTACTAATTATTACTGTGACAACTCTGCCACCAGGGGCCCTGGGAGGTCTGTGTACCTGAATACAAGAGTGAATTCAGAAGGAATGAAGATGATTTAATCTCCCATGAACCTCAGGATGATCTGCATATGTGACGGGCACATTACAAAAAGCCAAGCATCTATAAAAATCATATTAGGGAAAACAGAAGTCATGGCAAAGCCATTGTACTCCTCTTTTTAAGCATATGCAACTTTGGATTCACTCCATCTTGTAATTACCTGCCAAACCAGGGCTGCGTGCTGCCAGCTGCATGGACAGAAGCATATCAGTACGGCATTTATAAACGTGCTCCTCCAGCGAGAGGACTCTCCTGTTCCTCGAATGCAGAGGAGACGGTTGCTTTTTTGCTTCATCTCAAAGACTCAGTCCACTCAGAAGTGACTTGGTGGATGGTAATGTAGAGCCAGGGCCTGTTCTTTGTTTAATAACGGGCATTATCTCATATTAAGGACCATGTCCAGGGTTGATCAGGAGTAAACAGAAAGGTTTAGATGTGAAGAGGTGATTAGATCGTATTTAGATGTGAAGAGGTTTAACTATTAGGTGTGTCATGCCATCTCCCACCTCCAGTGTTAGTGGAAGGCTGGCAAAACTGTCCACTTCAGACTGTGATGGGATTAAAAGTCACATTTTTGCACACTCCCAAATGAACAACAAAAAAAAACAGGGAGCAGGGCAAGCTAATTAAGACTTCCCACTAACCAGGAGGTAAAAAACTTCCTCTATGGAAGAACTGTCCTTTACAGATTTCCTTTAAGCATCCAGTAGTGGCTACAACACAAGAATACAGGATTAAACTGGGAATGGACCTACAATATCAGAGCTATTCACTACCTCTTACAGCCCAACATTTGAGGTGTAAAGTCACTGAAGACGAGCCAGCCCTAATACAAAATTTAGAAAAACCCACTTCTCGCCCAGCATTAATTGTTTGCGTCTGCCCAGAACTTTGTCTAATCATGACAGCTGGCCAAGGAAGTGGATCATCCCTATTGCTATTTCTGGAACTACTCATATTCAGAAAGCCACACATTAGCTAGCCATAACACTGAAGAAACAGAGCACAGGGCTCAGGATCGTTTTGAAGTAGATGAACAATTATTACGCCGAGGAGAGATGGCTACTGTAACATGGCAAGCCACGCAGAGTGCAGGTAATGAGTGTGCAAGCTTCTTTCACTCAGCTTTGCCGATACCTTGTTATCTGAATCTCTCTCTTCCAGTCCTGAAACCCTTGCAAGAAGAGACTGTAGACTGTATATATTTGTGCAGGCACAACAATGCTTAAAGCATCATGCTCCAGGTCCAAGGTTGTGAGTTCAAGCCAAAAGAACCCCCCATTTTGTCTCAGGTGTAAACTACTCCTGGCTTGGGACTCACAGGGGTCAGATGTGACCGCTAGTCAGTTCACTCCATTGCATGCTGCCGGGACAGAAACCAGTGCACCTTAATTAACCACACCAGCCAGAGAGGGACCTTCAACTTATCTGTGTGGACATTTTGTTGGAAGGGAGAGAAATATGGTTGGGTGGAAAAGATGTTTCAAGGGGAAAAAGGTAAATCCCTGAAGCTTTTGTTGACTGAAATTGTGTTCATCTATGTAAGGAACAAATTATTCTGCAGTCATCTTCTTACATGGCCAAACTCACTATACAAAGCTCCCAAAATACCGCACAGTGGGGGTAGGAGCACAACTTTTAAGCCCTTTCTCCTTTACTCCCTTTCTCCTTGAAAAAATCATTAGTGCTCTCCGGACCACAGACTCCTTCGATTTCTTAACTTGCTGGCAAATCAGAAAGCAATCCAATCTCATTAGACCTCCTCTTTCCCTGGCTCCTGAGCTCAGACGTGCTGGCCTGGGTTGTGGGCTTGGCAGAAAAGGCTCCAGAAATAGCTGGTCCAGCTTGTGGCTCCAGTGGTGGTGAAAACCTGTCTGGAGACTGGTACATGGCATCAGAGTCTCAGAAACAGCTCAATGAGTTTCCATAGCTAACACAGCTTCAGACCCTGTGGTAACCTTAAACTCATTAACTCTGCTCCCTGCAGCAACAGCTATGCAGTCCAAAGTCAGCTCTAAACTGCTATACAGCAGCTAATAACCTCCCCACCTCTGGTTTGCAGCTCAAAAATGTACAAATACTTTTGCATAGAAAATTGTTTTAGAAATACTCTGCCCGCTGCTAACTTTTTTCTGTCTAGTTGAGAGTTCCTTTGAAACAATTCTAGTTTAAATGGCATGCTCCCAGTACAAGCAGACTTGTATATAGATCTCTGAAAGTCAAAGTCCCCAAACAAGGCATGTTCAAAATCTAGCACCAAAAAAAATGTATGCTGGTGTCCAACTTTTTGTTGAAATCAACTCATCTGCCCCCAATACACTTACTACAGGCCTTGGCTGCCTTCCCAAGAAGTATACAACCCTGTTCTGCACCCCTTTCTTTCCAGCCTCTTGTGTGTCCTGTCCTTGTAACCTTGCCTAGCTAGCAATATCACCTCTTAAAATGGACCCCTGGTGCCATCAGAATCAATGGTGTTTTAGCTATCTGATCATCTCAACCTTCTTTGAGCTTTTCCAATCACAAGTCAGATTTTGCTTTTTCTTAATACCTTCATAGTTGGCATCCTCTAAACCAGTTCACGCAGCTGTCACAAATAAGAGCACACACACTTCCACCCTGTACCTCCCCCTTTACTACCTAGGAGAACTTTTACAATCTTTGAATTTTCCTCAGCCTGAAGACAGATGTTTGAACCTGAAAGCCTGCAAAGAAAGACATTTTTTCCCCTACTATTTGGTTGGTCTAATAAAAGACAACACCTCTGACCCAAGAGCTTTCTCTGACACCGCTTTGCAGGCACCCAGAGAAGTTTCAGCCCAGAACTGCCTTTTCCACCCCCAGTTGACTGGTCCTTACCCATGATGGTGACATCGTACTCAATCTGGAAGAGCGCATCCTGGCTGCACTGACGCAGGATATTCAGTGCGTCAGCGTGAGTCACGCTATGAAGGGGAATCCCATCGACACTCAGCAGCCTGTCCCCGATTTTCAAGGACCCTTCCCTGCAGGGAGCCACAAGCAAAATTCTGTAAGAATCTTGATTAAACATGATTTGAGTATTTCCCCAGACAGTCATTTAGGATATTTATAGTCTGAGGCCCATCACTTGTAATTAGTAGTTTGAGATTAAAGATTTTGCCTCAGACCCCTTAATGTGTGACCTTCTAGCCTAACAATGCTGGCCCTTGAGAGATCGGCATTCAGTTAATTAAGCAATTGTTTCTGGAAGAGGAACTTCTAAGCGTAATAGAAAATTCCCTACCTGGCTCCCAGGTTTATCAAGCTAGCCATCTCATGAACATATTGGTACAGGACTCATAACTTCACAGGTGTCTTCTCCCAAAAGACTTTAAGCTGAAAGCTATAATTAAGTCCTTTGGAGATGCAGGCAAGAAGGGCCAGTGGATATTATATCTGAAATCTGCTTAATCAGAGCTGTGTGAACACTTTGTTAAATGCCATTGTTAAAGGACGTTAAAAAAAATGAGTGTTACCTGTCTGCTGGGCCACCTGGCCTCACATACGTGAGTACCAATGGCCTGGATTTGTGCCAGTCTTCATGGGCTCCCCCTATGATCAAACCAGGAAAACCGTGAGTAACTGCAGCCCTTGGATCTGCAAGTCCTTACTCTCTCATTGGGGGTGATGGAGGACCGGAGACAGTTTTTATGTAAGAGCTGACACAGCTTGCAAGCAAGTCTGCTCTGGATAGTCAGCCAGCCAGCAGTCCTTGAAGGTTGCTTAGTACATACATTAGGTCACAGTTCTGTTTCTCATCCAAGGTTTTCAACTCTCATTTTCTCTTATCTCTTTCCTCCCTCCACTCTGCTTTCAAATGTGCTCACACCAGCATTTTGTATACCCGGTCTTTATCAATATCATCACAGGAGTTACTGACCTCTTAGAACAAAGCCAAAACTGTTGCCTTCCTTGTACAGAGACACCTCTATAGTCTTTGGAATAATGCCAGAGCTGCTTTCTGGCGCTACACAAGAAAAAAAGAGAAAGATGAATAAACATAAACCTTTTCCTCCCTTAACTCTTGGAAATAACATTAAGCTACAGCTATATTTCCTCCAATTTGACTTGATTAATACTTTGACATTCAAATGAAACCCTGCCATTTCTCAAACAGTTTTAATGTGATTAGTGTCAATCAAAAGCCAGCGGCCTGTCTCATAAATATGAGCTCAATTCAGATTTATTTAAAAAAATATTAAGTCAGAGATGGACTTTAAAGAATAAGGAAATCTAAAATCCTCAGTGTATAAAGTTGGGCTTTTCCCTCAATATATATATTTTTTTTACTTCAAGAAGGTTAAGCAAATGTTTTAAACTGATCCTAGGGAGAAATCAGTTGTGTTTAAGCTAAATATATTACACAGACTATTTTCCCACCTCTTGGTTTAGGTTGAATTGTTGTTGAATATTTTTTCTTTGGTTTGGCTGCATTGGGCAGATGGGAGTATGTGTATGATGAGCATCATTCGTATGGTAGAAAACCCTTAAGGAACAGATGCTCTGAAAGTGCCCCTCCTCCCCCACCTTTTCCCCCATTTGCATTTTTTTGAGAAAAGCTCAGCCAAAACTCTCCAAAACATGAGAAGACAATCTTCATTGTAGATGAAGCAGCTCATCTAATAACTAGAGAAAGTACATTTTCTCAGCCTACCTATGCAAAAAGCATAGTGCCCAAAACATTACACGTAGTTTGAACAGAAAAAGCAGAGGTCTGACAATGCGTACTTAAGATTTTTAATAATACTTTGTACTACAGCCCCAATAAGGTGGCGTTGGGATTCATGTCGGGGCTTTACTGTCAAGTCACAGTAAAGCAACAGAAATCTAATCAGTCCTCTCCAGCTAGTGCGCACAAGCAGGTACCCGGTATGCTGGAAAAGGAGAGCTCTAACTGAACTTGAGAAACAGTTCTTCCACCAAAGTTTCACAGACAGATGAAAATGGGACATGCCCCATTAAACATTTGGGTGATGAAGGCCAGAACAATAAACAAAGCTCATATGCATCCCGGAATAGACAGTCAAACAAAAAAAGAAAGAAATGAGAGGCACCCACCAGCTGGGGGTAGTTCATACTCCACTTCTAGTACCACCCTTTCCCCGACATTTTTAAGCAGGCTTATAATCTCATCATGTCTCAGTTTAGTCAGGTTGATACCATTCACTGACTTGATATAGTCTCCAACGTTTAGCTGGTCGCTTCTGTAAAGAAACGAATGGTAACAAAAAAGTCTTCTCCATTATGTTCACTCTGGATGGTCTGGTGCACCTTTTGCTAACGGACAGTGTTTTGACCACCCCATCAAAGATGGATTAGCTGTTTTATCCAACGGAATATAAAAATGACCCACCTGTTGCTGAGGGATGGTAAACCTGCCGGTCTACTGAATTTTCTAAGTGACAACCATTCAGATTCAGACAAATAAGAACAACTGAAAAAGAGGTGTTCACAACCTCTCTCCATGCCACTCACCTTTGTGAAAACTTTCACAGGCAAGCCAGAGGCAGATATCAAGTACATCATCTGAATCAAAACTGCAACTAGCAAGACAAATTCTGGGTTTTTCCCTGCCTGCTCTCTACAAAAAATGTTCAAATTTTCCTTTTCTCTTCTCCTTCACCCTTTTGTCTCTCATCCACTCTCCTAGTTGATCCAATATTGATAGTGTTAAGTCTTAGGGTCAAACCCACATTCAGCTGTCAAACTGGTTCAAGAATTAAACCACTATGCAGCCAGGATGTATTCAACTAGGTAGGTACAATCATGAAAAAAACCACTCCAATTTTGTAGAGCCACTTACCTTTATAACTGGCTGGATCAAAAGAAACCCTCCAAACCATTCTCATTAAACCATTCCAAAATGTGCTCTCAACCTGCTGGTTCATGCTCACTGCACAGGAAATAGCTCACAATGGAACAAACTCTACTCACTAGAATAAAATGTTACATTCTGTAGCACCGTTCAAGCCCCAAGCTAACTCATTATCCAAAGCTACTTCTTTCCATGTCCATATGCCACGGTCTCCAAGCAGAGTTCTCACCTTGCTGCCAATCCTCCTGGCCTCAGATTGGAGACTCTTGGCTTTCCATCTTTGTCCGTGCCCCCTGATATGGTTAACCCAAGGGTGCTTCCTTCCTTCTTAATCAGCTCCACAATGGTAACGCCTCTGAATTCCTCTGAAGAGAAATATTGGAAAAGAAATCAAGCCAACACCATCACCATGAGTGTCTCAGTGGAACGGATGGTTTGGTCATGCCAATGAAGTGCTATATCCCTATAAGTATTTGAGTCAGAGGAGCTGGGCTTATGCACAGCTTTGTTTTCTTTAAAATGAACAGAGCTGAGAATGAGGTATCAGGAGCATGATGGATAAAGGGAAAAAATAAGACAGTGAACACTGGAGGGAGAGGAAAAATGAGGATGGGAGAAGGGTTTGTTTCCTTCAAGACAGTACTCCCATTTCCCACTTTTAACTTCTGAAGCAACATCCCTTTTCACAGAAACTCAGACAAAAGTATAAGTTCTTCCACATCACTGCTATGTATTTGGGATCATGACAGGTATTTGTAGCTACTCCTTGGACAAGGTGCACCCTGAGCAACACCATCACTAACGATCTAGACTAGACTTGCGCTCAGAAGTCGTGATCAGTCAGGATTCACTTATGCCACTCCCCACTGCAAAGAGTTGACGTTGTAAGGGGACAAGTGACAGAGAGAGATGGAAGTGGGATACTATTAAAAAGTACATATTCAATTGCTTTTCTACACAATTCTTAAAAATATTGTGTCAGGTCACCCTACCTGCCCATAGGTGCATCATTAAATCAGCTGCTTTCTTAAAGACCTTGAAATAGAAAAAGATCCACGGATGGATTTGAAGGAGGGGACCTTCAACATCAGTTGAGGAAGACTGGTCTGTGCATAAGGACAGAAGATACTGTGGGGAGGTTTGCAAAAGAGACTGACAGATTTGCAGGTGGAGCAGAATAAGCAGACATAACAGACAAGAGTAGACTCTTAGGGAGACAGAGTTGTGAAAGGCATGGAAGAAAAGGACAAGATGATGCTTGACAAAATGAAGCAGAGGGACCCAGAGGAAGGATTCACATCTAATGCTGTGGCCAAAGCAATGACCCAGGAAAACTGCTTCAGCAGCTAAATTGTCTGGATCAGCAAGGGGCAGCGTGCATGTGTTAGCGGGGCTGGACATTGAGGGGACAGTAACTAAGATGGAGCTGTTGTGGGCCTAGACTAACACTTTAGCCACCTCAGGAGACAGAACAGGGTGGATCTCAGAACCTCGTGGAGGAAAAAGGAGCAGGATTTAGACAAAGCCCGAACAAGTGACATAAAAAAATGCGGAGTACGAATCAGATTCTATCAGCATGATGGCATCCAGACATGCTGCTAGGGAGATGAGATTTTTCTACTGTACCTCAGCTTTCCCATTTAAGTCATGATGTTTTGTTATTTCCCATAAAATACCCAACTGGAGTCAAAAGGACAGTCACTGGTAAGACATGCCTGCTTACATCCATTGCAAGACAAGTTGGTTGTAAATATTTACAACAGGATCAGTTTCGTGGTACTTAAATCCCTTATCGTCCTGTTATTTTATGAGCACTTTCTCATTTCTTTGCAATTGTTGAATGATATTGCCCTTCCTCCATCAGCAAAACAAATAATCATTAGATTGGTGCCAATTATCAGGTTAAACCAATCTTTTCACCTTTTAAAGCAAGCGAGTGGTTTATATTTCTGAATGGAAAAACTGGAAGTGGTTGGAAGACAAAGGTCATGGGAGGGGGGGGATTTGGAAGCAGTCAGCACTGGTTGAGGGGAAGAGCTAGGGCAATGCATTCACCATTCACCTCTGACACCAGGATTCAAAGCTCAGCTGAGCTGCAAGCAACAGAAAGTTTGCTTAACAAGTAGCCCCTGGTGTTTGTCCACAGCCAGAGGCAGGCTAGGACTAGAAAAGCAGGGGGGTGGGCTGCAACTCAAAATATTTTGGTGCCCTAACAGAGCTTCATGTAGCACATTTGCACAGAACCTGCCTACATTTTGAGCTGTTAGTCTCCAGTTTCTGAGTGACTAAATGTTCGTGCAGATTTTAAAGAACAAAATCTTCTGTGCGATATAGGTGTTGATGGCCATCTGCAATGCACTACTCTAGATCCGGACTCCAGAGGACACAAGTTAAAAATCCTGCAGCTTTACAGTGAACAGTCAAGAGTGAGTTAATCAGGATAGACTAATGCCTCTGTCTCAAATCAGATTTTCTCCACAGAGAGGGAACATTTATAGTGTTTGCACTTTCCAGGCATGGCAACAAGGCATCTCTTAAATAATTTATTGCTACAGTAGCTCTTTTCATTTGCAGGGTTTGGGAGCTCCCCTCTCCCCCTTCATTCAAAAATTAGACTTTGTCCTTCAGCACCACAGAGCATCAAACAATTGCCCTGCAAAATCCGACTGGCACTTTGCTGTTTGCACACTGCCACAGTAATACAAGAAATTGCACCTTGCCGTAAGTCACTCTACATGCTGCTGCTTTGTAAAGCATATCCCCACAAGGGGCCTCTGCACTTGATTAATGTGAGTCGAGGACCTCTTTGTAAGCTGGGGCTGGTTTGGAAGGTGTTCAATCACTAATGTGCCTCCATTTAACATGGCAGTGACGACGCATTGTAACACGTCATGTCCACAATGCTCCTGCTCTTTAAATGCAAACAGATTTGATTCATGCCTAGTACAGTAACTTTGTTTTCGATTCACTGATCCAAGATTGCAGTGACTGCCAAAGATTTCCTCGCTGTTCCCTGCTGTTCTAAATGGAGTGCCATCCGGCACTATCTCACAAATCTGCTTTCAACTGAAGAGATGACTGATCAACACAGATGGTACCGTAAGGGGAGATTATTAGCTGTTCAATAGGGCTTAATTTAGGCCCTTGACAAGCGTTTAAAATGAGGACTCCCATAGTTCAATTATCCATCTTGCAGGTTCAAGGAGAAACTTGCCACTTAAAAAGACCTCAGAGAATCACTTGTCTTTATGTCAAGGTAAGCAACGGCAGTCGCTGACCAACACCAGTCCACACTCCTGCAAATCTCTCTCACCCACACATGCACATGCACCCCAAGCATAAATGAGCTGGCTACGGGGGCCTCTTTCATTCCAAGACCCTTAAGAAAAGGCAAGTTAGCTATATTGTTTATTGGCAAACAGCTCAACACCCACCCCAAAACCCCTGGAATGAAACAGCTGACCAGTAGCTTATATGAAATTAGTCTGGGATTTCAATCATGTCCTATTACAACGCATTGCAGTTGGCACCTTTATGTTTTATTGATCGCAAAGAAACCAGTGATTGGCTGGGCTTGGCACATTAACTACCTTCTCACCCCTAGTAAGGCTCCTTTAGGGTCAGTGTTTTGGTATATTTACAAGATTTTCAAATATTTTTTTCTCCCTGTATACTGGGGACAGAAAGATAACAGTTTAGTTTCCAAGATAATTTATGGATTAGACCATGGTCTGTTCCAACAGACCAGATGTGTAAAACTACAGGAAACTCTGAGCATATGCCCTCCTACCCTAGTTCCCCAGAGAGGCCATGAGCTGAGGATCCCCAGCTGCTCTGTTTCCTGATGCCAATGTGACCCAGATGCCTTGAGTGATGCAAAGGCAGCAGAGCAAGGGTAGATATTTGTCCATTTCCCACTCTCCCCAAAATACCCAAATCCAATGTCTTTTCTCCCCACTACTCTTACTTGAACAGCTGGGTGTAAGTCTGCAGATACCATTCTTTGTCAGGAAGTGTGTTTGTCATCCCAAATATTCCATCTGACATTGCTCAAAGGCAATGGATCACAGCCACCAGCTACAGAAGATCTCTGGGACTAACACTAATAGTGAAACCTTCTCCCTTTTTCCTTCACCTGCTTGGATCTCTAAGGACTGGATTACACTAGAAACAATTATGTCATGCTGGAACATAACTGAGAAGTCATGGTAATTAACCCAATGTCAAACAGCTTAGTACTTGACATAATCAGGCATTGTCATGTTTAATTTTGTGTCTAGTCATTGTGAAGCCTAGTGGATACTGTTCAAAACAAGGGCTGTGCAGATTTTTTCAATTCAGTGGTTAAATAAGGAGAGGGAAAGAAAGAGAGAAAAATTGTAACGTATTTTTATTTGTCTGAAGTTTCTCGGTTCCATCTCAGCAAAAGGAAGCTGCTAGTATTTGTGCTGGTTTTTCCAAAATACATTTACCTAATTTTTTAAGCAGACAAATTTGAAATGGAAAACTGAAGTATAACATTCACTTCCTCCTCAGGGTTTTTTCTTGCATTTTGTTTTTAGTTCTGGCCAAAATGATTCTTCAATTTCAGCCTAAATTCAACGAGCAAATCAATGCCAGCATGAATTTTTACTGAAAACTACAAAGCTATCAATCAAGACGACATCATACAAGATAGTCCAAGTCAACTCTGTTTAACTGTGTTTGTTAGCATGAGTCCTCAAGAAATTAATTCTGGTTAAATATTTTTCCAGTTTTTCAAGCCTTTCCTAGATTTTTCTTGATTTTTTTGCACCACATTGCATGTCCTCTTCCCAACTGAAGCCATTCCTGATACTTTCCATTACTGAAAACACAAGTGTTTAAAAAACATCTACTGAAGCCAATATGTCAAGCTGCATTTTGATTATGGTTACAATTTAAAAATTCAATGTAAAAAGTGTCATGAGAAATTTATAAGCAAACACATGGGTCTGTTTGGAATCTGTGGAAATAAAAAAGTTGATATATCAATGTTTTCTCAGATATTTTTTAAAAATTGTTTCAATTTATCAGCTATGTTTAGGAAATTTTTAGTGGGCTTGGGCCCCATGGTTGGCCCAATTTTGAAAGTGAAATTTTCTCAAGTTTGAGGCTCATTCGTATCTCCAGCTTCTAGCTGTCTTATTTAAAGGGTGTTAGTTGTAGGCACTTATAGATGTGCAGCTCCCAAGTTTAACTCATAGTGCTTTCCAGAAAGCACTAGGAGTTAGACTGACCCTCTTGGCCCAACAGATGTTCACTGTTGGGTTGGGAGGGTGGGGGATCAAGCTTCAATTTGGAAGCAATCCAACTGAGGAGCTGCAGACATGCAGTTTTTCTCCCCTAGCCCTACTCCCCCCCTCCCAGTCCAGTGCTCTCTGCACAATGGGAAGGGGAGAGAAGGAAAGGGAGAGAGCTCAGGCTGGGCTTTGCCCAAGAAGTGCTGGACTGGAGACTGGTGGATTGAAGCCCCCCTGTGTACTCCTGTTTTGGCATGGTTATAGAGCGCTTTCAAGGGGACGACCACACTACAAAAATAACTTCTGTCTACACCTTGTAAGCCACATACTTGCTTATTCAGAACTGGGCCTACACCACAACTTCTTTTCACTGAGTTCTGTGCCTTGAACAGAATGACTGGTTACTTTTGATTATTCATGTGGAAGAAGACCCTTAGAAGTAGCTAAGCGAAGTGACAAGTAGTCATGCTACTCATGGGAAAGCTAGTAGAGCAGGAAGAGAGATGAGTGGAAGGGGAAGGTTTTCAAAGACAAAAACCCCAGTTACTGGACAAAATAGGCAAGTGCTAAACACCAAGTAAATTGTTAATAGCAGCAGCTAAGAGACCTAAAATTACCATGGAGAGACAGGTGAAGGTAGTTATGTATATAAGATAACATAACTACTGGACCAGGCAGCACAGTCTGGGGAGAAGGTGAGCAGCCAAAGTGGTAAAAGAACAGGTTAGGGACTACTTAGAAAAATTTGACATCTCTAAGTTCATGGGGCCGGATGCGATGCATATGAGGGTGCAGAGGAAGTTGGCTGATGTGACTGCAGAGCCACTGGCCATCATGTTTGAAAATTCATAGCGATTGGGGGAGGTCCCCCACAACTGAAAAAAGGGCAAATACAGGGCCTATCCTTAAGAAAGTGAAGAAGGATGATCTGGGAAACAACAGAAAAGACAGCTTCATCTCAGTTCCCAGACAAAATCATGGAGCAGGTCCTCAAAGAATCCATTTCTAAGCACTTAGTCGAGAAAAAAGTGATCAGGAACAGTCAGCATGGATTTATCCAGAGCAAGTTATGCCTGACAAATCTGACTGCCTTCTATGATGAGATGACTGGCTCTGTGGATACAGGGATAGTGGTGGGTGGTGACATACCTTGACTTTAGCAAGGGTTTTGATATGGTCTCCCACAGCATTCTTGCAAGCAAGCTAAGTAAGGTGGATACAAATCAGCTGCATCGTCGGGCTGAACATGTAGTGATCAATGGCTCGATGACTAGTTGGCAGCAGGTATCAAGTGGAGAACCTCAGGGGCTGGTCCTGTGGCCAGTTTTGTTCAATATCTTCATTAACTATCTGGAAGATGAGCTGGTGTGCACCCTCAGCAAGTTTGTGGATGACACGAAGTTGAGAGAAGTAGTAGATACACTGGAAGGTAGGGCTAGGATTCAGTGTGACCTAGACAAATTGAAGGACTGGACCAGAAGAAATCTCATGAGGTTCAATAACGACAAGTGCAAAGTCTAGCACATAGGACAAAAGAGTCCCATACACCAGTATAAGCTTGGGGGCAACTGGTTAAGCAGCAATTCTGTAGAAAAGAACATGGGTGTTACAGTGGGTAATGAACTGGATATGAGCCAACAGTGTGACCTTGTTGTCAAGGTGGTTAACAGCATACTGGGCTGCATTTGTAGGAACATTGCCAGCAGATCAAAGAAAATAATGATTCCCCTCTATTGTGCGCTTATGAGGCCACATATGGAGCACCTTAATCTGAAGGGTGGTTTGGAAGAGGATGGAGCTGGACTGTTCTCAGTGGTGGCAGATGACAGAACAAGGAGCAATGGTCTCAAGTTGCAGCAAGGAAAGTTTAGGTTGGATATTAGGAAAAACTCTCTCACTAGGGGAGTGGTGAAGCACTGGAACAGATTACCTAGAGAGACAGTTGAATCTCCATCCTTGGAGGTTTTTAAGGACTGGCTCACCAAAGCCCTGGCTGGGGTGATCTAGTTGGGGATGGTCCTGCTTTGGGCAGAGGGTTGTCCTGAGGTCCCTTCCAATCCTCATTTTCTGTGATTGTATGATTCACCCTTTTGTATATGGTAGCTCACCTTTCCTCCAGCCTTTATCTTTTTTTCCTTTCTTTCTTTCTTTCTTTCTTTCTTTCCAGGTTTTAAGCTATTCAGAGCAATGACTAGTTCTCTCCATTTCTCTGTTTAGCATTCAGGACATTTTAACCACTACAAATCAGAATATAACTGTACACTAAGTACCTGCTACATTCCACCCACACCAAGACTACCAATACTTATTTCTTCTGCACTCTGTTGCTCTTCAATTTTTGATACACCAACAGTGGGGGAGGATACGTGCAAGAGAGTGGGAACAAGAACTAGTAATTTCATTTACCTGGAATGCTTTGCCTTCTGGAGACCAAGGCTGCTTCCATTCCACTCGAGTCCTTGCTGCCCTTTGAGTAAGGACCATCATCTAACAGTGAAAGAAAAGAAAAACAAATGCTAAGATTATATTGAAAGCCACAGCTACTTTTAAAAGCTCATCAATGAACATTTCTATAGACTGTACCAAGCCAGTCACCAGCATGAGGTGAAAAAGAATGTAATCCCTATTTAAGTTTGCAACACTGTCCTGTAGAGAGGGGGAGAAAGAAACAGGAAGAAAGTGATGTGATAATATTATCTGATTTATTTCTCTGGGAACTAATCCTCTAAGAAAGAGAGCAAATTCCCTTACTTCTGTAATTATGTGGAACAGCTGAGAAGAGGAAAAGCAGTAACATTAGTCTCACAAGTTTTAAGCCTGTCATTATGCTTGTGAAGAAACTTACCATCTTTGGAAATGGAGTAATACATCAGGACACTAACAGGGTACTAAATCACCATACTTGAATTAAATTGCTCATTCTTATAGATCCTGTTATTTCAAAGTCAAATTTCTTTGCTGCAGCTTCAGTTACAGTACAGAAAGCACCTTTTCTTAAGAGACTTTTTAAAAAGGCAGTAATAGAAAAGAATGCTATGAAAAAGAGCATGGCCCGATACTGGCTTAAATATAAAGACTGATGGTGGAGTGGGGGAGAGGAGACGGTTAGGGTGCTGAAGGGGAAATCCCAGAATCACCCCTTCCACCTTTCCTCACATATAACCAAATCACCAATCATGACATCTTCAGAACTGGTTAAGCATGCAGTGCAATTGTTGGAAACCGATATACATTAATCTGGTATCTCTAGTCCAACTACAGAGAAAGATTTACTAGCAGCTTTCTCAAATACAGGTCATTAGGATGGTCTAAATCCTGCAGCATCCTTTAGCATAAGTCTTAAACCATATAGGGAAGCAAGACTAGGCTGAGAGGAAGAATCAACCTGAAATATGGCTCAAAAGTATAGGGCTGTGATTCTCAACTAGGATGCTAAGGCACCCTGGAGTGCCTTGAGATCCTTTCAAGGGTGCCACTGGGTGCCATGCAATGTTAGCACTGTTAGATGTACAAAAACGATTCACAATATCAACCCAGAGACTTCAACTAGAAATTCAATGTTGTGATCTTTCTCAGTTCTTTGAGAATTATTCTATTATTTTTCTATAGTCAAGGATTTTTTCTATAGTCAGGATTTTACAACATCCTGGCTCCTACCCTGGGGTTCTGGCTCCTACCCTGGGGATCTTTAAGAGGAGGCTAGATGTACACCTTACTGGGGTCGTTTGACCCCAGTGCTCTTTCCTGCCATGGCAGGGGGTCGGGCTCAATGATCTGCTCAGCTCCCTTCCGACCCTAGAAACTATGAAAACTATGAAACAAGTGGTGCTTTCAGTCTAATTGTGGGGGTTGCCTTGAGTTAAAAAAGTTGAGAACCACTAGTCTAGGGATTAAGGTCTCAGGCATCTGCTAAATTTTAAATGACTAAATGCTCCTACTGATTTCACTGTCACTCATATAGAAAGCCTGCTCAGAGGCCCGTCAGAAAAGTTGAATATTGTAGATCAATAATTTTTAGAAACTATGAAATCAGTATCATGTAAACCTGATTCCCAATCATTGTATTCCTGGAGTGCCTTCAAACTCTTGGCTTCATTAGCTGTGAAGATTTCAAAAATTGCCAATTTGGTTTAAATAAAAGTTACCTGAAAAATCTTCCCTTCCCTCCCCATAAATTATGTATGAGTCAGACACAATAGGTGTTTTGACTCACTAAGGACAAAGAACACCGAGAACAACCCACTCCATTTAAGCTCAAGAAAAAATGATGAGATTTTACTGAGAGCAGAACTAATAGATTTTTCAGTTCACTGGCAGTTCCAAAATTTAAAAAAATGTTGCTTTGGTTGAACAAAGTGATGCATTTGACCCAAAACATTTCATCTAAGAGTCTTAATTTTCTTGATACTACTGAAGTTCACTGAAACTATAACAGAATTTACAATAAAACTTTAAAAAAAAACTTGAAAATAGCTAAATGAAACTTCCATTTTTTCAAAATATAATTTCAGATCTTTTCCATGTGAAAGTTTGCCACCACTGACATGGATTTGTGCAAATGCTTAGGTTGGCCTCAGTCTACAGTAT
>NW_017728997.1:20228857-20231581 GCF_001723915.1 Gavialis gangeticus | reverse complement strand
TGAGGGCGGGGGTGGTTGTGGAGGTTTTGTATTTGAACAAAAATTTTGAGCCTGAAATCTTTGTCTAGTTTTACTTTTAGCATATTGAAAGCCATGGATGTGTAGAGATCGTCCATGTAAATTGTGGAAGATCTTTGGTCCAATTAAGAATTTTAAAATTTTGCTCCAAAAGAGTAAGGACAACAGCAGAATTAACTTCTATAAATGTAAATCTATGAACTTCTTACCTGATCCATGCCAAACCTTTGCAATAAAGGGGAGTTCTTGAATTTTTAAGTGCAATTTCTGTCTATCAAGGAGAACCCCTTAAAAAAATAATAATAATTTTGAGGTTTGCCTATGAACATTGAAAGGGAAGACTTCTGATGGCCAAAAGATTTCTCTCTGTCTCAGAACTAGACCTGAAGTCAATCTGTCCCCTTGGTCAATCTATAAATTTGCCATTAGCCTGTGTTGTAATGATGACTGCTGCAAAATAGAGTGAGGCTGTTCCTTTCAAAAAAAGGAATGAATGAAACAGGTAATATCTCTGCTGAATAATACCGGGCTGACAGTTACATCCCCCTTTAAGAGATCTGGCAGCACAGCTCATGCTGTTTATACTGACATTGAAACAGGCTGTACTTGTGTAGATAATTAAAACAAGCATGAGGCCAAGCCATTGATTTCTGATAAGAGCTTGCATAGCATGGCCCCAATTCTAAGAGCAAAACGCTTCAAAGTTAATTTGCATTTATAGCAAAAATGTTCCCCGAAGTGATCAGAGGCAGGGGACAGAGTTATGGCTGGGCTTTACAACTCCTGACATAGTTTAATTTATTAGTGGCAGTTCAGCTTCAACAACCTAGTTTTAAGAAGTAAAATTGTTCAGTGTCTCCTTACCAGTAGGTCCTTGATGATGAAACCAAAGGCAGCCAAAGGCCTGGCACTGCAGTAATCTAAGCCAGAGGTCAGCAAGGGCTTGTCTCTGGCAAGTCATTTCTTACTTCTACTCACCGACTCACAGAGCACAATGAGAAGAGACAACTAATGAAGGGAATTCAGCTTCTCACAACAGACCTCAAACTGTGATGCAAGTCCAAACTGCCCCTTTGGATTTTAGTCCCTTGGCCACCAATCTGGGTACTGTCAACTTGTATTGGCCATGCAGCCAGGCCACCTTACACACAGGGCTCTCATACCTGAGCTCAGGCTAGGCCTGTTGTGACCTCTGCAGGAGTACATGCCTTCTGAGCCCTACAGTGTCTCTTCCCACATGGTATCTGTCCTCTCCAGTGGAAGCGAGCTAACAGCAGAAGTAGGGTTCCAACTCCTCTTGTTTGCCACCCCCTGAATCAGTCAGGGTCCAAGCCAGTCTTTACCATACTGATACTGGTGCAGGGTGAGAGCTTCACACCACTGACTGGCATGAATCTCAGATTCTTTGTGCCTTGTCTTCCCCTCCATTTCCTGAGTGCTTCAGGGAGTGAGTATGCTGAGCAGCTGGAAAAGTTTCTCACAGCCCCCTCCTTTCTTCCCAGCAGCAGTGACTAAGTACGTGGGAAGAAGACAAGAGGTTCATGCATTCGCAGCGTGTACATTAGCCAGAAGTTTACTAACCCAGAACACAGTGAAAGAAGAGAATGCTGCCTTGTCCCTATGAGCACTCTGCCTTCTGATGAAAACACCCAATGAGAGTGATGTGTAAGGCTTGAGATATTTCCCTTTTCTGGTGCTATCAAGCCATCAAACTAACCTTGTCCTACAGTGAGTATGCAGATGGCTTCTCAGGCAGCATTACTGCTCCAGCAATTGCTGTTCATACAGTTAGCTCATCAAAGCTCTGCCATTCTTGGACCACAAGAGATCCAGATTGTGCCATTAAGAAATGGCACACTTGGGTTTTGTGGCTACTGATTAGTTTAGGATGGCATCAAGCCACTTGGATTATGAACTTGTAAAGAGGAAAGGAAACCATTTTTTTCCTCTAAATGAGAGACATTATTGCCTGCTATAACACAAGGTGCCGCACTGAAGGCAACATACCATATAGCAAATGGGAGCCCTATATTACTGGGAAACCACAAAAGACAATCTGAAGCCAGCTCAATAATCTGCTAGCAAAGTCAGGCAGCCAGCCATCTGTTTCTCATCAATACACCACTGCAGACTAGTCAGCCACCAGAGTGCTTCTGTACTGAATTTCCCTGTGGTAACCCCAATAGATAATGATGTGAAATTTCACATCAGTAACAATTATTCTCCCCACTCCAAAAAGTGCTATACCTGTTGACAAACCACTTTACAAAGTAATGCATGGTAACCATATTGCCCTCCCATTAATAAGCAGCCTCCGAAACAGCTAAGAGCAAGGTAGTTGCATTCACTGCTTATAATTAGACATACAACAGGGATGCTGGTCAATGAATTCCCTTGTTATTCCATTGCCAGTTGGATCAGCTGGCAAATAATTAGCGCAAAGGTTCCCCTTTCTCTTCCACTTCTTCTTTCCAAACACGGCTGATTATGCTAAAACTGTTTGGCTTTTGCTCATTATCTGGCTAAAATGTTTGAACAGTCAGGGAAGCTGTCACAGGCTGCCTGTCGAAGTGTGAATTGGCATTCACTTGTATTAGATTCCCTGCTGAGCAGCTCTTTGTTCATTTTCAGCTGATTTCCTGCTCTGCCAATCAAAGTGGTTTTAATGGAGTTGTTATATATATATATATATATATATATATATAT
>NW_017728997.1:20215590-20228720 GCF_001723915.1 Gavialis gangeticus | reverse complement strand
TTTCAGCTGTTTTCCTGCTCTGTCAATCAAAGTGGTTTTAATGGAGTTGTTATATATATATATATATATATATATATATATATGTAAAGTTCTAATGCTGAGAGCCCAGAAATCTCTAGTCTTGTTTCTATCTGCTTGCACAAAAACATATTTCTAGGAGACCCCAGTAAAGAAGAGAATCGGTTCATTGGCCAGACAGCACTGCATCATTGTACCATGTAGCTAACTATAATGGTACAAAATTCATAAGTTCTTGCCCTTGTTCTAGACAGTTATTAAATTGATTTTAAATATAACCATTCTTAAAAAGAAAACCAAATAATACATTGAGGTATTTAGAATCAGAGAAAATGAGGACTGGAAGGAACCTCAGTAGGTCATCTAGTCCAACCCCATACTCAGAATAAGACCATCCCTAACTATATCATGCATGCCAAGGCCTTGTCTAGCTGTGTCTTAAAAACCTCCAAGGATGGAGATTTCCTTGTGGAGATCTGCTACTTCATCTACTTTGAGAATTCCTACTTCTTAATGAAAGTTTCTAGTTGACCTGCTTAAATTCCCCCCACACACACACACAGGCAAGCAGCCTAGAAACTTTGATTAAGAAAAAAGCAGGAATTCTCAAAGCAGTCAAATGAATTCCGGAGCTGGAGCTTTAAGGGAAAAAACATCAGCAGATACCACAATTTTTATCATAAACTCAAAAGAAAAGGCAATGCTGCCCACAGCACAACTCCTCTGGAGCCTGTGCTAAATAGAAGAGTTTTCCTAGATTCTGATGCTTTTCCCATTTCAGCGTAAAAAAATACAGGGGAAAATCTCCCAATAGTATTTCTCCACAAAGCACGGTGCTGTTATTTTGCTTCAGAGATGGTTTTTGTAATAGGACCATATGACTCAAGCACCAATAAGTACTAGGGAAGGGAAACAAGTGATGCCAGGGCTTTATAGAAAAGATTACTGAGGTGTTAAGGAAAAGGAAAATGGCAGGAACCACAGAAGCTAGTCCCCTTGATTTAGCAGAAGCATCAGTCAGGAGCCTCCTCAGGCTCTGGGGAAGCTATAGTTTTCAGGTAGTTAATGGCATGACTGTTTCTCAGTTAATGGTCATTGGTGGCATAGTTAGTAGCAGCACTAAGATATACCAAGAGACCTTTGCTGGCAATCAGTGTTTTCCTATAACTGGTTCAGCACATGATTTTATAGAAACCCAGTCTAACTAGTTTGGCCTATGTTCGCTGCTCCCAGGCTTTTGCGTAAGATAGCTCTGCAATTGTCCATCTAATGGTTGCGCTCTGAAATCAAGACTTCTAGGACAGCATCCGAGAGTTGTCAGAACATAAGGATGCAAAAAACTTTGGAGTTAATTCAGCAGAAGATGTGAAAAGTGGCAAAACAAAAATTCCTATTGTGTTTTTGGCAGAAGAAATTTTCAAATGTTTCTAAAAAGGTTTCTTTTTTTAATGTGTCATGGTTATAAATGCCCTCAGATCTCATCTGGTGATCTACTTCAAGTTAGTGGTTAGAAAACAGGAGATTTACCCAAGGGCACCTAGAGATTGCAATACCATGATAAGTGACAACACACTATAGAAACACTCAGGAACCCAACTGAAAATCTAGAGATGTGCAATGGGAACACAAAGACTTAACATTGTTTAAAAGTTATGGACAGCTGACTCAAATTTAATCTTTTCCTTGAGAAGAGGTACTACATTTGTTTGTCTGGAGATGAAAAAAATGCAATCCATTCATTAACCTCAGCCTCATTCAACCTCATCACATCGCCCAGCCTTCGTTCAGCAGGGTGTTTATATAGACCCATTGGTTTCAGCAGGCACACTGTTCCATTAGATTTGGTGAGACAGCTTGCAGGCTGGTGAAGAAAAAGTGAAGTACCCTTCTGATATGAAATGCAAGTCACTATTTCAAATGTCCATAAGAGGGACAAAAAGATATCCCATGAAAAAAGAGGTGGCCTGTGTGAAAGAAACTTGTAGTTTTGGTTCAGTTTTCAGTGACTATACAGTAATACTGTACAAGAACTTAAACATCATCTTCTCCTTCAGGATTCATCACAGCTCATCAGTGGCAGAGAGTCCAGAGACTGAATGGGCAAGAAAAAACTCATCCCAGGTAAAGAGGATCCCTTGTTGTAAACTTGGGTATGCTGCAGATGTACAGTTGAAAAAGTGTTCCCCTCCCTGGTCCCTCAAAAGAGAGAGCTAAGGGGAGCAGGTAGGTCAGTAACTATTCAAGTCTGTAGATAACCATCTCCAGTGTCTGCGAGGATAGAGTATCTGACACTTATGGTGGTTATTCCCACTTCTCCTCACTATCTTCTATAGCAACAGAGACCAATCTACTCTACAGCAGTCAAGTCAACAGATAAGCATGAACCCCAAACAGCAAGAGCCCATTTAGCAAAGACAATAATTGAAAGAACATATTGCACAGAACACAGGAGTTCATTCCCCTCCAAGCAGGTGTCTTAAAATCTCGTTGGAAAATGAACTGTCTTCCAAAAAAGCCCTGTGGAGAACAGCTGTGAATGGCAGAGAGTCCAATGGAACAGCAAGTCAAAATAGGCAGTACAGTTAAATTGTTCAGTGTCTCCTCTTTCTTCACTGAAGTCTGTACTTTCCCACAGAATGGAAAGACTGCTGTTCTGCATCTTCCAGATAATTTACTGCTAAGGAAACCTGGTTTCATTGCTCAGTAGTACAACTCTACTACCCCTCCTCCTCTACTCCCTCTTATAAATGGGCAGAAAATATTGCAGGAGGCTTCTGTGGAAAGTCCCTTGCCTAAGTGTTGCCAGGTTGTTGCAAAGGAGGGCAGCTTATGGTTGCCCAGAACACCCATTCCTCTATTAACAGGTCATGGAAACAGCACCAGAACTGGATCACTTACTGTACATACACCATTTGTTACCTTAACACTGGCAATGTCAAGGATGCAATAAAAATGTACTGCCACCTGCTCTCTAAATACCCAGTGCGTCTCCTCTCTGCTTCTTCAGCATATCAGCCAAGGGTGTTTTACTTTGCAATATGTTGCCTGAGGATAACAATTACAAATCCAAAGAACAGGGAGCCAATCCAATGATCTAGTGCATAGGGCAAAAATGGAGCTGCCTTCTGAAGGCCTCCTTGCTGGCCTCTGTCTTCAGGTTCAATGGTTTGTCATTCTGAGAGCTGCATACCAGCAGCAGACCACCTCTAAACCTTTTCAAAGGATAAGAGTCAGGGAGTGATCTAAATCTCTCATCACTTACTCGAGCAGACACACACTTACACCCATACTCACACTCCACAACTAGGTTGATAATGATTATGCTACACAATATGAAACACAAAAGCTATGTATTGGAGAAGACCAGGTAGGGTACTGGCTTCAGCTGCAAGAAACCCTGTTCAGTTCTTTACTCTGCATCACACCTGGACAAATTACTTAAAAAAAAATCACTTTGTATCTCTCTACCTCACCTGTATTATACTTCCCTACCACCAGGCTGGATTAACTCTTTAGTGGGCCCTAGGCATACAAACTCTTGGGCACCTACTTAATGCTGTATATGTCTTTTTTCACTCAATAATTATAACGTATAATAAGCACAACTGGACCCCTTCTTCACTTAGGGCCCTAGGCGTTAATCCAGTCCTGCCTTCTGCACAGGTGGTATTGTCAGACCAAGGATATTAAAGATTATAAAATGCTCAGATACTATGACAGTGAGTACCACAACAAATTAAAACATACCAGGTACAGAAGATGCAGCCCATCACACTCTACAGGACATTTTCTGTTACCTTGCCCAATCTTAATTTCATCTGCATCTTAAGCAAATGAAAAATTGTGAAGATCCCTAAAGAAACTATTGCTTGTCCAAAAAGATCTGCACATAAATAGGAGCCATTTGACTTCCTGAAAAAAAAAATTGAAGTTTTCCCTCATACAATTTTGGCTCTTCTAAAAATGGTAGGCTTTTCTTGGGAAACATTTCAAATGAAGTGTGTGCGGGAGAGCTGTTTTTGGTTTTGTTTTCGATACTTTGCAGAAATTTTCTAATTGTAAACAAAAAACAAGCCACACGACTACAGTTGGTTGGTTAAAAAGAGAGGACATTTTCAAAAGAACCAGTATTCTCATTTCGAAAAGAAGCCGTTTTCATTAGCCCTGCCCAAAAAGAAAAAAGACATTGTCTCCAAACCCCACCAACACATAAAGCATTCACATCTCACACTGCCAGCTGACTCACAGTCACCATCAGATTTGGCAAAATTCTCAGTAGTCCTATTGCACTCAATGCCATAATAGGATTTATGGATGATAAAAAAAAGGATTAACTGGTACTAAAAATCACTGAGCACTCCATTCTCTCTCTCTATTCCAGCATAAAGCCCAGCCTTGATAAGACTACAGCCAAGGCTAGCAAAGCAGCCAGAAGTTCTTGGATAAATGCTATCTTCAGTGAAATCAATGACCACTTCCCCCAGCAACCTGTTGTCTTACACGAAGTTTTTGGATAAACCAGAGTTAAGGTAAAGGAAGCTTATTCTGGAAGAACACTAATTTAGAGGTTTGTTAACTGTGAAATAACAAAGGAAACTCCTGTTCATTTGGAAGAGTTGTGTTACATTGTTAACTGAAATCGCCTTTTAAAGAAGCCCAAGAAACAAAACTGAATTTAGTAGCAGGTAAATTTACTTACTGTACATTGTTAATGTCCTAGAATTAGTGTAAAACAACTCCTGTAGAGAAAGTGCATTAATGCTGTAGGGGGAAAGGGGAGTTTAAAGTTTCCATTTGCTTAATGGAATAAAGGACAGTTGGAGGCAGCTGTTTTCTTGAAGAATAATTGCATGTTTGTTAAGAGAAATGAACACTAAAATGGTGTTAAAGACTGTAAACTGTCTGTGGTAACACACATTGCAAATTGGTGCCTTTTGCTGGAAGGGAAGAGGGTTTTTTTTGTTTGGTTGGTTGGTTTGGCTTTTTTTTGCTAAACAGGAGCTGCTAAGCTGCTAAGAGTGAATATGATTTGATCCAATTTTGAGTTATTTTTAAAGCCTAAAGATGTGTTAATCTGCAGCTCAGAGATATACGTGTATATATAAGTCGGGATGTATGTGAGTGGGTGCTCAATAGGCAGCTCTTGTGGCCAGGTGTCAGTGATCATTCAAAAACCATAAGTCCTTAGATACTAGTTCCTAGGAGACAGATATGTAAAAGGTGTTAGGCCACATCTATATGGTAAAGGTACTGTGTTAGGCTGTGATGCCCACAAGCCCACCCATGGCAACCTATACCACAACTACAATGCCTCCTGCTTAGGTGGTACCCTACCTGCAGTGGTGCAGCATGCTTGATGATCATGGTAAGTTCACCTTGTAGATATGGCTTCAGATGCCTGCAGGCACAGATGGATGAGTGGCTGGAATTTCTAAAAGTGTCTACCTTTACATTTCTGGCTCTAACTAACACCATGGTAAATTGTGATACAGCCAGTAAAGTGAATGTGAAATAATGTCACCATTTTTATCAGTCTTTGGGAGTCAGTGCAGGATTACACATTATAGTGTGACACGAGATCCTTTGAAGGGTGCGGTGAGGTGTTGCTCAATATTAGTAGTGAGGTATACAAATGCCTACATAAGAGTCCATAGTGTCAAAAACATTCTGACCCACTGTAATCTTGTTAAGTTCTCCGCACCAAAAGACTTGCTCTTTTCTGTTGTCAAAAAGTGTGAAAGCTAAGAGCTGGCCTTTTCCAAGGGATGCCCTGTGTTTAATAAGGGATGCCTTGAATCTAACAAATCTAATGTAATCGAGAATGATGACCATATAGTAAGTGCACTGGCACTTTGTCCACCTCACTTCCAAAGTTACAGTGACCAGACTTGCAGCTCACCGTTTTGGGAATGTATTGCTTGTATTACCATAGCACTAATGGCAGATCCAGAAGGGGATGCAGTGGATGCCCCTTTCCTACTTTGATTCCTGGTCCACTCAAAGTTTACAGCCAACAAACTGGTAGTGGCAGCAGTAAGGGAGTCACTTCATAATTTACCTTATTCCTTCTAAACTCTTCATTCAGGGTGTTAATGACCCTCTCCTTTTTAATGATCCTGATATTTCACTAATCAAGCTAGCCTTTAGTTTACAATTCTAGTGCCTGTGAGCTGGTCTTCTTAATGTAGCTCCTATTTCACAGCCCTGTAGACAGTTTTTAACTCTAGCTAAAAACATTAATTCAAGTATGGAAATATTAACTCAAGTGAGCTTCAACTCAGGTGTGGAAATACATTTCAGTGAAGTACTGGATGCCCTGCGAAGATGCTCAAGAAGCCTAGTTTTTATCATCCTGTAAGAGGCTTATGTTTCATTCTAATCACAACAGGACAAAAGAAACATCTTTTGATTATTTTTGTCTAATTTGTTGTATTTTATACATAATATAGGATACAGCCAATTCATACAGATTCTAATAAAGTTATATTGGTTTTTGGTTTGAGCTTAACCTGAATAACATAGCCCTAGGCCCCTAGCATATTAGTAAAGCTTCTAGTTTTGTTTTACCTGGAGAAAAATGCAGTGTATTATATGCATCTATGCATAGCACCTAGGAACTTAATGCAAAGACCACAGGTCCATTTTGATAAACTCTGTACAAACACAGAACAATGAAGAAGTTTCTTCCCCAGAGAACAGACAATGTTGGGCAGGAGACAAAAGATGCACATACACAGTGAAGTATATCAAAACAAAGGCATCCAAAGAGGCCAATCTGCTAGGTAGTGGTGTCAACACATCAAGAGCAACCCCAAAGGTCTGGTTCAAAAGCCTCAGGGATCAACAGGAGTATTTCCCTGCCCTGAAATAATATCTATTGATAACCCTTTGGGCCACTTAAAAAAAATCCTCTCCTCTTTGCACCCTTCAAAGATATGTCCATGTACAAACATCCCATTAGTTAAACTAAATCTGTACATTCAGTTCTTTTACTGATCCCATAAATCCATTCCTTCAGCCTATTGAATTTCTGCCATGTTTCTTATAACTTGGTTTTGCTCGAGTGATTCCGAGTTCTTGTTTCTGGAAAATTACAGAAGTTTAATTAGAGTTTATGGTTTTTCCATACATAAAAATAAAACACAATGCATATATAACATTCTTACACAAAATATCCCAGTCTCCTGCAGAAGTTTTAAATGAAAACCTTTGGGCTACTGCAACACAATTTTGTTTATTACACAAGAAAACTTAAACTTTAAGATCATTTTAAAAAAAAATAAGTGTTTTGCATTTTTATTCTCCAGGAGACAGGCTGGAGGCATTTGGAATTATGTTGGCTTATCACAATCTCCAGAATAGGTTAACAGCACAAACTGCACTTTCTAGGACATCATGGTAGTACCTACACTTTCAGAGTGGACTTTATTAGCATGCTTCTTCCACTGGAAGACATTCAGATCTAAATAGGGTCTTGAAAGAGTTTTTCTTCCCCTCCTTTGCATCAGAAAGACTTTTTCAAATGCCATCCTATCAATTGGAACTGCTCAAGCTGAAATGCACAAAGTTATTTCTAAGTTGAATGATGATTATATTCACTGACCGATGCAGGGGAAGGTCAATGACAGACTGCCAATATTTTAACACAAGGTCAAAATTCCCCCTTTTAGCCTGTGATAAACCTCTTTGTCCTAAGTATTCAGGAGCTTGCGGAGAAGATAAATGAGGGCTCAGGCAATTAGCACAAACGTTATATGAATACAGTTGAATAAGGAGGCAGTACCTTATACTAAATGGTGCTGCTGAAAAGCCTACTACTTAGCGGCTGAGATAAATGCTGAAGATATGAACACGTTCCAAAGTTCAATTTATATAGGAGTTTGCAGCAGGGTGTGTGTCTGTCTGTCTTTAGGAAAGCTCCAGAGCTACCCTTCCCTAGGAAAACATCTGGAAAATATTTAAACTAACATTTGGTGCACTGCAAGAGAGTCTCAAAGCATTTGGTCTTCATGAGTGTTTTTGAGGCCCAGAAATGAGTAGATCCCAGGATGACAAGGTCAGAATAGACTGCTGATCATCTGGTCTGACCTACTCTCCACTATTCAGCAGGGTCTCCTAGAAAAATTAAAATCAGTTTGAATTGCTTTTTTTTTTGCCATACATCCAGGTCTTGAGTTTAAAAAGATTTTAGCAAGGCAGAATCCACCATAACCCTGGGTAAATTGCTACAAAACTAAAAAGTTTTAACTTAATTTATTGTCCAAGTATGTTTCGTTTTAGTTTTCAGTCACTGATGTTATAATTGTGTTGGCTAGATTGAAAAGCCCTCTATCATCACATTTCTGTTGTTTATAGACTGATCAGATCACCCCTTAACCTTCTCTTTAATAATCTGAATCAATTTGGTTCCTCAATTCATGCTTTCCAACTCTTTAATCACTTTCTTGGCTTTTCTCTGAGCCCTATTCAATTTTTTCAACAGCTTTTTTGAACTGTTGGCATGAGAACAGGACACAGCGTTCCAGCGGTGTCCATACCAGTGCCAGATGTCTGCCTAAGAGAACCTCCCTATTCCACTTTGATTACCTCTGGCAGAAGAGATCCAGCAGAACCCAGACGGGGCAACTCCAGAGGCTGAGGAAAATCTCCCCCACCAACTCGGCAAAAAATTAGCAATGGGGCTTGAATCAGTGGCTCTTACGGGGGGGCTCCAGAACGTTCCTGAGACCATCTCTAAAGGGGTTTCATCTTCTCTGGACCAGATAAACAACACCATTCAGTACATAGCCAGGCTGTTTTCTATATTCATAGTTTCATAACTGTTATGGCCTGGAAGGAAATTTACAGATCATCAGGTCCAGCCCCCCTGTACGTGGGCAGGAAAGACTGCTGGGATTAGATGACCCGAGCAAGATGGGCATCAAAACACTTTTTGAAGATCGCCAGGGTGGTACCATCTCTGGGGGGAGCCTGTTCCAGACCCTTGGCACTCGACTTGTAAAGAAGTTTTTCCTTCTGTCTAGCATGAAGCAATCTTCAATCAGTTTGTGCTCATTATTTCTTGTCCTCCCCAGGGTGCCCTTGGTGAATAGATGCTCCTCCAAGCCCTGATGTACGCCCTTGATGTACTTACTTATAGGCTGCCACCAAGTCCCCTCTGAGTCTTCTTTTCTCCAGGCTGAACAGGCCCAAGTCTTTCAGCCTCTCCTTATATGACCTGTTCTCTAGGCCTCTAATCATGAACGTGGCCCTCCTTTGGACTCTATCGATGTTCTCCACATACTTCTTAAAGTGCAGCACCCAGAACTGGATGCAGAACTCCAGCTGCAGTCTCACCAAGGTCGAATAGAGTGGGAGGATGACATCCTTTGCCCTGCTCAAGATACATCAGTAGATGCATGCCAGTGTTTGATTAGCTCTGCCAGCTATGGCATCGCATTGGTGGCTCATGTTCTTTTTGTTGTCAATCATGAAACCCCAGTCTCGTTCAGTTATGGTGCTGGCAAGCATAGCACTGCCGAGACTGTAAGTGTGTTGTGGATTATTTCTCCCCAGATGGAGCCCTTTACATTTCTCTGTGTTAAACAACATCAGGCTGAGGTCCACTCACTTCACGAGCCTGTCCGGTTCGACCTGTATTGCCAGCCTGTCTTTGAGTTTGACCATGCTCCTCCAAAGTTTGATGTTGTCAATGAACTTTGCCAGTTTGCTTATAATACCTGAATCCAAATCGTTGATGAACATGTTGAAGAGCACTGGTCCGAGTACTGACCCCTGAAGGATGCCACTGGTCACCTTTCCTTGTGATGACTTTGTTCCATCAATCAATACCCTTTGGGTCCTAGCCACCAGACTGTAAAGTAGTCGAGGCCACATTCTCCAAATGTAACCATGAGGACATCATGGGAGACCAGGTCAAAGGCCTTTTTGAGGTCCAAGTATATGACATCAACCTCATTTTCCTTATCCAGGTGGTGAGTTACATGATCGTAGAAGGAAACAAGGTTGGTCTAGCATAAGCTGCCTGTAACAAAGCCATGTTGGCTATCCTTCCAAATATTGCCTTCAGTTAGCCTGTGTAATGGATTCTTTGATAATTCTCTCCAGCATTTTACCAGGGATTGAAGTCAAACTGATTGGCCTGTAATTTTATGGGTCCTCCCTTGTCCCTTTCTTAAGGATAAGTACCACACTGGCCTTTTTCCAGTCTTCTGGGACCTCTCCCAAGTGCCATGAGTCTTCAAATAACTCTGCCATTGGTCGCACAATGACATCGGCCAGTTCTTTTAGCCATCTTGGGTGTAATTCATCTGGCCCTGCTGACTTGTAGATATTTAGCCTTTGTAGGTGCTTCCCCACAAGATCCGTGTCAACCGTGGGAGGATGGTCACCCCCACCGTGATGATCCTGCATCCTGTCAAGCAGGCTAACACCCTTTGACTGGTGGAATACTGATGTGAAATATTCATTTAGGAGTTCGCTTTTGTCCTGAGTGTCAGTTATCAGCTGTCCCATTTCATTCATCAGGAGCCCTATGCTTCCCATGTTCTTTTTTCAACTTCCTACATATCTAAAAACTGACTTTTTGTTGTCCTTGATTGCAGTTGCCAATCTGTGTTCAGTTTGTGCTTTTGCTGTCCTGATCTGTTCCCTACAAGTGTGGGCTGTTGCTGAATACTCCGCTTTGGTAGTTATTCCTGATTTCCACTCCTTGTAGACTTCTTGTTTTAATTTCAGGAGGTCCATGACTTCCCTGTTGAGCCAACGGGGTCTGCCAGCTCTTTTGCTGCCTTTCTTCTGAAAGGGAATGGACTTCCTTTGGGCTCTTAAGATTGTTTCCTTAAGGAATTACCACTCCTCTTGTACTCCCTTCTTCATCAGACTGTGGTCCTGGGCCTCACCAAACAATCTCCTGAGTTTGTGGAAATCAGCTTTCTTCATATCATGGATTTCTACCCTACTGGCTGACTTATTTCAACTTATGGTGGATGGAGAAAATGATTATTTCATGGTCAGTGTCTCCCAGTTTCCCTTCAATCCTCAGGTTGCTCACTAGATTGTCCCCTTTGGCCAGAACCACGTTGAGGAACACCTTGCTTATATTTGATGGCCCCTTCTTATTTCTCTCTGTCCAAACAGCCCATACCCTGAGTATCCTTTCTTTCTCAACATCCAACCTCCTGTGACCAGGAACCACTTAAGCCTAGTCTGCCCTTCCACCCTCTGACACTTCTGAAAACTAAACAAACTCTAGCAGTCCTAGCAAAAAGGAGAGACTTATACATTGCCAAATAAATCACAACATGCAACAGATAGAACATGGTCCAAACAGGACTTCTCAAACATTTGCCATTTTTGCCACTCTTCAGAACAGGAACATGACCTTTTTGCCTGTAGGGCCCTCCTTTTGTTCATACATAACCACGCTACAGAGGACACTTGCCAAAGTCTCCAGTCAGCCACCCCTCAAAGACCATGGTGCAATGCCATCTCCTCTTTCAAGTACAGAAAAACTCCTGAGTTGCTCCTAGTATCTTCACCTATTTGAACAATCACCCTCCTATGCATCTGAGACTGAGTTATAGTCTAAGAGCCCCTGTGCATTCCAGAAGGACAGTATGTTTCTTCTTAATTCCCCTTCCTCAATACATATAGCACATGTTTAATTTTCCCCCTTCCTTCTTCTAATGCTTTTATCCATTTGCCTATCAACCCCACTGAGGCATGCACATTTCAAAGCCACTAGTTGTGTTAGTCATAGGAAATAAGTCTATAAAAGACATAATTATCTATTGTTCACCTACAAGCTACATACATTTGTTTTCAGTGAAGAAATACAAAGGAAGGAAAGTGGACTATTAAAGAACATTTCCCTGGATAGTACACAAAGCAGCCATTTTAAATCAGGCAGGAGGCTATCACTTTGGAAATTATTATCTATATAGCACTAGGCCTTCTGAGTTAGATTCTGAGGGGCAGGGCCTTTCACAGGCATATAAAACTAGTGGCCAATGGGTACTAGCAGTACCGTGGCAAGGTGGAGGGGGCAGAGCCTAGTGGGATGACTGTCCATGGTGCCAAAGAGAAGGAGCGCCAACAGGTGCTGCCCAGCTGGGGTGGGGCATGGGATGGAACCACGAGCAGCTCATTTGGGGGGTCCGGGAATGGGGGGAGAGTGGCTCCTGCCACTGCATGCACTCCTGGCCAAGCATGGGGGGGTGTCCCCCCGATCTGTATGTGGGGCAAGGGTGGGCTGCCACTGCAGGCTTTACCCTGGGCACCAAACTTCATTGCTATGGCACTGGGTGTTGGATCAGGCTTCAGATGCATGGGTCTGATGCTACCCTTATATTTCTTCTGCATACATTGTATTCTGTAAAAAGGAAAAGGATGGGACAGGGAAAGGAAAAACAGAAGATATGACTTGAGAATTTGGAGTAATTCTGCCATTAGCCCCACGGTTTAAAACCACCCAAGTACTGGAACAAGTCATAATCATCCAGAAATGCATTTCTGCTCATCAGTTATTCCTTTGGACACACTAGACAAATGTTCTTTATCTAATCAGTGCATCTGATGGAATGTATTATGAAGTCTCTAGAAATAGTCATTAATTTCTACTCAAGTTATACTAAAAGGGAGAAAAAGATATCATTCAAAAACCGACCACAACTAATTTTACTAAGTTGAACTTATACCCATTTTGGTTCTTTTCAACAGGGACTTTTTTTCCTGCTTGAGTGTATATCTGTGTTCGCATGTACATGTATGTGTCAGGAATGCAAACACAACTGTTCCCTGGCTCTTGTGGGGACCCAAAACGTATTTATTAAGAACTCTCACACCTAGACTGAGGCATGCTGGATTTTTAACCAGAAACATCCTTTCTCCAAAATATTCACTGTTCATTGTAATTAGACAGTAATAAAACCAAAAAAGCACACTCCTCTCCCTCAGAGTGTGCATGTAAAACTCCTTCCCTGTAGAACTTAGAATTTACTCTCGAAGTCCATGAATTTATAGTATTAAACAAGCGACACACACACACACACACACACACACACACACACACACACACACACACACACACACACACACACACACACACACAC
>NW_017728997.1:20202248-20215489 GCF_001723915.1 Gavialis gangeticus | reverse complement strand
CACACACACACACACACACACACACACACACACACACACACAATCTCCCCTTCTCATATTTTCAGAAAACTCTCCAAAGCAGCATTTATGACAGTGGGTTGGGGGACAGTAGGTAAAAACCACAATTTTCTCTTCAATTTATATACAGAAATTATAAGCAATAGGCTGTGCACAAGAAACAAAGGATAGTGCAGAAGCAAACACCACACGATTAGTATTTTCTCATACTTCTAGTACATAAAGTACTGTTATTAAAGTTACATTTTCCAGTCAATCTGGCAATTTCTCTTATTAAGCAGTGCAGACTGTAATGGGAAGAATCCAACAATAAGCTAGACAATGAAATATTACTGATATACTGGCTACGTTATCAGAAGATAACTGTGTTTCAAATTAAGAAGACAGGAAAATCAGTAAGTTACATTTTAAGACAGGTCCTTCAAGAAAGTTATCCAACTGAGTGACCATAATATGGTAAGAAATGACCAATAACATCTACAAGTGTTTCACAGGAGGAATGCTTCTCTAGGTACAATCAGGCCTATTAATCAGTGAAATTCTCAAAAAGCAAGTGAATATACTTCTTTTTATTCAATTGAAAATTCTTCTTGAATATGGAGATAAATCAGAAATGGGGCACTGGATCCAAATGTTTTTGGTTTGAAGGGAGTGGGAGGGTGCACACAAGTGTTTGTGTTTTGGAAGTGGCAAATGCTAACCTTGGTAGTGTCAATATTTCTTGAAAATGAATTTAAATAACAATGGTTCTTATGAGGCTTTCAGAATGAATGAGATTACATACGTGAACTTTATTGCAGACTGGATACTTCAGGTGACTGGGACTGATCATGCTTTGGAGGCTTTACATCTTACATGCCTAAAATGCCCCACACTAGAGTTACTCAAAAAATGAAAAGAATTTTTCATGAAAAATGTCAATGTTGCTTTTGATTCAGAGGACTGGAAATAAAGCCATATTTTGGTGAAAGTGATTTAAAACAACTAAATTGCTTTTTAGAAATGGTTTACCAAAAATGAGGTTTTCAGCAAATGAAAAATGTTCACTTCTAGCTGGACAGACATTTCAGTATTATTTTCAGTTTGAAGAAAAAAAGTGTTGATGACAACTGTCTGAAAAGTGTCATTTTTTAAAAATAGGTCATGTTGTGAAAAAAAAACAACCAAAATAACCCCCAAAACCCTTTTGATCTCCTCTACCTCACACCATATCAGCTCTAGGAAAATATCACTAATTATAATCAGGATGCTGCTGCAGGATACCTTCAAATTGTGGGAATGCAAATGAAACAGTGAGTGGCAAAGAGCTGGATTGTGTGGCACTGAGGCAGGGAATGCTTGTAATGGGTGATGGGTGGACACTGCGACACAGTACTCAGCTTGTGAAATGGAGATGCAAGTGCCACAGGACTACCAGCAATATATTCTTTGATTTATTTTGTGATCTCACTTTCAGTCCATGCCTGGGTTGTATAAGGCTCTATTTATTAAAAGCCACCTATTGTCTTATGTCCTCTCAGATCAATCAATTAAAAAAAATAAAGCAACTGCCTCTGAATTCCCCAGCTTATTATCCATGTTAGCGGTCTTGGAAAACAGGACACATAGGGATTCATTTAAAATGCTTAATCTATTTAGTTTGTTGAAGAGAAGATTAGCAGGTGGTGATTCCAGCTCACAAATGGAAGAGAGATTTCTGGTAGTATGCAGATTTCTCGTTGCAGGAAAAAACAAAACCTAATGAGATCCTGTGGTTGAAAGCCAACATCCTGTTGGAAATGGGAGATTTTTTTCTCCCCAGGAGGGTACATACACTTTGGACCACTGATGGACACTCTGGTAGTTGGAATCTTTAAACCATACTTGACATGACCTGCTTGGTACAAGACAGACTTGAGCTCAACCAAATGTTATGTGCTTGATTCAGAAATAACTAGGCTACAGTCTTTGGGCTACATTGAGTAGGAACTATGTCTAGGTTATAACAACCCCATCCAGCAACCTCATGGCTCATTTAAAAAATGAGCTATGAGCACAAGAAAGGCATTCTTAGTGGTGCTAGTTGAAAACGTGATGGAACAAAAAACCTGCCGCCATTTTCAATTAAAATATGTATATTCATAATTCAAAATATGTGTATTCATAAATTTGTGCTCCAATTAGTAGTTGCTTTAACATCTGTCGAGTGTTGTCAATCATTAGAGAACACACTGAAGTGGTACCTAAAGCTCTCTGCTATTCTTCTGACAAAGTACTTCTGGAAAACTAGAACATGCACTCACTCACATACACGTACATACCCCCACACACAAAAAAAGAGGGAAAAGAAAGATCTAAAGCATGGAACAACATCAACAACAAGGTACATTCAGTAGATACCCAAAACTATGCTGAAGACCCTATTTGGATCTGAAGTACACCTAAGCAACTTCATCAAGCTCAGTACAGCTGCAGGGGAGGGTTGGAGAAAGCTGAATTAGGCCCATCTTTCATTCTCATATATAAAGCAGTGGCAAGTGCTGAGAGAAGAGTTAGAGAATTCTGGGGAGAGCAAAGTTGAGACATTTACAGCAAACAATATACACTTGCAGCTTGGTAATTTATTTTTAAGAGGGACATTCAAATCATAATACAGTTTTCTTGTTTTACTCCTATACTATGTCTCAGAGTGAGCATGCTACCCACATAATATAAGTGTTCCCAAGAGCATACATAAAGTTTTAGTTCCTGTGCTAAATTTACTGCATGCTATCTGGGGTTTAACCAAGTGTGGTAAACCAATCTCAGGAAAACCTGAATTCATGGAGTGTTAGAAATAGTAACTTTCAGATAAGGAGGAAGGTAAAAACAGCATACTTTAGTGACTTTCACCCCAGTTCTCCCATTGGCCTCTGCTCACCCCTTACCCATTAACAAACACTGTGGGGCAACAAAACAGTTTGATATACCTTATGGCATAAACTCCAGAAAAATCCAACGATACAGCAGAGCTCTAGTGTGGAAGGTTATGTTACTGCTGACTATGCTATGCCTGGCTTAGTGCAGCCTTACAGCACTTTTCAAAACACTGGGTTTACCCCAAAATTAAGAGAGCAAGCAGGCTGGAGACAAACGTTCTGAAAACGAAATGTAGACTGAAATCAGAGATCAGATTGGGTCAGGTCCATGGAGTTTAAGATTCATGCTGGGCCCTGAGTCATCTGACACAATCTCAATGCTAAGAGGAAAAATACGTGACAAACGAGAAACAGAAATTGCACTTAAATGCAAAGCCATTTAATAAAAGTGTGGGTGAGGGACTGGGGGAGGGGGGAAATGAGAGAGCAGATATGTATAAAAACTTTTAAAATAATGAATGCCATCAGCCCTGGGATGAAAAAGAAAAATCAAATGAATGATAAGAAGCGGATATCAAAGCAGCCTGAGACACCACTTGTTATTGGACTGATCTTATCAGCACAGCTAGACAGTCTGCAGTAATGAAAATCACAGCACTTGGGCTATTGTTGGGTTTTGGTATATGTAAAGCCAGGTGCACAAGTATTACTGCCCATGTGGACAATGTTACTGGAAGGATTTTTGAGCAACTGGCAGAAGGCAGAAGCAGGCAGAAGGATGCTGTGTTTGTGGAGGGAGAGGAAATGACAATAGTGGAAAACAAAACCAAGCCAAACTGGGGGATTTACCATCCCTTGCAGAAAAGGCCTCTCTACAGGCTGACAACCTATTTCAGTACCCACTGCTTTGATCTGTATTTAGCTATGTTAAAATTGGTTCATAGGCTAGATGAGAATAGAGCAATCCCCAGCTTTACACTTCACTCCAATTACAAACAAAAAGGCTTGGGAAATATTAAGATGACATGTGCCTGGAAAGACAGTCACTTGATACTGTAACTTGCATCACACGGAAGAAATTTAATGCAATAGGTTGAAATTCAGGTGCTTTAAATAAGCTTTAGACTGGATTTTGATGCCATGAGCTTAAAAGCCAGCAGGAGGTGAGAAATGGGGAAGAGGTTGCAGAAAGGTATTAACTTCAAAGGTAAAAAGTTCTTGTACTCTGTTTAGGTCTGCTTCTAACTTGTCTCTGAAGCTCTACTAAATCTTACTAAGATTTAATTCTCAGTGTTAAGTAAATACTGAATCGTGGGAGATGGATTATTCATTCATGTGGCAAAAGCCTCTGCGTAGGAATATATGCAGATGTTACTGCTTCACGCCTGTTCTGAACATATGTAGATTTTAGACTTTGGCATACAAACCATCCATTATGCAATGGTCCGGGGATATATCCGGGATCCTTTCATCTTCATGCTGCACCAAGAGGATTCCCAGGAGCTGTTTGATAGATGGAATAAGCTTCTTGTTGAGCAAGTGAAAAACACTCAAACAAGTGGCCGCCTTAAAATGAAGGGGTGTGCCAGGTGGAATTAAAAGCATCTGGGAATGCTAGATTTTAAAAGGCACAGAAAAATGAAATGCAAGTTGAGTTTCAAAGCTTACATTTGTTTGACATGTACATGATTTTGCTCAGCACTGTACAGGACAGGGATGTGGCCTTCTGAGCTCACAACAGGCTTAGAGTTGCCAATATGCTCTAGTTGCTTACATCCCATGATACATGGCAGCGGTAAGCCTAGCATAATTGACTCACTGCCCTGGACTTAGTAGCTTTGTATTGCCACGGTGAGGTAAAGCAATCAGAGGCACTGATGAATCCAGCCCCAAGTAAGGCCTGCACTAAATACTCCCAACCAAGCAAATCGAAGCATTCTGGTTAGAGTCCGGACATGCTATTTAAAGCAGCGCCCTATTGTTTGGGACCCTTGCAGCAAATGTAGACAGGCATATGGCTTTGCACTGAAATACGGCAATTTGTGGGACTCGGGCACCATGTTGGTCAAGTTTTCCTTTGAGATTTTCTCTCTGTTTTAAATCTGCAGCTTCCACTGCACAAAATGCAGGCTGGAAGAAACCCAGCTTTTCCACTTCTGGAAAAAATGAAACTAAGAAACCTCAGCCAAGACATCCATAAGGCAGGCATGAAGCTTATGCGATAGTCCCTTTGTTTCTACCAATATCCCCCCCTATACTACCCATCAAAAAATAGCAAACCAGATAAATCTGCTGGAAGCACTCCTTGTTTTCATACCACTAGTAACTTGCTGACAGCTCATCTCCCACATACTATGACAGGGGTTCTCAACCTCGGTGCTGCAGGTCCCCACAGTGTTGCAGGAAAGGTGGCCAGGTGGCACTGCCCTGGGTGCCTTGGACCCAGCCCAGTAGTCTAAAGCTGTCAGGCACACCTGTTCTGGCTGCAGCCCATCCTGGTCCAACCTGCCAGGCTCCTCCTGGAAACAGCTGCATGGTAGGGGGTCTTCCACCTGGCTGTGGCAGCATCACTGTCACTGAAAACCACTGAGATCAGCTGAGGCAGTGGTTCTCAGATGGCATGGTGCTAAATTAAAGGGAGTTATGAAGAGGTGTCTTGAATCCAGAAAGGTTGAGAAGCACTGCTGTAAAGTTTTTTTTTAGGATCAGCAAGAGGCCTGTGGCCCTACTTGTGGCCTGACAGGGGAGAAGGATCTGAAGCAGGGGTAATCTGGTTCAGAAAGGTGCCCACAGGAAGAAGGCAGAGAGCAGTCTTTCTTCCATGTGACAGAGACTGTCCAGGTCCCTCCAAAAACATTTTTTTTTGTATATGGCTCCAGCCAGATCCATCTAAAACAAACTCCTTTTAGAGAACACTTCACGCAGCCCTAGTACAGAATAAAGGTGAGTGTTATTCTGTTGCACGTGTGCCACCAAATCTCCACTGAACCGGTCAGATTAGCTGCTTCTTCATACAAAAGCATCTTCACTCAGCTGCGCCAGCTCCTTACCTACTGAAAATGAAGACTTCAAGCAACTTTCTTTGATGTCTTTTTGGTCTGGTGCTTTTGAAAATACCTTATTTGTTTCTGAAATGATGGGTTTGGGGGGGCTTATGGACTTAGATAAGGTAATGGCTGAGGATGAATTCAAGGGAAACTTAGCTGCCAGAGTTTTGAAGACAGGAAAGTCCCATGATATTCTGCAACACACACCATTAAGTGTAATGCTCCAGATGATGGTTCCCAAATATGTACTTAATTTCGATTCAACAAGATACTTACACGTTAATAAAAATTAAAAACATTGAGTTCCATCAAGTGTATAATAGATGCATGTTTGTCTAGTACAGTATATGCAGGTAACTGACTTCTAATATTAAATGGCTCAATTACATCCAAAATTCAAAACATCCTAGGAAAGGCTGTGTAAATCCTCCCCAGACTCTTAATACCCATGTGGGGCAGAGCTATGAAGACAAATCGCAGTCATGTGGGGTTATGTAGGCACCTATACAGAGCATCTCCCAAACAGAAAAAGAGAGAGCCACTAAAAGTTTCCTTTGCTCACATTATCCCAGCTTTTCGATGGGCTCTGAGGGCATCAGAGAGCTATCACTGCTAAGGACCTGTGGGACTTTGCATCCCTCCATCTATAGTGAACCTAGATCTGCTGTCAAACGCTTCACTCGCGTTGGTTTTACAGTGGTGCAGTTCCATTGATTTCAATGGTGTAACCCGAGAGGGAGGAGGGAGAGAGAACAGCCCCCATGAACATTAGATACAGCAGATCCATTTAATGATTAAACACGTGATTGTTTGCTCATAAAATGCAACGTCACATAAATCTGCTACGAGCTAATTGCCTATTATGGTTTGTGGTGCTGCTACAGGCAGGTGCTGAATGATAAAGTGACTCTTAAAAGGAGAGAAAGCTGGTGTGGCAAATGCCTGAGCTTGCAGACTTTGAAAAAGCTTGGCTTCCACAACTGCTGAGGAGAGCGCTTATTGCCCCTTCAATGAATGGGCCGGATCCCTCTGCCCAGCACACTTGAATGTTAAGGGAAGATCGCAGAGGCAAGTTAGGAGAGGGATTTTATTCAAAAATAATTCACTCAGTCTAATTCCTTCCCGTTCCCTCCCCCATCCATTACTGCAGCTGCTTAGTTTGCAAACCCTGGCAGCAGTCAGAGCCCTAGAGTGAATGGCTTGATGCTATGGCCCTGATGACAGTGAGAGACATACTCAGCAGGACCACTTCAACATAGAGGAAGGGGAGCTTAAGTGCAGGAAGACAGAACTGGCTGGTGCCTGCAGCTTGAGATGTTACTTTTAAACACGCATTCAGTTAATTGGCCAGAGTGGCTTGGAAAGTGATGGATCACAAGATTAACATGGGATTTACATTAAATAGAAGGCAAGAGTTCTCCTGTCACATGTCTTCCTTAGTACATTTTCCCAGATGTTGGCTTTGCAAATGCATTACTTGGAAGCAGAGGAAACTCCCCGACACACTGGTTCCCTGGAAGGAGTATGGGACTGGGTAGGCACCTCCTGCACTTTGCATGGGCAGGGAACCCAAAAAGTCCATATGAACGTCTACTCCCGTCCCTCTCATACACTATGATCCCTGAGATACCCTGTAAAAAATACCTACCAAAGTGTCAACCAGTAAAGAGCAGGAGACACAAGGCCACAACCACAGCCTTGCTACTGCAATGGCAGAACATTAGTCAGGATAAAATATGCTCAAATTATCCTGGGAAGAGGGCCATGCCTCACCCTACTGAGAAAGGCAATATTCATGTCAGTCTGACCTGTGGAAAAAATCCTTCTTGACCCTGGATTTGGCAATTGGTTTAACTCTGAGTGTATGAGCAAGAGCCACCAGAGAGGCATTTGAAAGGTTTTTAAATTATCCTTCAGAGGTTCAGTGCATCCAGCCAAGTTTCCACATCTAGCTGGGGCCAATGTCCAACACCTTAGAAAAAGATAAGAAAAGTCAGAAACTTGTAATATTTTCAGAATGGAGAGGGAATTTCTTCCTAGCCCTTAAAAGCAACCAGACCTGAAACAAGAGCTATCCAACAGTGGTCACACAGAAATCAAGGTCTTGCCAATATTGTTGCAGTGGCAGGGCATTAGCAGTGTCCTTCTCAGCGGTTCGGGTATTGTTCCTTGTGTTGGGGAAGAGGGCTCAAAGTGGAGATTCTGGAGATGTTTTTTGGTTAACGATTACCGGCAAATGAAGAGGACTGGACTCAGTGGCTCAGGTGGTCCCTTCCACCTCTATGTTCCTAGAACACTAGAAGGGTGGAGAGAGGTCTCTATGAATTGTTACTAGTGGAAGGGCACAGCCCACTATCTCCGCCCATGATCATCAACTTACTTTTTTCTGTCCCTGTGCAGTCTGACCTTAACACCAGTATTTCCCTGACCAAAACGGCTCTTAACTGACAGTCTCATTTGGATTTCTAGAGATGGTAATAATTATTAATTTAAGGTGGGAAGCCACAGTCCCTACTGTGCAGAAAATAACAACTCGTTTCACTTTTCTTGCATCATTTCATGAACTTGCACAATAAGAAGCAGATCTGTTGCAAGGCATGATTAAGTGGGATCATCTCCTCACATCTTGATGATGCTAAACAGCTTTTGTGAGGCCATTTTGGGAAGAGATATGCAAAGCAAATTAACAGTGATTTATGGGGAAAAAAATTATATCCTATCCTTTCATGGTTTCCAGGTGTAGGCACAATTTGTTTCACAGCAATTTTCATTTCTGGTCTCTTTTTGCAAAATCCTGCAGCTGCCAACTATGTTGGCATCTACAGCATCTAGGAAATGAATTTCCCTGTGAAGCAAATTATTCCAGGATGAATTGAGTGAAGGCACAGCTCCTAACTGCACATTACTGAAAACATTTCTGATAAAAACTGGGGAGATATTTTTATCCACATCTCCAGCTGAAAATTGCTGGGAAAGATGCTTTTCAAAAGCCTTCATCCCCAAGTATATAATTACCAGATCCTTGAACAAAAAACACATGGCCAAAAAAAATAAAGATTCTGATTAAAATAATAAAACAAAAATTGGAGGTAGCAGTCGATGGGAACAGAAAGAAAGGGTATTTCACTCCTGTATTATTTTTATTATGTCTCTAAAGTTATCAAAGTGAATTCAAAATCACAAGTTATGAATTACGAAGTTAAGAACATTCAGAATAATTCATAAAAGTGCTATTTGACTATCAGGAAGGGAATAATAAAATAACATACTAATCAGAATCAGACTGTCAAGCGTCTTCAGGACAGGTATCTTCAAGAGGTGGTTCTCGGCATACAACCAGGATTTCTCAACATCTTATGTGAACAGTCTGCTCCTGAGCAACTGAACCACTGCCCTGGGCAGACACACATAAATTAGGAAGCCTAGGGATCTCCAAACTATAAAGACTTAATCTGACATATAAACCAATGGGATATTTTAAATACTTTATGCATCTGCTGAAGCATTTACAGAGCAGGGCCTTAACTGTGAAGCGATTTTTTGCATTGCAGCCATCACTGGCTCCTTTACTACCAAATTAACTGGCTCCTTCTGGCCTAACAGAGAGTAGTACATAGTACTGGATTTCCTCGGATGTCTTAGTCAAAAGAATACCACAGTGCACCTATTCCATTTGTAGGTAAAACATTTATTTTACTGCCTGGACAGGAAAGTGAACTTTGGGATGTTAGAAATTGGACCCTGGATATGTGTTGCTGGCATTCCAGCAACATAATGCTGCCACTAGTAATGCTAAAGAGTGCTAAGGGAATTCTAATTATAATGATCCTGATACATGAACAGTGTCCTTCTCCCCGTGGATTTGGAACAGGGCTGAGCTCCAAAAGTTTACCAGGGCCTGCTGTGTACATTAAGTAAAGGAGGAGAAAGGAAGAAAATTAGGCCAACCTATTTGGAAAGCCTGTGGTAAAGGGTGGGAAAGGAATCTAATTGCTTTGCATATTTTGTACGATAAACAGCAATTTCGAAGTGAAATGCGCCATCTCTGCAACAAAGCTATAACTCAATTCCACTTTATATGCTAACAGGAATGAGCTTGTCTACAATGAATGGCTGACATTTGGCAAAGCAAAACCTCTTCTTTCGGGTCCAGAAAATCCCAAATAAAAGACCACCTTGCTTAGCATAGAACCCCAAATGATGTGGTGAAGATGTCTGTAATCTCTTAAATGAAAGAGTTTTGAATCTCACCTTTCTCTTCTGTCACTTATGCAAAACCAACCTGCATTTTAAGAAGCTTGAGAGATATCAAAAGAATAGGAGCTACATTCAACAATACTGCTGTGAAAAAAAATCAAGCAAGATAAAATTACTCCATCTAGAAACTATAAGAATTTCCTCATGTCCCCTTATGGATATCTCATAAAACCCAGAGAATGTTACAACATATTTCACATTAGAGCCACCAGTTTCTTAGTTGCAAAGGCTCAGAGGTTTCCTGTTTAATGGTCCTAAACAATCTTGTTTTTCATGGCTGATTTTATATATTCAATGCAGCACTCTGTTGTTACATAGCTGTAAAGTTAGTCATGAACTACAAGATAACATGCAGGGGGAAAAAAGAGGATTAGGGTCCAAATAATTTAGGAGATTTCTAACAGAATGCAGAGCTCATGATGAATGCTTGGCACGAGCTAGAAGAGAGCCCAAAGTCATCTTTGAGTCCTCTTTGGGGAAGAGACCCCAAAGTCACCTGCTGGGTGTTTAGTGCGTGCAGCAACTTGGTCATCTCAAAGTTTCCATATGAAAATCCACCACCTCTGGGGAACCAGGGAAGTCAAAGACTTGTTAGAAAAACAGTCTTGATGGCCAACACTGCCACAGACATCCCTACAGATGGGGACTGAAGCTGACTGTTTGGAAATTGTGAAGGGATGGGAAAGTTGCCATCATTCCTGTATGTGGAGGATTTTAGTATGAAGGACATCAATCCAATAATTTTCACCAGTACTACAAATAGGATCTCCAATGACAGAAAGAATGGAGACAGACACTCTAACGAGCATCATGCCTTCTGGATTTTCTTCTCTACATCATTCCTCAGTAAATTACCATGTCCACACAAGATTTTGTCTAATTGCCAGTGTTGCAAACAGTCCTAATGAGGCTTTCCTAAGTTGGATCTCTTCTCTCACTGGTCAAGTCTGCAATCAGGTTGTAACTAGGAATTCTGACTGGCATTAAAGCTCATTCTCCTTCTGTCATGCCAATTCTGCTATGGGACTTGCAGTCCAGAAACATAGCAGCAGGACTCTGCAGGGTTTCCCATCACTTCCTCTTCCTCATCACAGTCGCAGCCAGCACTAAGTAACCCAGCAGGGCACGGCAGCTCTGTACTTGGGAGAAGGTGATTTTAACCTCCCTCCCTGGCCCCTGGCCCCAGTGGGGGTTTGCCTGGGGGGGGGGGGGGCACGCAGCAGTGAGCCAGCCAGGGAGGCCAGTGAGCCAACCCTCACTGCTCTGGCTAGGGATCAGAGAGGTAAGGCCAGCCCTGCTCTATGCAGCAGACAGCATGGCCCAGAGCTGCAAAGCATGCTGGGGTGCTGGAGGACTCTGATTTAACCTGGACCAGGAAGGGATCTGAGACAAATGTTTCATAAACCAGTTCGACCCAAATCAGTTAAGTCTGATACTACATTCAACCAGGTTTATCTTAAACTAGTTTCAGCCATTTTGAAACTGGTTTATGTGCACTGAGCTTCTGTTCTGTTACAGGTTTAAACCAGTTTCTGATCACTTGAACTGGTTTATGTGTAATTTCTGTCCCTAGCCAAATTGTTTCAGGAGGGCCCCAGTCTTGCAAACTGGGCTGGATAGCATCGACCCCACAGGGGTTAGGAGGACTCCCTAGAGCAAGCATCTGGAATTGCAGAAAGCAAGCAATTCAAACACAGGAACCCCAAAACTAAAAGCAGAACAAACTGGTGATGCATTAGGCTACTGGCTGTGTATGGTGCAAATAGCTACGGCTTTTCTCTCCCATCTTACACTTCCTAAATGATGGAACCTTGGAAATAGTCCATTATGCTTCTTTGATGTGATGGGGGAGGAGATGGTGAGTTGGTTCAGATAAATCAGCAACCCTAAACCTTCCCCTTGAAGGTGGGTTTGGTTCCTGTGCTGCTATGCATTTCCTGGTCCTGACTGGAATAGCATTTTCAAGAAAAATACCATTACATGAAAACAACTTACTGAGACCCTTTCTAAAATAACCAGGGAGCAGACAGAAGGGTTGGCCTGAGAGTTCTGGAAACTCATGTGGTCCAGAATGAACCACCTGTCATCGAGGTTTGCCCATTGGCTTTATAATGTTAAGTCAAGTCACTTTAAAAACTGGATGTATAAAGACATGTGTTTTCTTCTCAGATGCCCTCCACATAAGGACAGGGAATTTGTCAGAAAGTCAAATTAAAAATATTTTTAATAGGGGAAAATCTTATTAAAAACACATTTGAATGACCAAAAAGTTATGTTAACTACCATATCTCATTTATCATTAAAATAGTGTGGAGACATAAAAATCCTCAACGTGCTACTCAGGCTTAAGTAGGGTAGCTAAAAAGGCTGGAAGAAAGAAATGTAGGCGACAAGACAGTCCCACTTCTCCTTTGCTGACAGTTAATTTCGTCGTAGTAAAAGAAAGCCATAATTTTCTACGTAATCATGAAAGAGATGCTTCCTCCAAGTCTAAGGTTGATCCAAGACACCCAGCCATGGCGTGCTGCTATGTGCAACTTGGAAGAAACTTGCTGAGCACGATAGAAGTTTAATTTTTATTTCTCAGTTAAGAAAGTCTAAAACCCACGCTCTGTGACACACTGCCTCCTTGTAAAGATGGCAAGGCTACACACACAGGTTGATTCGCCCATTGCAGCCTTGTCTAACAGAGTCTGGTTTTTAGTGCAGGCAGTACTATTCCACTGTTTAAGAAACAAGGATCTAACATTCACTTCCCACAACGTGATGTCACGTTGCACCAGCAGTTAGTGTATTAGTGCCAACTGCCATAGGTGACTCAACTGAGTTCCTCACAGGCAACTTTTCTTGTACCCTACAAAACACTCACAGAAGTTTAGGGCTGGAAGGGACCTCATGACATCATTGTGTCCAGCCCCGCTGCTCTGGGCAGGAAAGACTGCTGGGGTCAAATAACCCCAGCAAGATGTGCGGTCAGTCTCCTTTGGAAGATCTCCAGAGTAGGTGTCTGCACTACCACCGCTGGGAGTCTATTCCACAGTCTGGTCACACGAACTGTGAAGAAGCGTTTCCTTATATCCCG
>NW_017728997.1:20168400-20197248 GCF_001723915.1 Gavialis gangeticus | reverse complement strand
ATGACCATTGCTCCTGGTTTTCCCCTGGGGCGATTTGGTAAATGGTTGTTTGCCTAGCCCCTGATGCTCTCCCCCGATTTATCTGTAAGCTGCCACCAAATCCCCCGAAGTCTTCTCTCTTCTAAGCTGAACAGTCCCATATCTGTCAGCCTTTCCTCATATGGCTTTCTCTTCAGGCCTCTAATCACACAAGTGGCTCTTCTCTGGACTCCCTCAAGCTTCTCCACATCTTTCTTGAAGTGCGGCACCCAGAACTGGACACAGTACTCACCCATGGGCAGCCTCTGCAGATCACTAGGTCACAATCAGGAACAGAGGTAGCATGCCCTGTATCTCATTACCAGCTCCAAGAGCCAATGGGGGTCCTGCCAAGTTGTCTTTTGAAATCACTGAATGCCTACATTCTTGCAGCATTAGATCACCTGCTCAGAAGCTCCCTGCCGCACGAGACACCTCAGTCCACTTGAAAAACTGTACCCGCACAATAAGGTAGACATTTGTGCCTAAGCAAACATCTCCGTCATTAATTAAACATTTATACTGACTTGTTTTTCCCATTAGGAAGAGCCAGTTGAAGTATCTGGTTCAGATTTGTTGGAGATCCCACATTTTTGGACTGTCTCTTCCTGGGTCTGGTTTGCTCAGGCACTGGCAGGGCAAGGTGGAGGACAAATCACATTCCACTAATCAGCTTCAAGCCATGCCAATTGATTCAGAAACTGCTGTGATATCTTTGTTTTCAGAGAAGGCAGCTTCCATCAAATAGGAAAGCAAACTTCCTGCAGTATATGCTCCAAGTGAAAGCTGCAATAAGCTGGGCTGTAGCACACAACAGCCAAAGAGGGCTTTCATATTTTACTCTGGTTATATTTCTAATACCATTTGTCCTAAAAGGGCCTGTGGGAGGCTTCTGTGTCCATAACCTCCCTCAAAGGTGTCCTTAAACCTTTTCTCAGCACACAGGAATATTGGGAATAAAGCAACTGTGTCTGATCCACATTCATAGTTCAGAGCTCAGCCCTGCATCTCCACACAGTCTACTTTCTCGTCATGCTGGCAGTTTTCTAGCGCGAGCCAAGACCTTTATGGTATACCGTGTAATAGTGGATTAAACTTGTGCTGGGGAACAATGTCAGAAGTCTAGCAGCGTTTAGCCGATTCGTTTCCTAGAACACATCCACACACCCCCCCAAGCTTCCCCCCACTCCCACCGACTGCTCAGCCTTTTTATACACTGATCTTCAAAACAGACTTTCGAAAAAAGCTGCATGTAAGCTTTCAGGAAACATTAGAAGGTCTTCTGTAGTGTTTTGGGTGACTTGCAAGCAGACCCTCCACCACGCAGCCTGCAGGCAGCTATAAGGTGAAAGAGGAGAGGCAAAGCAGTATGAAGGGGGCTCTCCAGTGGAAATTCTTTCCATGGGAGTAAAGGTACATTTTACAAAAGCAATTCAAACATAGCATAGACACCAAGGTTTGGATTTGAACACACGCATGAGAGTAGCACACAAACATGGTACTTGGATTTACAGTGACCAAAAGAAAGAAAACTGAAAACAATGAAGAGTAAAAAAGGAAGTACACTAATAGAGGGAAAAATACAGGCTCACTCACCAAAGTCTGACTGTAAATCCTTTTTCAGTCCACAAAGCATGTCCGCTATTATCTATCAAAGCATTCAGCTAATTGCAATACCAGCTCCTTTCTCTCTCTCCCCTGGCTGCACTGGAATCACTTTACAGCCAGCTCACTTTCAGGCTGTCTCCCACAACAGAGCAGGGTTACAAAGCACTCTGTGCTCCTCCACTTAAAAGGAAAATAAGTCCCATTGACAGCACTCTGCACGGATCCCAAAATGCTGCACTGCCTTTAAAAAATAATAATAAATGACACACACAGATATTTGAGAAACCAGATTCTCAAGATCTGCTCTTGTTTGAAAATGAGAGAACGCCTGAGGCTACAAGATCTTTAGCTGTTCTTAAAAATCCAGCATCAGATCTGCCAGACTGACCAGCCAGCAGGCAATGCGGGGCAAAAGTTGTAAATGTAATGATTAAAAGGAGCAGCTGGTTAAGGAGCAGTGGCAACTTAAACCCTGACTCTCTGGCAGATGCAGCAAATATGAAGCAGGCACTTCATTCCCAGTGATACTCCAACTTGTACCACATTGGAGTGCAGCCATCATCCCGTTCAGGCAGCGTATTTGCCCTTTTGTTCCTTGACATGGGAATTCATGAAAAAGAAAAAAAAAAAGCGAGCAGCTTGCGACGCTCCAGCTGCAGTGGGGGGTTCCCTCCTGTGCCTCCGAGTCCTTTCTCTGCACAATCCCCAGTTGCAAAGTTGGATGGCAGCTAAGCCTGATGGAAATCTCCAAGTTGCAGCAGCCTTTCCAAGCAGGAGAACAGGCTGTGACTGCAGTATTGCTTGACACGCTTTCCTCTCCCCCACCCCCTTTGGCAAATGCTTGTAGAGCTTCCAGCACCTTTCAAGGCAATGTCAAGCTGCTGTCAAAGCATTATACTCCCTCCTAAACACATGCACACATACGGAGTGTAAGGGAGTAATAAGCTGCAGTCTCTGTCCTGCCTACAGCATTTTCTGAAAACTCAGTTTAACCCCTTATTGGAAAGGCAGACTAGCAATCACTGCATGCTTCTCTTATTCAGTTTAACTCTGTGAAGAAGAGAATGACCAGGAGAAATTTTTGCTTTGTTTTAAAATAGATGGGACAAATCTTAAGAATTCTGTATTTTGCCCACACCTTGGATACACACCAGAAACTGAGAAAGGGCAAAAGGAATGAGGTATTTGATGGACAGCAAAAGTATCGGTACAAGCATGATCAACTGATCCCCAGCTAATTTGGTTTCCTGGCATAGGCTGCTGCATGTGTTACACTGCAGCATCTGGTACTGCTCTTTACAGGACAGAGGTTATTGGACTAGAGAGTTATCATACCAACCCAATGTTTGCTTTGCTATAGAACCACATACTCTGCTACAGAAAAAACAGAACAAGACAGCCTAAGTACAGACAGTTAAAAAGCCCAAGGCTGAATCAATTCAGTCTTTGCAGGTTAGTCTAAGATGCACAGATTAAAACTGAGAACAACTGGACAGGCGTTCACTTTTGATGCATGAAATGCAGCCACATGCCTGCAGTGGCTTAAGCCAGAAGCCAGGGGGTGCTAGAGCACGGCTCTCTGGCACAGCCAGAATGGGCTGTGTGTTCACTTCCTCTTCCTGCTGCCCCTGAGGTCTCTGGGATTTGCTGTCCAGAATCACAACAACAGGACTCTGCAGGGTTGCTCATCAGTTTCTCTTCCTGCTTCCAGGTGCCTCTGGGATTTGTAGCTTACAGTCACAGCCAGCAGCAAGGTTTTAGCAGGGCAGCGCAGCTCTGTACTCAGGAGAAGGGAAGTTTAACCCCCCTCCCCGGCCTCAGACCCCAACTGGGGTTTGTCTAGTGGGGGCAGTCCCTGCTTCCCCCCACCAACCCTTCTCCACTGGAGCAGACAGCACAGCCCAGCCCAGGGCTGCAAAGCATGCTGGGAGACTCTGATTTAACTTGAACCAGGACGTGGCCTGGGACAGAAATTTCACACACTGGTTTGACCCAAATCAGTTAAGTCTGATACTACATTCAACCAGGTTTATCTTAAGCCAGTTTCAGCCATTTTGAAACTGGTTTGTGTACACTGAACTTCTGTTCTGTTACATGTTTAAACCACTTTCTGATCACTTAAACTGGTTTGTGTGTGTGTAACTTCTGTCCCTAGCTTTAGGGTCCACTCCAACCCATCCATTTGCCTGAACACAGGATCAAATACCCCCAAACTGACCTTCACAAAGAGTTGTCTAACCTACTGTATAAAGCCATTGGTGATGGAGATTCCATACCACAGTGGGGTGGAGTTCCAGTGTTTAACTATATTTACAGTTAGCTCTTCCTACCATCTAACCTAAATCACCCTTGCTGCATTTAAGCCAATTATGCCTTGCTCTATGCTCAATGGACATGGAAAACACTTTCTTACTTTCCCCTTTGCAGTACCTTTTACATATTTGAAGACTGCTGTCAGGTCTTTCCTCAATTTTTTTCTTCCTGAGATGATGCAAACCCACCTGTCCTATACTCTGATGATTTTTGTTGCTTTCTTTTGGAGTCTCTCTGAGTGCACACTGAAGTGTGGTGCCCAAGAACTGGACCCAGTACTCTAGCTGAGGTCTAACCACTGCTGAGCAAGAGTGCAAGGATGTTGGTCTTGCATACAGCATTTCTGTTTATAAGTCCCAGTTTGATGCTGCCTTTCTCTGCAACAGCATGCAACAAAGGTGAAGGATCACAGCAAGTCACTTTTGGCAACACTGAAGGATTGTGCTGTGAACTTAGAACCCCTTCCATTCCATATCCCACCCAGACTCTATTTACAATAGAAAAGCTTTACTAGTTGAACGGTATAAGTAAATTCTCTTATTGTAGACATTGTTTATATCCACCACTGAGAACCTCTGCAGGTATTATTTCTAGCCATTCCAGAAATTTAATAAGCTATAATGGTGAAAAGGACAAGCATAACTGCAGCTACATTATGGATTTTGCTGGTAATAGCATACAGACAACAAATGTTTCCCTAACAAAACTTTATGTAGACTGGCCAAGGTACAAGACCTTTCTGGGTTTGATAACTGAGTGATGACACCTGCATTTCAGAGGAGGCCTAAGCTTTCTGCTAAGGTAGAAGTGTAGTAATATCTTTGCCTCCATTTGAACTCAACTGTTTCAGGCTCAGATGACTTACACACAATAGATAAAATTAGTAAAACAAACACACTCGTGGAAGAGATATTTTAGTCCATGATTTGTTTGTAAAAAAAAAAAAGTAGTTCTGTCTGACAATAGACTTAATTAGTAATTGAGTCAAAATTTGTAATTAGAAATCTTTTCACACTGCTATTAATGTTTCTGCAGAGGAGAAATTGAATCTTAAAAATTACATTGGCTTCACTTGGAGATTTTCTTCTTAGGGAACAAATGCAATCAGAAACCTCTAATTTGAGGATTATGTACTGTTCTGCTAGCAAAAAAATAGACATCACTATCTACAGTTCATAGCTTTTTATTTTTGTTAAAGGTGTAAGCACAATGATATGTTTAAATGGTGCCATCATTAAAATAAAAAAGGCAGTCACGAGAGGATGTGGGGAAAGGAGGAAAATGACAGAACGAGGAGGTCTGACTTATGGATACTAGCCAAAGCACAAAAGCACTATGCTTGCTTGAAATTTCTGGTGGCAATATTTTTCCAGGTGAAGTCAACAGCTTGAATCTCTCATGATGAGGTGGGGAGGGGAAAGGTGGACTGCGCACATGGAGATGCATCAGGCAGCCAAAATGATACAGTGCGACACAAAAAATATACAGTTACCATAAACGTTAGGAGGAGGCATCAATCTGAACTGTGGCAGGATAAACCAGTTCAATAGTAAGCAGAGATTTGGCTTGAGGTAACAATCTATACATCCTCTTTCACCTCTTGACATTAATGTTGTGATTGAACGCCATGAATTAATAGCTGTCCAACAACACTCCTGCTTTCAAATATGCGCTCAAAGGCCTCACTTAAAAATTGACTGGTTCTTGCTGCTGCTTGGTGCCCGTTGGAATCTTTTAGCTAAATGGAAGTCAGTCACCTAGGACTAATAGAAATTAAAAAACCCCCAAACAAACAGAAAAAAACCCTTTCACAGGAGAAAAATGTAAGCCCAGTCCAGAATTCTTTGCACCCCAAAATTTCCGATTCCTGTGGGAGTTTCAGTTATGCGAAGAATATTAGATCAGGTGTATACAGACAGACAGATGCATACCAGAGTCTGGCTTATGTCATTTCTCATGGTCTTTCCTCCTCCTCTACAAAGTGGCATCCTTTGCCGGTGCACCATTTAGTTACATTTAAAGCTCGCAAAAACTTAAGACAAGGGAGACAATACAAGTTTAGCAGGACCTAGATTAACTTGGCACTGTACATTTACAGGATGTACTTTATACAAACCACCAGGCTGGGGAAAGAATGGGTCATTCAGAAAGTGATGGACAGGGTCCGGCTGAATTGAAGTTCAGTGCCCCATCCGGAGACAATACTTGTTTAACAGAATGCAGAAGCCCATAGTAAATGATCCAACGCACCATGGGACATTACATCAGAGTATTTTAATGGTCTCTCTCGGACCATTCAGTATGCCTGTAAGAATATAAAAAGATTCTTATGCCACTCCATAGAAGCAATTCCCAGGAAACATTAGAGAAGGCAGCTGAATTGCTGCTGTTCAATGAATGACTAGCCAGAAAAAATGGCAAAAGGAAAAACACAGAAGTTCTAACCATGTATGAATACCTTTGCAACAATTCACGTTGCTTTGGGTTAGGGATGATTTAGAACAGGGGTGGCCAGAGTTACTCACCCTGGGAGCTACATCTGATCCTCCACCGAAGCCGGAGAGCGGTGGGGAATGGGCAGTGCTGAGCGACCTGGAGTGGAGGTGACCACCGCTCCCCACCCCCCGGTACCGTAATCAGCCCCGCCTCGGGGAGAAGTGGGTGCGGCTTCAGCAAAGAAGTCCCGGAGAGCTGCAAAGGCCATGCTGGCGAGCCTCATGCAGCTCGCGAGCCGCAATTTGGCCACCATTGGTTTAGAAGAAAAAGCTCAAGGACTTTCAATTTTATTCTGTGTTTCAATGAAGATATAAGTTCCTTCTCCCCTCCTCTTCATTTCTCCAATCACAGTCTGTGCCTCTACAGTCCCAGCTGGGAGCATGAAATGGAAACACTGCTTTTTGTTATCTCTTCTATGGTGACAGAGCAGATAAAACAGCTTAGATAAGACTGCAAACCTCATGCTGCCTTTAGGGGAATGGAAACTTTACACATCACTCTCTAGTTTATTAAGAAGAAGAGGTCAGCTGGTTCGCTATCTCATCTAGCCACAACCTACCGTATTTGCTCCCCTTTGCTGTGACGCAACACTTATTTATTAATAAGCACCTTCAACTCTAAAAGTCAGACCCAGGCTTCCTAGAGGGCTTGTCCCTACAGTAAACAAATCCAGAATTTGGGGCATTTAGGGCAAAAAGTGCAGTGCACTTAATTCAGTTTCTTACACGGAGAAGAAAAAACCCAGATTTTTACAGAAGTCCTGCATCCAAGTAATTTAAACATAGAGCGGGAGAACAAGAACTCCTTGATCGCTCTATCCATTAAGAGCAAATTCCACCAGCCAGCCTTAAAAGGTAATTTATTATCAATAATGGACACTGCAAGATAAATTGACCCGTCCAAGAGGCAATTAGGGCCCTTGGTTCACACACACACACAAGCTCTTACAGCACCAAGACGGAGACTATTTTTGAAGGGGTTTTCAAGACCCTCATCTATTTCCTTTATCATTAGAGCAGAATAAAACTACAGCTGCACATTTGTTCTGCTTAACCATTTCAGAAAGAAAACCACCATGAGATCCCCATCTGTCACTGCCCAATAGCAATGGCTGCATCTGCGGGTAGGGGAAAGAGGCCAGCGAGCATAGGATGCCTCCAAGGGACTAATAGGAGAAGAGGGAGCTGCAGTGGCCCTTCCATCTGACACCAGCTAGTCGAAGTTCTAGGATTATGCATTTCATTCAGAATCACGCTGCAATGCACTTTAAGGTAACAGAGGCTTATTCAACCCACAAAAGCTAAATTAGAGTATCTGAGGTTTTTTTCCCTTTTAAAAAAAATCACTAGTCGTAGTCTATCCACGATTAGTGTCCACTGTGAATTTCACCAGGGTTGCTTACCGCACTCCAAAACTGAGACAGAAATTTCTTTTCTGTTACCTAAATGGTATGCATACATAGTATGCATACATAGGCACCTGATTTCCATTGCTAAAATATACATGATATGTTTACACCCAAATGAGGTAAAATTCAGCATGGGATGAACACCACTACACTCATGATGGAATTGGCCTACAACCACCACCATCAGCCTACCCTCCCCTACTTCCTCTTCATTCAAGCCATAACACCGAATTTGTGTTGGCTTGATCTTTCCTCCTGGCACAAGACCGATGTGTAAACTTTGCTAGCAGGTCAAGATAAACGAAGGAGAGAAAATGGCTGGTTTAAAGGTTTGTAAAGAGACTTTCAAAATGAAGTGAACCAATAAAATAGATTGTATTTTTAGCTGTATATCTTAATTGCACAATACCCTTATATTTTTAATAAATTTTAGGGTGTTTTTTATGTTGGTTTTTTTCTGCTTCCCAGCTGAAGCTTAGAAACGCTTTTTGGGTGATCAAAGGGCACTGCTTATCCACATGCTGAGACTCATCTTTCAACACTTTTCCCCTCCTGTCTTCACATATGCTATGCCTCACAGCTTCTTATGTCTACTTTTGCAAAACATGGAGAAGAACATGCCTGAGAACCCCATCCAGAATAGTATGCAAGCAGGAAGTCATCAGGTTAGTGAATAAGACAGGAAATGCACCTGATAACTAACACAAGAAATGGGGCGGGATGGTATGAAATGGTCAAATGCGGGGGGCGGGCAGGGAACAGAAAAAATACTAACAGCTAGTTTTAATAGTTGTGGACACAACATTTGAAAGGCAGAAAATACAATTCAAGTTGATGGCGTCCCTTTAAACAAAGATCAGGGGTCATAAAATAGGCAAGACAGAGAGGAGCTTTTGTTCATGATGCTTTTTATTCCAGTTCCCCTACCCATGCATGTCCCTGTATCAGAGAGGAATAAAAGCCCTTGGGGGTCTTTGCATTCCAGCACAATCTGTCAGACAATTTCATAAAACTTGGCAAAATGTTTGTTTCAAAGATAAGCCAAGGATCACAAATTATAGGAGATAACTCTTGTAATAGAGTTGCAGACACAGCAAAACCGGTGTGGAGGACCATATCACCACCAGTTCTAAAATAATCTGAAAGCCCCTCTCTCGGGGTTTCTGGATGCTTTCATCTTCAGTTACAGGAACAACTTCTCCAGTAATATCTTTTTATTTGAATAATGGGTGATCACTTAAGTCAAGGATCAATAACTATAAAGAATAGGCTCCAAATATGATCACACTCTGGATCTCTAAAACCCATCTCCCCCCAGGATTAGAACACAGTGGGAAGGCATTGGTTCCAGGAAACATCTGCATTTTTTAAACCCTTTATTTAAAGCTTTTCTTCTATGACAACAGATAACCCTTGCTAAAGGACACCCTGTGGATTTACTAGCTGCTCTGGTGTGCAAACTGCACTTGGTACAGTGTGTCAGAGGTAATTATTCAGGAGAAACACGGGATTCAGCAGAGGTTGGGTTGTGTAATTTCTGATTGTTCATAGAGATACCCAATGGGGAGTCCACTGTTTACACTGAGCTCTTGGGTTCCTGTCATTGGACAACAGTAGAAACCAGCATTCCCTCTAAGCTGTGTGGCGTGTGCGGCCCCCCAGGCGCGCTTATGCTGCGGTGCCAGGTGTGCTTGCACGCCTGTGAGGCCATGCACGCTGCACAGTTTAGAGGGAACGCTGGTGGAAACTACTGAGTGGCCGCATCTACATGAGACGCTGACCATGCAGTAGCTAGTTACTACTAAGCAATAGCATCGCACGGCACAAAATATGACACAACGCTACTGCGTAGTCAGTGTCACCAAGAAGCTGCGCAGGGATGGTAACTGGTGATACTGTGCAGTACTGCGCAGTCTTTTATTAACTTGTGTATACAAGTATTAAATGATTGCACAGTAACAACTGTGCAGTCAGCCCCTTGTGTGGATGTGGCCAGTGGGTGCTAGCGCATTTGCCAGCGTGTAGCTTAACCGAGCTTCTGGGTAGTACTGTAAAAGGAGGAACAACACAGTAGAAACAAGCTGCAGTGAAATACATGTGCTTTAGTTCCTGGGACATTGCAAATAGACCTGAAGAGCTGACACTGGACTCCTGTTAGCAGAGTCAGACTTTGGTCCCAGTAAAAGTGTACCTCAGCTTTCTCTTTATAAAGGAGAAGTTGAAATGGAGCTAGCTACTGAAAGTGCCCAATGGAAGGGAATAAAACATCTGGGTTCCACTTCAGCAAGAGATTTGTGATCCAGCACCAATCCCCAAGCCGACTGCCAGGGTAAGACACTCACAAACACTTGCCCTTGACCTAAATGTTTTCTGCTTAAAGTCAATACAAAACTCCCCATGGCTTCAACAGAAAGCTTACTGAAAACCCCACTCACAAAGTACAGAATGAGTCAGAAGTTTGGGCGACACTTTAATTTACACAGAACACAGAGTAACAGGTGAGACAGGACAGACAGAATCACTCACTTGCGCTGGTTTTCAGAACCAAAATTTTGTACTTTTGCTAATGGTAGGAAGAATAGATGGAACTGGCTCAGTGCCTGCCAGGGAAGATATAAGGCTCCCCTCATCAATGTTTTCTTAGTGAGACTTTATGGGCATTTTACAGGCCTTTTATGCTGATGTATCTGGCATAAAAAAAGGCCTCAGGCCATTGATGAGATCAGCTTCCTAGTGCCCAAGCTGAAACAACTCTGCAGACAGAGAGAGAGATCAGTATAAGCACTGGCAATGTGTAGAGGGTGCACATAGGTTCACGTGCACTCCCTGAGCTTGTCGGTGCACCCCCTGCAAAAACCGCTGCTGACGATGCCAGAGGCACCTTCGGACGGTCACTGCTCACCACCCCTCCACCTCACCGCCAACACTGCTGGCAGCATCTGTGGGGAGGCCCCGATCACCACTGGCTGCCGCTGCTGGTGGCATCTGCGGGTGGTCGCCAACAGCTGGTTGGTGTTGCCACCCCCTCACCCCCGACACGACCACGACTGCCTGCAGGAGCTCCCCACTGGCTGCCGCCTTGCCCATTCTGCCAACACTGCTGCCGCTGCCTGCGTGCGGTCGCGGTGACCCCACAGCCTCCGGGGGCATGCGGCGTTCATGAGTATAAGCATGCGAATGCTAGGGAATGTAGAGATTAAGAGCCTTGCTATGAGACAGATGAAAAATAAAGTGTATGATACGGGGATGGTGGAGCTAGGAAATTTGGGTGGGCCCCAACTCATGGTAGGCAAGCAGTGTCTGACCTCGCAGCAAATCATTCATATTGGAAACACGGTTAAAAAAAACCCATACAAAAGCTAGGCCCCAAATATATAAATATTGTTCTTGTGCATCTTGCCATCATGGTGCATGATTAAAACAATTATTAATGGACTCACTTAAAATCTATGTAGGCTTAGTGTGGATGGGCCTGGATTCTAACCAGACAAGTGATAGCCCACTTGTGACTATACCCCATGTGGTGCAAAGAGCATGGAGAGCAAAGGAGGTGACAAAACAGATCCAGGGCAGGTTCACTGGTACAGCTGCACCCCCTTTGATTCCTGCTCCACCCAACGTTTAAAACCAACTGCCTGGCAGTGGCAGCAGCATTTCTAGTCAGGCAGTGTTGAGGGAGTCAATTGACTTTATGGCTCATTGTCATCTACCGGATCCCTTCTAGACTCTTCACTTCACAGGTGTTAATGACCTTCTTTTCTTTTTAATGGTCCTGATGTTCCACCAATCTGCAATTCTGCTGTCTGTTAGCTGCTCCTAGCAAGGAAGGTCCTATTTCACAATCCTGCAGATTGTTTTTAACTCATGCCAATGAAGTTATATTCGTCTCTGCTTCCATCTTAAGCTGAATAATGAAGCCCTAGGCTCCTAGCATATTAGTAAAGCTTTGGGTTGTTTTTTTTTACCTGAAGAAAAATGTGCTGTTTTATACATGACGATACACCTCACCATCTGCAACCCCCTTTTCAAAATTCTAGATCTGCCCGTGGGGAGGAGTGAGTGTGCGGGGTGTCTGAGCTACTCATTTAAATATCTTTTCTTTTCAGGATTGTTTCCTGTAGCCTTTTGCTGCATTCTGTTCTTCCACGCCCGGTATCTGTGCTTGCTTTAAGTGAAAATAATGCAAGTTTTCTTCATGTACAAAACCAGTCTGCACCAAAGCAACTGAACACTGTCCAGCATATTAGGTGTGTTGCAAAGACAGAATCTCATACCCCATGCTAGGTACAATTTGCCATTCTGCCATCTCCTATTTTCAGTGGGGAAGAGCCCATTTGTTTCTGGGTGGTTTATTTCTCAGTACCCAAGCTTTCATTTCATTACTGCTTTGAAAAAAGGGTTAACTGGCACCTTCTTAAATAAGGGTTACGTCCTCTTTTAGTTAGCTCTGCACCAAGTATAAGGACACTGCAGAGTCTGTATGAACAGTGAATCATTATTGGGTCCCCTGCCCCACTTCAGAAGGATGATTTAGAAGAAGAAAGACCTTGCACACAAAGTACATTTATTGGAGTGAGGAAAACAGCTCAGCACAAACATCTCTAAAATGAAGGGAAATTTGAGGGCTGAACCCCTGGACAGCTGACAGCTTAACACCTTTCATTCAAGTAGTCTCCCTTCTCGGCTCCACCACTCCCTTCCAAACAGCTCTCCCTTTTCAACTGTAACTTGCATGCACCTCCTCTTTGAGTGGGGCTATTTTACACCATTTGGCTTTTATTAGAGCCTGAGAAGTCAACCGAATTACTGTAACAGGGTCATCTGACACTCACTCGGTTCTGCTGGAATTAGATCTGTTTGTATGAAGCCAAAATTCCTGCTCAGCCTCCCATCTGTGACCTGTTTGAGCTGTCAGCAGTAAAGATAATAAACCTTGACTGCAGCTACCCACAAAAAACAAGCTGATGGGGGAAGCGCTACATTGCCTGGGCTGTTATTCATTCATAAAAAACAGGATCATTTGCATAGACTAGTGGTTCTCAACCTTTTGGGGTTCAATGCATCCCTCATTAGACTTGAGACATCCCTCCATAACTTTTGTGAATTGAGTAGCACCCTGTTTTGAAAACTAATTAATATATTACAATGCTTACCTCCTTGCAGAGAGGTCAGGCAGTAGGGGTTGGGGACTGTCCAGGCAGGGACAAGCCTGAGCCTACATTGATCTGCTTAGTTTATTTGCTTATCTTCTCACACATTACAGTGCCCTTCAAAGGATCTGGTAGCACCCCAGGGTGCCCAGGCCTCCCCAGTTGAGAATCACTGGCCTAGACTTTTGGGAAGACATTATCACACTTCCGATCTCTTAATTGACGGGCTCTATTCTGAAGAATTTTTAATTTTGCTGAAGAAGTTGAGGGTTTTTTTTTATTTTGGAAAGATGAAATTATTTCACTTTGGGTCCACTTAGGCTAATCGGGAATGCTGCAGTTTCTTGAACAGGCTTGAAATATTTCCTGCCAGTTCAGGGAAGTAGTCAACTGTATTTCCCTTGTTGTGTATCATATTATGGAACATGCACCTCAGGCTCCCAGTCTCTTATAGGCCTGACTCCCTGGAAGTGCTTTCTTAAAGCACTATATTTTTGTCCTCTGACTGATGAGATTCATGGTCTGTTATGATCAGGGGCTTACGGGAGATGTAGTACAACTGGGAAGTATGGGTTATATGCAAAACTAGGGGTATCAGGCTTCTAAATTACGGGTCCCAAAAGTCAGCATGCTGCTGGAAAACACTATTTAATGTCAAACTGATTCAAAACGAAGTAACCTTGGGACATGTCACAAAGGAAGCAGAGGGTTTCCTTTCGATTGAAAATGTCAAAGCACTTCATTTTGACAGTTCCAAATTGAAGCTTTTTAGAACTTTTGCTCCATGAGCTTTTATCCCAATTTGGGGATAAAGTCAAAATATTGGCATTTCCCCTTGGGGGGAAGCTTTAAATTCTCCTGTCCTGGCTATGTAGCAGAGTTGCGGCCCCTGAAATCTCACACTGGTCCCCCGTGTTGAACATCATGGGAATTTGGGACTTACAAGCTGCAGCAGAAAACCCTCTTTCTGAAGGAGCACAAGTCCCTGCTACTCGAGCCAAGTAGCATCTCCTTTAGCTATGTGCAGCATTGTGCCTGTGACCCAAGTAGAGACAGTTTAATTACATCCAGTAGAAAACAATAGTTTAGGCACAGCCCTACACTCACACCCACACATAGTTTATTAGTTTTCTGGACAAGTATCATCATTAGGCAGAATCCAAGTTCAGCCCTCCCTTGGATTTACATAATAAAAACTCCTTATCTTCCAAACGTAAGATTTCTCTTGGTTCCACTATCTTCAAACAAACACATTCCTAAACCAAATGGAGAAAATAAGAGAGTAGGTCATCGGTCTTATTAGGTGTCACATAGTTTCTTCCCAATGAGTAAGAGTGTAACAATGCATTAACAAGAAATGAAACGCCATGTTAACATTAATTTGCATAGCATTAAGCCAGGATGCTTTGCTTTCCTAGTCTCCTTCCAAACCTTCCTGACCTGCATACGAATAAAGATGAAATTTAATTGCCAGGGTATTCAGCAGAATTATTGACTTTCTGCTTAATGAGGCTTCATTTGTAGTCTGGTTCACCAGACACCTTCTCTCCAAGGTGCTATATTAACTAGTTCAGATGTAAAATATTTTTTCAGGGCTTGTTTTTAATAAACATTTCAACGTACAAAAAAAAGTGGGGGAAGGGATGGGGGGAGTGCTGATTGCAAAGTTTTGCAAAAGAGCTTCAGGAAGAAGGAATGAGTGTCTGTATGATAATAAGGCTGGCAAAAGCTCAGTAGGAGAAAAGCAATATTACTTACACAAAGCAGCTTAAGCAACCATTACACATCTCCGTTCACCATTACACATCAGTTTACACTTAGTATAGGCATTGCTTTCCCTCCTCTGGGAGGACTGCACAACTAGGTGAGACTTGGTCAGTTTTTGTATCAAACATAATCAGGAAAGAAAAAAAAAATCAATGATGCCACACAATTTGATGCTGGCAGTGCTGTCTGTTATGTGAGCGCAATGCTGATTCAAATACTAACCATAAGATACCTGAAGGCCCAAATGCTCCTGCCTCTATTTTAGGTACTCCTAACAATGCTGTGTGATTTTTCCATGCACTTTTAAGCTTTCTTCCCTTTCTCCCCTTAATTAAATAGCACATAGCAAAGCTATATAAGCAGCTGATATATTCTACCACAAGCATTACTGCATTTCAGTGCTAGAAGAAAGTGATTCTTTCTGAAGTATCATCTGAGCCAAGGCACTGAAGAATATAATGTTTGCTATTTCTGTGGCTTGTATGGGAACGATGGCTTGGTGCAATGGAGATCAGGGTGCAAAGCCTGGTGTTAAAAAATGTAGAGGTAAACTGATCAAAGCTACTTGCCATGCTTCAACGAGCGTATTTGTATTGATTGCACCATTGTGGTTCTTTTATTTGTCTCATGCAATCAAATGGTCAAAACGCTCAATCTTTTGATTCTGTTCTGGTCAAAGGTCATTTTCTCTATCTCCCCCCTTTCTCCATATGTCCCCATGAGAAACTAGATATCGTTTATGGAATAAGATGCATCAGCATGCCCTTAAGAACGTGCTGCCTACAAAGAGGGCACTGGCATCTCTGGCAAAACTCTTCAGAGTAAAACAAATGTTGATTTGACTCAAAAGCATGCTGCCAAGAACACGACACCCCATTCAGCAGGCAGGACCCAGGCTTTCCAATGGACAAGTGAATCTAACCAGGGGTGAGCAAAATGGCAGATCTGGCCAGTGGCTGGAGTCCATTTCCCAGAAGCCCATGCTTGCACGGTTCCTGGGGTCTCAGTGGAGACCAGCCAGGCAGGACCCGTGCGGGCAGGGCGCGCATCTGAGTGGGGCCAGGATCTTGGGGTGGTGATAGCATGGGGCTGTGGCAGAGCTGCAATCTGCTCCCTGCATGGCCCTGCCCACGAAACCCATCCTTGTTACAGGGGCAGGCGGGCAGTGGATTGCAGCTCTGACCCGGCCCTAACCCGCCCAGATACCAGGGTATAACTGGCCCTGCCCACCCATCATGCTCCCAGTCATGGCCCCATTCCAGCTGTCTGGCTGCATGCCCTGTCTGCGTGATCCCAACCCTGGCAGTGGGTGTGGGGTGGATGGGCCGGCGTGCCCAGGCAGCGGGGCTGGGTCTGGAGGTGGCAGCCAGAAGGAGCTGCTGGGAAATAGAGTCCGCTGCAGGCCTGATCTGGCCTGTGGACCAGACTTTGCCCACCCCATCCTGTTACAACTCCAAGTTCATTCTCTCTGGGAGGCAGCCTGTGCTTGCTGGGCTTGTGGGAAAGCTTCCTCTTCTGTTGTCTGTGCTCTGTCTTAGGGATACAGACACAAGTGCAATCAGTCTTCAGGGCTGTCAACCCAATCCCTTTCCTGTGTGCTAATTCCAAGTGATTTTTTAAAGAGAATCTGAAATTGCCATCCCTGGTTAGTTATTTATGAGAACATGCTACTGGCTCAAATCTATGCAAATCCAGCCAAGCAAATATTTTATAGAGCCAAGCCACGATTCACGAAGATACATCAAAACATTTTTTTCCTATACCAAAGTCCCTATAGCTCTTGAAGCATTTTCTAGGAAGTTAAACATGCACACACACTGGGTGTGTAAGGGTATGTACTACTCAGGAGATGAGCTAAGGCCACGGTTTTGGAGCCACAAGGCCTGAAGCACAGGGCCTTGGGGGAATCAGGGGAACCAGGATGCAGTTTGGATTTGCCTCCTTTATGTATTAAAAATGGTATTTGATGGCTAAAAATAATGACTGAAAAAATATTAAACTCTGATCCTATAAGCCAGTATTCCCCAAAACCTTCTGGGTTTACATCCCACCATAGGAAAGCTGGTCACTTTCATGCTCTATGTTAGGGTTACCATATTTCCAGTTCCAAAAAAGAGGACACCTGTTGTGCAGGGGGAGGGGGAGTATATGGCTGGGGGGGGGGCAGTGATATGGCCATTCTGTTGTCCCTCACCCCAAGCCCCAGCTCCCCCCAGCCTTCCTCCATGCCCTTCACTCCAAAGCCACAGCCCCCCCGCCCTGCCAGTGCTCCTCACTCCCGACCTGCAGTCTGCTCTTCCCCCAAGCCCTGCCTCTGTAATTACAGCCACCAGCTCTGGTGCTGGTGGGACAGCCACACAGCTCCCTCCTAACCCCAGAAGGCCCTCCTGCCCCTTTTCCCTGCTGGAAGGGGTATGTGCCTGGGGCATGTGCTTCCCCTGCCCTGTTATAGCCCCGGACCTGCCCCCCCACCATACACATGCACACATCCCCCTCCTCAAGTAAGTATCCAGCCGCCGAGCTGCTCCCACCCCGTGCCTGACTACATGCTGGCTATATGTGCATGTCCAATCACCCTGTCCTCAACCCCAAGTAGCTCCTTGCTGGGACAAGCTGGGAGCAGAAGAAAATCCCAGACATTTGATCGCATTTTATAAAACTGCCTGGACTGAGATGGGAGGATCTAAAAAGAGGACATGTCCAGGAAAACCCAGATGTATGGTAACCCTACTCTATGTACTTCAGCCACTGTTACGCTCCCTGCAGTTTCTCACCCCCACTACTTCAGCCACTGCCACTACTTCAGCTGTTGCTGCCATCCCCACCACCACTTTTTGCTGGCGATGCCTCTGGCCAGGGGAACTGGGGAGGAAAACCAGCAGTGGGGGAAGTGTGTGCTTGCAGGTTTAGCAGCGGGGGCACCAGGGGTTGCTGCTGCGATTCACATGCATGCCTCACAGCTGGGGGAAAAAGCACATAAACGTAGCTAAAACCATGCTTGGAGCCCCACGTGGGCACTGCAGGGGTTTGTTTGAATATACGAGCTTGTAGAATAGCATGCCCCTCCAAACCCTCAGCAGAGCACTTTTAAGACAGAGTAATAAACAGCACATAAACCCATCTAAATTCACCATTTTCTGGCTGGGTACAGTATATGGGAACCTATAATCTATTTGGGTCCTTACTGCTGATGTGCAGTGCAAGTGGTGGCAATGAATTTGCATGAGTCGTAACAGGCCACAACATGGTCCAGTGAGTCGGCCTGCATTTGTTTTCCAGAGAAAGGGGAGAAGAGAGGAGCAGGGTGGAGAGTAATTCAGCCCTAATTATCCCAGGGTAGCTAGTTAGAAGAATGTAAACTGCTAGGAATAAAAACCATGCAGTCAATAATAGTATTAAAAAGAATCTGGAAATTTTAGGCCATTATCTTTCCAGCTGAAAAGCTTTAATTGAAAATGACTAATCTTCCAGTGGGTTCATGAAGGGTTTACAAGCTAATTGCTCTCTTGCTTTTCTTGGGGATTTATACTGCATTCGGCAAATGGGGGCGGAGGGCAACAGATGTGCAGCCTTCGCCTGCTCTAATCCGAAAGTCCATGCTGCCACAGATGCTCCCGATGATGTGCAGTAGCATAATGGAATCCCTCGCGTGCGCATAAAGCAGAGCCTCTGCGAGGAAATTGCAACCATCCTAATACGAAGGGAACAATAAATCCTCTGATGGGAGGTGCTGATGAGACGGACACATGGTGTTAGCTTATTAAAAAGACCCTGGGAAGAGTAAATCTCGTGGGAGAAGGCATACACTTCCCGGTCTCCTTTCTTCTCTTCAGGCGTAGCTGGCATTGTCCAGGGATAGGCATGAAAGGAAATGGTTCTATCAAAGAAAAAAGCCTCCATCAACTCCATTGTGATCGCCCCTGGCTGCTGTGGTCCGAGTTGGTGGACGTAACGCACCATGCACCTTTGCTTTCCGCACAGGCTGAATGAGGGAACTATTCAATGCTTCATTCAGCTATCCCTAAATAAATAAATAAAAGCCGACATGTAACGCCACTCATGAATCTGAGATGCAGCCCAGTCTGAGGTAGGAAGGCTGGGGAAAAGCCGCTGAGGCTGCTACATGGGGGTGGATTAGTGGCACGGAAATGCAGCCACTTCTGGGGTTGGGCAATTTGAAATATATGGGCAGTGGGGTTTTGCAGTGGGTGGAGTGTAAATACAAGGGCAGGGGATTGATTTGACAGTGTCAGTCTGTGGGATGGACAGGACAGATGCACCACATGTGCACACAAGAGGAGAAGGGCTGCCAAAGCCAGGGAAATCCTGGTATCATGACCCCAAGAGAAAACAAAGAGCTTCTGAGCAGAGAGAACTGGCAGAAAGAGGTTTAGAAGTGGGAGCAAAGAAACTCCAGTTGTTTGATGTCTGCTGTGTCCTGGGAAACGGGGCTTTGGGTACATGTCATGTAAACAAGCAGGACTGGGACCAGCGAGAACCTGCCAATCACCAATTTCTCCTCACAAACTGCGAGACCCTTACTGCAATGAAAAGACAGAGGTTACAGTGGCCTCAAAGGACCAATGCAGGAAAGAAGGCCAAGCCACCACTATATATTCCCTTTTTCAGGACTGTAAAAGAGAAAGGGAATAATGGTGAACACAAGGCAGCATTGCTCCCACCTGAACACAACAAGACATCTGTTAGAGCTGAGCAAACCTTTTTAGAAAATACCAGATACAAAGGCTAAGGACAGACATTACACATAAACCGGTTTAAGTGATCAGAAACTGGTTTAAACCTGCAACAGAACAGGTGTTCACTGCACATAAACCAATTTGAGAAGGGCTGAAACCAGGCTGAGATAAACCTGGTTGAATGTAGTACCAGACTTAACTGATTTGGCTCAAACCGATTTGTCCCAGACCCCTTGCTAGTTTAAGATAAACCAGATACCTCCAGCATCCCTGCATGCTCTCTGGGCTGGGCAGGGCTCTCTGCTCCACAGCAGGGCTGGCCCCGCCCCTCCCTGGCTGCAGCTCAGCAAAGACTTGCAGGCAAAACAGCATCTGCCTGGCTTCTCCCTGCTAAGCAGGGATTATTCCCCCTCCTCTATGCCTTACGCAGACACCTCAGCATTAGCTAGCAGACCGCATGCTGGCTACAGTCCATGCTGTGGGAGATGACCAAGGCAGACAGGGTTTTTGGAGTTAATCATAGGTAGCTTAATGTCCTTCCTTGGAAAAACTGTTTAAGAAGAGCTGTTTCCTTCCCATCTCCCCTGCACCACTCCCTGCTAAGCAGGAATTCCCCCCTCCCCTCTGCCTTGCAGAGGTATCTGTATATTAGCTAGCAGGCCACATGCTGTCTACCCTCCATGCTGAATCAACAGGCAGAATCAACAGGTAGCTGGTAATGTTCATCTGTTGTTTTCTTAATGTGGTTATAAACACCAAGTTAGAGGGTGATAAAAACTTATCAATTCCCTGCTGAGCTAATCAGAGTGTCCTGCTGGGACCTGAGCATGGTCCCCCTCAGATCAGTTCTGTGCAAGGGAAGGGAGGGCTGCTCTAGCACCCCCCAGCTTCTAGTCTGAACCACTGCAAGCATGTGCCTGTCTGTCTGGGATGTCTGTACAGTTACAGAGTGATTTAACCTAGCCAGGTTAGACTAACCTGAAAAGATCAAATCAATTTGGGCTCAGGCTTTCTGAATGTCTGTCCCTAGCCTAAGGGGCTGAAGGTGTCAGCCAAGTGAATATGTAGATGGGAAAGGGAGCCAGAGACTATCTTTGGTCCCAAATTTGGGTTCTGAGGTTGACACAGTTATAAAATTTGAAGAGGACCACCAGCAAATGAACACTCACCCCCTATGGCACCAGCTAGTCAAGCCACAGTGTAGTGGCAGGAGCTGCTTCTCTTCTACAACAATCACTCAAGCAGGTTGTATTAAATGTCACTTTGCAGAAATGCCCTCCCACCTCAGACTGGTGGGACTGGAACTGAAAGTGATGTCCTATGCTACTGCAGTGGCAGAGGGAGTAAGACAATCGGGGACTGCACTAAGAAATGAGAAGTGTCCAGCTGCTGGTACAGGACTGACTCACTTTGTAGTTGCCACAACTGCATTTTTCATGAACATACTAAAAAAAATTGCATACTAACACAGAGAGGGTAAGGCCCTGTACAAAAACTAGCTCCTTCCACACCGCCCCCAAAACGTGCTTTATTATCTATTGGTTTAACCAGTACCCCCACATTACAAATAGATCGATGAAATACAGTAGTACATGGATAACTCACAAGTTTAGGTTCCATTAGCACTTGCAAAGGTGGAGGTTGGCAAACCAACAGGGCACATATACATCCACCACAAACAACTATGTGGAACTACTGAAAGGAGAAGCAGCTTCATTTAAGTAGCTCATTCTTGACTCACCAATCCACTGCAACTTAGGTGGATTGTGAACCATGTGGATACAAATGACCCAGATCCTCCTGGATATTGAAACCTGGCAAGGAAAGTTTCATGTACTTTAACTTACTGCAAATAACCCCCATAAAAGAATGTGCAATTATTCTCAGAGAAAGGGAGCAAAGAGTCCTTGGTCAGACTACAGACTGCTGGCAGAAGATGCGCAGCACTGTGTGGTAGACGTCAGAGAGAGGATTCTCAGGAGCTCAAAGTAGCTCTACATCTAGAAGGAAAAAATAACTAAATTGGAGCTAATTGTCTATTTTAAACAGCTGCCTGAAACAAATAGCCACTCTGGCCCAAACCTATTGTGACCTTATATCAAGCTGTCAGCTAGAAAGAGGAAATGTTGCATTCAAATGAAGGGGAAAAAAACCCTTTGTGGCTGGGTTAAGTGTCATGCCTCATCCATTTGAAAACTTATCAAAGCATCTGGAGAGAGAAATGTCCCTGGCTGTTGCTAGAAAATCCCTCCCTCTCCTTCCCCAGTATAAAAACAAAACACTTGAGTTAGCAAAGATGAAAGGCATTCATATCACACACTTATGTATGACCTTACATAAGTTTAGCTGATGTTGTTCTCTCAAAAAGACGGGAGGATACTTTGAAAAAGCCCTATTAGCTCAGTAGCCTCATTTTTTTTCAGAAATGCCTGAGCATGTAGGCATTGGTCATACATAACAACATTGTCACTTTAGATATGCTTTTCTGCAACTGGGCCAATGCCAATGCACCCAGTTCTCAACTTTCCGCCTGTGCACATTTTTGCAAAGGTTGCTGTGCTCCAAAGCTTAGAGCATGTACATGACAGCAATTTCCTTACATCTCCTTTCCTGTTCTCTCTGTCATGACTTCCAAGTGGCTCCTGTCCCCATGCCAAAGTTTTATCTCTTATTTCATACTCAATGGATTGGTAGGGCTTTCTCTGCATAAGATGTCATGCTGTGAAGGTCATATGTAAACCATATCAGAGCTCATATACTTGGTGAGCAAAAGCTTGTCATAGTCCAAAGATATTAATGTGAATTACTCCTCCAGACAACAGCACACAATCAAGGTAAGAGACACAGATGTTGTGAGGTTTTCTTGCAAATTCAAAACTCTGACTGGGGTACCTAGAAAAGTAGCATTAATCCCATTTTGCAGAAAGGAAAAAGTTAGAGCAAGAGAGGATACAGTCACTTGGAGAACCACATCTGGGTCTGGATTGTACTTGTGGAGTCTGGTAAGCAAGGCATGCTGAAGCCCACAGTGCCAGGACTCTCTGCTGCAGAGATATAGAGAAGTCTTAAGGGCTAGGGACAGAAGTTACACATAAATTTGTTTAAGTGAACAGAAACTGCTTTAAACCTGTAACAAAGTAGAAGTTCAGTGCGTATAAAACAATTTAAAAATGGCTGAAATTGGTTTGAGATAAACCTGGCTGAATGTAGTATTAGACTTAACTGCTTTAGGTCAAACTGGTTTATGAAACTTCTGTCCCAGCCCCCTTCCTGGTTCAAGTTAAATCACAGTCCCCCAGCATCCCAGCATGCTTTCCAGCCCTGGACTGGGCTGTGCTGTCTGCTCCAGAGAGCAGGGCTGGCCCCACCCCTCTGCTCCCTGGCTGGAGCAGTGAGGGCTGGCTCACTGCCCTCTGCCCCCTTCCCCAGGCAAACCCTAGCTGGGGTCTGAGGTCTGGGGCCAGGGAGGGAGGTTAAGCTCACCTTCCCCCAAGTCCAGACCTGCCCTGCTCTGCTGGCTGACTTAGTGCTGGCTGCGACTGTGGACTACAAATCCCAGAGGTACCTGGAAGCAGGAAGAGGAAGTGGTGAGCAGAGATCCTGGTTTTCTCTGATAAAATCTCCAATTTTCAAATTAAAAAGTAAACACCATGTAAATTAGTGGTATTTCATTTAAATCACAGAAAAATGTGGATTTTGGGATACTTTTTTAAATCTGAAAATTGGGGATTTTTTTAATCAGAGAAAACCAGGATCCCTGGTGATGAGTAATCCTGCAGAATCTTGCTCCTGTGATTGTGGACTGCAAATCCCAGCTACCTTGGGGGCAGCGGGAAGGGGAAGTGAACACACAGTCTATGTTGGCTACATGCCAGAAAGCCATGCTCTACTGCCCCCTGGTTTCTGGCCTAAGCCACTGCAGGCATGGGGCTGCATTTCATGAATCGAAAGTGAATGTCTGTCCAATTGTTTCTCAGTTTAATCTGTGCATTTTAGACTAACCTGCAAAGACTGAATCAATTCAGCCTCAGGCTTTTTGACTGTCTGTACTTAGCTAATAGGTTCTGAGTCTCAAGTCTCCCAGACCTACACCCAAAATAATTGCTAACCTACACAGGTGATCATAAGTCAGCTGTAGAATTGTGGACAAAGTTGACATTTTTAAAACACCCCTCAAAGATGATGCATTGCAAAACAGAATAGATTAAAAATATTTATCTACCATGATGTAGTATGAAAGACTAATGCAGTTTCAGTGACACAAGACCTCATTCTATTATTAATTTGTCACTAGGGTATGCAGAATCAGAGCAAGAATGATGAGGTTCCACTGTTTATGGATGATGGCTGACTGGAAGTGACTTGATCACAATTAATATACAGACTAACAAAGCTTACAGATGTGCTGAACTAACAAGCAATCACTAAGCTCTGGGTGGGAAGTGTGGGTAGGATGGGAATATTAATACTTCCTTATAAGATTTCAGGTGCACATTGAGATTATTAGCACACTTTTCTGGAGAGGATTGAGCACTAAACAGATGGTGTCCCAGGCACAATTAACTTTGGTAATTACAGTACATTTTCCCATATTTTTCAATTGAAATTAATGGCTCTTGTAGTTTTTAATACTATTGGTGCCAAGTGTACACATTTAGATTTCTTTCTTCTTTTTTTTTTGGTAGCAACAATTATGTTTCCTAAAATGGCATCTGCAACGTAATCACAGACACATTAAAAAACCTTCATTACTTTAAGAATAACTTATTGAAAAGGGGCCCTTCTTTCACAAGATCTCCCAACCATCAATTCGGCAGAGTCTAGAGATGGGTGGAAGTTTTATACCTACATGTTTGTGCAACACTCTAAATGTTTACTCTTAATAATATAGACATTTTGGGGGAGAAGGGAGTTTCTCAACCAGCTCTGATGAAAAACATTTGGATTCTCCAAAACATTGCCTATTCCCATACTGAGACCCAACCTTTTCTCCGTCTAGGCTCTATCATGGGGCCTAGTATGCGTTTCCCATACAGGCACTTGTATACATACTAGCAAGTAACAGCAAGTTTAAAACAGAAACAGTCTCCTTTCCCACCAGGTTCTAAAATTTTCAAAAGCCATGAAGATAACTATTCTTGCAATGTTTTTGGCTTGACCATGGATAGGAGTTCTGGAAAATAGGCAATCTGTTTCAAAATTCTTGGTCACATTTTACAGACTGAAATGGTTCAGATGAGCAGTCAAACTCAACACCAACCCTTTGGATGAAACTTCCCTTAAAAGATGGAACATCACATACTAGCTTTCCCTAAAGGAGGAGTTCATTTTAAAAGGTATTTCCTTGATCTTATTGCAGTTTACCAACTGGATGACAAAGCCTTTGTTAACTTACCCTTAATCCTTCACATAGCCGTTGTTAACTTACCCTTAATCCTTCACATAGTTCTTCTCTGCAACTCCAGGTCTCAACACAAATCTTCTCCTCCTTTCCTCATAAAGATATCCTTGCCCATAAATACCCCTTTTTGTCTCTCTAATTATTGGTTTTCTGAAGAATACCAACTCTACTGAAACTGGTATTTCTGTTAAATCATGTAGACTTGTGTCTAAGGCTAGGGACAGACATTCAAAAAGCCCAAGCCTGAATTGATTCAGTCTTTCCAGTTAGCCTAACCTGCAGAGATCAACACAGTTTCCAAGTGGATAGACATTCCCTTTTCATTCCAGAAACGCAGGCAGTGGCTCAGGCCAGAAGCCACAGGGAAGCTGAACTTGGAGGTGGGGGGTGGGGAGGGGAACATGGCCAGGTCTAGGCAGGCCTGAGTATGACTGAGGAGGGGTTTAAACCCCAACCTTGGCCTGCAGGGTTTGGAGGGTGGGGGAAGAAGAATGGTGGCCAGACTGCTGTGGTGATGGAGGAGGAGGAGGAGGAGGGGAGAGCTGCCTGCTCCCTGACAGCTGGGAGCAATCCTGGCACACAGTGTGGCCTGGCCCCAGAGGGAAACTCTTCCCCCTCCTCCCTCTCTCCAGTTGCTGCGGGGCAGGGAAGGGGGCTCTGTTCAGTGTTGCGTGGGGCTCTTCCCCCTCCCTACCCTTGTTGCCTTGGGGTGAGGAGGGGGGCTCTGTGAGGCTGCCCAGCCCCAGAAGGAGACTCTTCCCCCTGCTCCTCTTCCCCCTCTTCCCCTCACAGGGTGGGGAGGGGTAAAAGCAGGGGGTCTCTTCCCCCTCCTCCCCCCACCCCGTCACCACAGGGCCGGGGGTGGGGGGGTGCTCTGTGTGGCACTGCCCGGCTCAGCCTAGCTGGGACACAGGGAGCAGCTGTAACTGAGCCACAGCTGCCAGGAGTGGCCCTGCCCCTGTGGCCTGGGCCAGGCTCACTTAGCCACAGCCCCGAAAGCTGTGGCTCAGTTGCAGCCACTCCCCATGCCCCAACCAAGTTGGGCCAGGCTGAGCAATGCCGCAGACCCCCCACCTTGCGGCTGTAAGGGGAGGGGGAAGATGGGGAAGAGTGCCCCCCACAGCACTGAACACAGCCCCCTTCCATGCCCCATGGGGGCAGGCTCACAGAGTGCCGCCCCCCTCCCCCACCCCACAGCAGCAGGGGGAGGGGAAGGAGGAGGAGGGAGAAGAGTCCCTCCCAGCATGGAACAGAGCCCCAGCACGGCCCCGTTAAGGTGAAGGGGGTAGGGAAAAGGGTTCATTCATCCCTTCATTCCCTCCATCCCTTCTCCCCTGCAGTCAGGGTCTACCAGCCCCAGGGTCCACTGCCGCAGCCCCCTCCCCTCTTCTCCCTGGCAAACAGGCAGACACCAACTGCAGTTGGGGAAGAAGGGAAGGAAGGATTAATCCCCTCCCTGTCCACTTCACCTTAACGGGGCCATGCCGGCTTGTGTCTCACCGTCTCATCCCTGCTTGGGCTAGAGAGCAGAGGGGCAGGACCAGCCCTGCTCTAGAGCAGAGAGCACAGCCGAGCCCAGAGAGTATGCTGGAGGACTCTGGTTTAACTTAAATCAGGAAAGGGTCTGGGACTGACGTTGTATAAACTGGTTTGAGCTCAATCAGTTAAGTATGATATTACATTCGACCAGATTTGTCTCAAACCAGTTTCAGCCATTTTGAAACTAGTTTATGTGCACTGAATGTCTATTCTATTACAGGTTTAAGCCAGTTTCTGATCACTTAAATTGGTTTGTGTGTAATGTCTGTACCTAGCCTAAATGTTAAATCATTGTAGGATCATTTAGATAAGCGTTTTCAGAAGGATCAAACTAAAGAGCGGGTGGACCTTTTACACCAAACTTAGGTGCATGAAACCACTGCACAGCCATCTGTATTTTGCACGTGTTCGCAAGGTCAGTAAATGCTGTATTTTGAGGATTGAGAGAGTCTAAACTGGGCACAAATCCTTAAAAAATGTGGCCTATTATACCACAATGGCATTAGTATACATAATCTAGATCATACAGCGTGGAGGACTCCACATCTGTTTTGAGAGTCATCTGCAAAATGGAGATGCACTGTATTACTCAGGGGAAAACAAACTAGTTTCTAACCTAGGGAATAAATATTTCATATTTATGCAAGATACTTTCTTCCAATTCCTGAAAAACATTATACCCTTGAACCCTCACTCCCTTTACCTATCAACTCCCTAAGGATTTTAGATACTTAGCCTTTCCCGTATCACCTTCTACTATGTCTTTAAGCTTCCGGAAAAAAATTCACTTCCTGTCTCAGCTGGAAAACTTGAGGTGACAAGCTCTTCTGCTTTCTCAGAACTCAGGAGTTCTGAGACCACACAGCATTTTTAGGCATTTCAGCTGGAACAATGCCAAGTCCTTCCTAAAAACTCTACAGATAGAGCAGTGCCATAGCAATGAAGTTTGGTGCCTGCAGCAGCAGCCTGCCCTCACCCCATGCACAGATCCAGGGTGCCCATGTCCTCCCCCCCATGCTTGCCCAGGAATGCACATAGCAGTGGGAGTCCTCCCCCACTCAAATGAGCCATTCATGGCTCCATCCTGTGCCCGGCCCCGGCTGGGAAGCACCTGTTGGTACCCCTTCGTTTCAGTGCCCCCTGCCTTGCTATGGCACTGAGTTAGAGTTTGTGACTGCCTAAAGGATTGCATCCCTTTCCCATGCGGTATTGAAGCAGTAGTGGTTACACATGCCATAGAAATGGTACACATTTCTGCCACAAGCATTCTTGGTTTTTTTAACTCCACTCTCACAATCTAACTGGGGGGGATTTTTGTGCCATTAAGAGCAAAATGCCCCCAAGCAGTCCTAGACAGTGAAGGGAAGAGCACATGGCATAGGCCTCATCCTCATTGTAAGAGAGCAAGGTGTCCCAAGCACTAATCCCTTTTATTCATGGGATGAGGAAAGCAAGTCACAAGACTTGCCAGACACAGCAGATTCCCTTAACCAGATTTTCTCCAGGTTAGAAGCATCAGATGTTCCCAGAGCAGCAAGATGATTTTTGTGTATTTACCCAGGGCTTCCAGTGAAGTTACCATAGCAACATAATGCAAATGTAATCTAAGTGTTTACACAGCATAGCTGATTTATGCCAGCCCAGCCTTCCTAAGCAGCTGAGAAAGGGGGTGGGAGTGACAGCACTTTGTTCTGAAGGACTCTTCACAGGTCACCTATCTGGGTAGTTTTGCCTTCCCCCCACTCTTATACTCATCCTCTGTCTCAGCCTTTCCACCCGCCAGAGATCTCCTATATCGTGCATTCCCCCAGGTCCCCATAACAGAGTTCCGCGTTCACTCAGCCAACCAGAGGGAACGGGGGTTTTGCATGAGCTATAGTGGCTGTGATACTATAAACAAATAAATCATCTTGGCTCCCCAAGCTTTTGAAAGCATCTACTCCAGCCAGCACCACCATGCCTTCCACATCAAGAAGTGGGAAAACATTTTGAATAAAAGGATAAAATGATAGAGGATCACTGAAAATTGCGACAGTGACCACTGCCTGCTTGAATTCACCATTCAACGCAAGGTGGCAAAGGCAAGCAGTCAGGTGGTGGCCCTAGATTTTAGGAGGGCAAACTTCAACGAGCTAAGAAGGATAGTTGGAGAAGCGCTGAAGACTCAGAGGGGAGGGAAGCCAGGTGTCCAAGGGGAGTGGTCGCTCCTTAAGGAGACGATCCTCCAAGCCCAGGGGAAGGTAATCCCCAGGAGGGTCAAAGGGGGCAGGAGAGCATAAAAGCCTCCGTGGCTCACTAAAAACATCCGGGAATGTCTCCTTGCCAAAAAGGAGGCTTACTCCCAATGGAAAGGAGGGGTCATCACTAAGGAGGACTATTCAGCAGTTGCTCGGGGATGTAGGGGGATGGTTAGGAAGGCCAAGGCAGAGATGGAACAGGGGCTGGCTTCCC
>NW_017728997.1:20155803-20167879 GCF_001723915.1 Gavialis gangeticus | reverse complement strand
CACTTTAAGAGGGATGTGGACAGCATCGAGAGGGTCCAGAGGAGGGCCACTCGTATGATCAAGGGACAGCAGGGTAGGTCCTATGAGGAAAGGTTGCGGGACCTGAACCTGTTCAGCCTTCAAAAGAGAAGGCTGAGGGGGGGATCTTGTGGCCTGTTATAAACTGGTTAGGGGGGATCAGGAGGAGCTGGGGGAGTCCCTGTTCCCCCGAGTGCCACAAGGAGTGACCAGGAACAACGGTCACAAGCTGGCGGAGGGAAGGTTTAAGTTAGACATCAGGAGGCGCTACTTCACGGTCAGGGCAGCTAGGGTCTGGAACCAGCTTCCATGTGAGGTGGTGCAGGCTCCCACCCTGGGGGTTTTTAAGAGGAGGTTGGATAACCACCTTATTGGGGTCATTTGACCCCAGTGCTCTTCCTGCCATGGCAGGGGGGCGGACTAGATCTGCTCAGGTCCCTTCCGACCCTAGAAACTATGAAACTATGAAAAAGGACAGATCTGCCCGCAGTCTCCAAGCAGCCTTGGAGAATTCCTTGAAAATCCCCACAAAGTAGCAGACATGTTTATTATCATGGATATGGCCACAGAGTGGCCAAGCTGCAACTCTGCTGTAGGCTTAGGGTGCAGTAGGAAATTTATTGAACTGATGTAGGATGATTACTTGGTGGAGGCAGACACCAGCAACATCTAAAGGAGTAGCTAGAAACAAACAGAGCTTCGTATTTCATTTTGGAGATAAGAGCGCACCTCTGCTCCAGTGAGAAAAGCCATCATAGCTGATCCTCCACTGAGCTGGTAGTAAACTTTGCTGAGTTGGGTATGGATCATCATCAGCTTCAGTATCGCAACCTTCCACTGACCTCCCATTTCACATGGAAGCAACAAGCATTTCATTACATACCAAATCAAGTCTATCCCCTGGGCTGAGCTCTTGGGATGACTACCCCGTTGGCTGACGAGGAATTGAAAGAGGAACTCCTGGTATGAACAGCACGTGTTGTTGGCTCAACCTCAGACCAACCATGACCTCTCCATTCAATAATGGGCAAATTTATTGATAAACAGTGATAACAGAAAAAAGCAATGCAAACAATCAAGCAATTCTATACATCTACTAAATCCTAGGGCTGTCATCAGAGTTAAAGTACATCCAGCCAGGATGCAGTCTTTATTCTGAGGCTCTTTCTTAGATGTCACATATCAGCATGTCAGTGGCCTGGAGGTGGGATGCTGAGGCCCACATCGACCTCTCCCCCTCCAGTGGGGCAGATGAGATGGGCTGGTGGTGTGCCCTCTGTCCATGGTGGCCTCAGGGACCCTTCCTGGGGGGCAGGGATAGGGACCCTTTGTTACTCTCAAGTCTCTGCTTTTGTAGTCTCCTTCCCTCCTGAAGGCTCCTCATCCATGGCTATCATTGGGTGGTCCTCATACATCCACGTACTGTGTCAACACGTTGCAAACCCATCACATGCACGCATACTAAGTTGGTCTTTCCAGGCCTTCTTTTAATTTGGTCTGTTCCCCCAAAACTGGGACCCAGACCTCCCTGCTCTGGGGCCTTGTAAGCTGGTGCCATCTTATCTCGTGTTATGGGCAGTATAGTACATACCCCCTCTGATTTCCAGACTGTTTTTCAGACCCTATGTCCTTGTTGGCCTTTTTGTGTTAGACAATCTGTCTGCTTCCAAGGCTGGAGAAACTGTGTGACTGTATGACCCAGACTCTTAGAAATCAGTTGATCCCTGCTGCCGATCCTGAAGTATTCTAATCCATATACATACACTTACAAACTAATTCCCAAAAAGCAAACCTTTAAATATCATTTTCTAAGCCAACAATGTCTCTGCAGATTTGGCCAAAGTTGCAATCTGCATAGACACACAACACATACTGATCAGCAGGTTCCATCTCGAATTGATCAGGAAACGCATTCACTGCCCTCACTTAACAGATGATTTGGAGATGTTCCTTTAATTTTTCTAGAGCTTTTTACCTGCTCCTCTCACTCGCCTCCCCCCTTCTGCACCGTTCCAATATTCATATCTAGAGCTTAGGTCTCGCTTCTCTGTACATAGAGGACCTCGAACATGAGCATTCCCTCCAAAGTCAGTTTCTTTGTCCATAGCCACTATCAGAGAAGGAAAATATCCAGCATCTCAACTGCTCTCTCACTAAAACCAGAACAGATTTGGTTGAAGATGAAGTCTGCGCTGAGTGAATGAACGAACAGATCTGGAGAAAATAAAAGCTTTGATATCTAGAGCAATTTTGATTAACATTGTTTTGATCTTTGACTTCTGGCGCAGAATAGCCACTGTGCTCTAGCTCCCTTGGTGGGAAATCTTATTCCCCAAAATCCATGCCTGAGTATTGTTTATCTTAGTCTGCTTTGGAAGTGGATTAAGCTGCACTGTAAAAAGCAGTCTTAGCAAGAAATGAGTCTCCACTAGGAAGCTAATACCCAACATGCTATTAATTCACACCCTGTGTTATTTTGCAATATCTTCCTGCTATAGACAGGCACTTATATGTTACTTTGCCTTTCCTGCTTTTATCCAACTTTAGAGGCAAACCACTTCAAGACTGTCTTTATATTCTTTTGCGAGAAAGATTCAGCAGCTCCTATGCGTTTGCAGAACACCTTAACTTTGGGCCCAAAAGGGCTCCACCAACGCATTTCAAACATTGAGTTACTTCTCCAGGTCTTAATGCTGAAATATGTTTGAATGTACAGTTGTGAAGATTCACCAATTCAGGGATTTAGGGACCAGAAGGAACCATTCATACTCATTTAATCTGAGCTGCATAACACAGCCCAGAAAACTCCCCAGATCATGCAAAATGCATAAAAATGGCAAAGAGAACAAACTACCTTGTTCCTGACAAGTAGGGCCTAGTACTGACCAATGTCCATTGTGCATGCCATGAGAAGCCAGACAGACACGTAACTCACGCTAGGACCAAAATTACCCAAGACAAATTTGTATCGTCTGAAGTTTATTGTGCTTTAAATGATTCCTCCTCGTGCCTCCACCCCTTTAATTTCTCATCCCATTTTCCTTCCCTTGGGCTACGTAAAACATTCTTCTAATGCAGATAGCATTAGCCCATCTGAGTTAGGGCTGCCAAAACAGAGCACACCTGCACATAAGCAGCACCTCATGGGGTTAAAATCAAAGGGTTTATTTGCATTCATGGCTGTGATTCTACATGTTTCAACCCCACCCTGTCTCCCATGGTACCACCCATATTTAGAGCCCTGGGCATAGGGAGGATATTGCATTTTGCATCAAGCCAACAAAAGTTAGGCAGCTACACTCGTATTGTATTGTCAAGAACTCAGCATTTTTCCATCTGTTCCTTACTAAGGCTTAAGGCACGAAACCAATTTGTGATCCTTCCCTATCTGCACTACCTCTGCTGCTACCAAACAGCCTCCTCACAAGCAAAACTTAATTTGGCTTCACTGATCAGGCACCTGGATGGTGCTTCCTCCCATTTCAGAGAGGGAGCAGAAACCTCAAAGCAAAACCAAGAGACATCTAACAGCTCATGGGAGGTCTCCACTCTTTTTCTTGGCTGTATGCATTTCAGCTTCTCAAAAAAAAAATGTCACCCCCTTCCCCCCATATTCTCTCCTATGAGAAGTGGCTGGAAGGCAGTTTATAATCTAATGTCTGATGGTGCAAGGGGTGGGCTAAGAGAGAAAAGTGTGGGAACTGAGGAGACAGTGGATTAATAGCCTTGCATTTATGACAGTTTAATAATAGAGCTGTCACAATAGGAGAGATTTACTAATTGCAGAGTCATTTTCTATGGGTTCCCATCACGCTGCCATTTAAAAATTGTTGTGCAGGGTTAGGGGTTTTTTTTTTTGTTTGTTTGTTTTGTTTTTTTTTTAAGAGATGGGTTTAGAAAGAAGAAAAACACCCCCTCACAGTCTGTATTTAGGTTAATTTAGGAACAATTGAGATTTATTACAGATGAATGAGTATACAAGGGCTCCAAGGCAGGCCTTGTACTTCAGCTGAGGATGTGCCAAGATGGACTGGAGAGCAGAGTTCAATTGCCATCATTAAGGCCACCACACACGAGAAACCCGACTGGCCTTAGGTTTCAGGACAAGCTCTGAACTCAGGATAGCATCTACAAGCCTGACAAAGTGAACTTGGGCAAGTTTCACAAAGCCTGACTGGGCATTAACTGGCTCCTTCAGACTTCCCTCTAGCATGGATCCACAGCACAAATCTACATGTGTGCAAATCTACATTTGCTCTCCTAACAAGTGTGAGTTTGGGGAATGAAGCAGGAGCTTAAAAATGATTCATATGGCATAGTGGTGCTGAAACAGAACGCAGAGTAAATGCCATCCCTATGAACCATTAGAAACCAAAGTAATCCTCTAAAAAAGCCAAGCACTTCTGAACCAGGCTGGGTTGTCTTCAACCAGTGATAAGCTCCTAATTCCTGCATGTGCTCATGAGAGCACTGAGGAGAGATCTCACAGGAACCTCCTCTACTCCAAGTCCCTCTAAATGGCATTTTTGTAATACAGGCAACAGTTCTGAGCGCTTATGGCTCAGATGGCACTAGAATAAAGCTGGTGGGGGATCCATCAACAAAAAAAGTGTTTTCCCCCATTGAAATGTGCCATGTTTATGAAAACAAAAACCAAAAAACCACCCCTTCCAAATTTTTAATGGAAACATACCAGTTCCAATGAACTGGAAAGGTTTCTTGGATCCACGATGGACTTTCTGGATCAAACCAGAGTGAACAAAAGCCCACCCCAAAGAGCCAATATACTAGCAATCAAGGGCACTCATGGGTTTTAAGAAACCAATGCTCAAACCTCCTGGGGTTCCCATGTCCCTAGTGTACGTCTCAACCACCAGCCCTGACTTTACAAATCTGCCTTTCCTGAGACTGGTCTTCTCTTTTAACAAAGAGGCAACACTTGCACCCATAAAATCTTTAGCTTCATCCTGATATGGATGGAGCAGGACAGTTTTCTAAATCTTGAAAAAAAAATTCATCCAACGGGAAAACTTTTCCTTCCAACTTCAATCTTCATGCACTGATCAGCAACCCACAAGGCACTAGCAGTTCTGGTGAGATTTTTTTAATAGGAACCTCTGAATCCGATTCAAACCTTAGGAGCTAAAAGGGGGGGAAAAAACAACACTTAAAGTGGACGTGAACCACACCAAACTGGTAAGGATGGGGCCTCAAAAGATTTTTTGCTATGCCATTGCGACGGTACATCATTCTGGGAAAAAAAACAAACTGACTCTCTGGAATTGCTGGAAATGTAACTGTCTTCCATTCTCGACCCCATCCGTCATCAGCATGAAGTGCACAGTCATCATTAACAAATCATAGTGCTCAGCAATAACTGCACTGGATCATTAACAATATTTGTCATCCCATCATAGCCTGGAGCTAACTACAGGTGAGAGAAACAAAAGAAGAGGACTGATACAGCTCCCTCCTGAACTGGAAGCATCATAGCCACGTTTGCTCAGTGCCAGGCAGCGTTGCACTGCATCCTTTCACCAAACGCAGTAGGATGCTGCCTGGCGCCAAGAGAATCTTGGGATATTGAGGGTGGGTCTGCCTCTTTGGAAGAAAGGTCTAATTTCAGGGTCTACCAGAAAAATTAGGATGGTCTGTCACATTTGATAGGCTTTAATTACAAACGTACTTGACTGTAGAGTGGAAAGAGGTCTTGAGAGCCTGTACTCAATCCTTCTGACGCGACTTTGTTCTGCTCCAGCAGTGCAAGAGAAACATAAGGTAGATTTAGGAAAGCAAGGGTGGTTATTTAAATTTTGCAATGGCTGGCATATATGTACAAGACTTCCACCCTCCCGGTTGGCATCTGAGGCCTCACACAGCTAGAAGATTTTTTTTGTTGTTCAAGTGGAAGAAGCCCAGGTCTGTGGAGGAGAATCAGAGAACTGGTCCTGCTGTTGCCATGATCTTCTGAAGCTTCTGTTGTGCAGCATAGGGCCAACTGTGAAGGCCTAGGTGGCAATGAATTTGTTAGTTTAGACTAGCAGTTTCCCATTTTTTTTGGCTTTGTACCCCTTTGCTTGCAAAATGTTGCTGCTTATGCACCCTACACCTAATGCCTCTCTGAATGTTCACTGCTTGTTGACAACATCAGCGCAGAGTAATGCCATCACTCACTGCATTTCCAACAGTCAGAGAGCTCTGTTGCCATTGTTGAAATCTAGGCATGTGCTCCTTGGCAAAGCACGAGGTCCCCCCTCCAGGAGTACATATAACCTAGTTAGAAAAATCACTGGTTTAGACCACCTCAAATGATGGCCTGCTGTAATGTGACAGCACTAATGGTTCAAGGGTATAATGTAAGTATACCGTTTGACTTTGAAAGGAAGCCGTGCCAATTACAAGACAATAGAGCTCTCATAGTTGGGTTAAGAGAGAAACTGGTCCACTTAACAGATGACGGGGAGTTAAAGCAACCCATTTAATTGGCAGAACCTCCCTTGCGAGTCAGATCAGGATTTTGGATTGACAGTGCATCAACAAAGAGGCCCCAGCATGGTTGCTACCTTTATGTACTTCTACAGTGCTGACCACCCCTGCCAACCAGTGACTCGGAGGCTGCCGGTCACACACAAATTAAAGTTCTGGGCCACAGTGTATTTTCATGTTCAGTCCTCTTCCAACCCAGTGCTGTGGGAAAAACAACATCTCTATTGACAGGACTGTTTCAGAATTAGGATCTCACGAGGTCCCTTCCAGCCCTAAACTTCTGTGAACCTGCAAATTACTTCTAAACCTCATCTGATATAGCAACTTGGATATTTGATCACATTTAGGCTGCTGAAAGACATGAAAAAACAAAATAAAACAACACAAAAAACCCCCACATTTTTACCAGAAGAGGCAGCATGTTAATTCAAACTGGCTCCCCAACATCTGTATAGATCGTGCGCTTCAGCAGGGCTTTTTGGTGCTTTTATCTAACAGCTGATTCAATCAGCTGTTAGATAAAAGTGCCAAAAAAAGCCCTCCTAAAGTGCCCAGTCTACACAGATGCTGGGCAAGCCAGGTCAAACTAATGCAATGCTTCTTCTGGGTGTGCACCGGGCTTAGCATGGGGTGCACCGAGTTTACCCTAAAGCACCATTTTGTTTTGTTATTTTACATCTGTAACAAGTCATAATGTTCACTGTAGTTCCAGATCATTGCTGGAAAAATGTGGCAAAGATGTGGATCACAGTGCTATAGAGGTAACCACAATCATCTTCTTCAAAGATGGGAGTGGACAGAATTAGCACAGATCTGACCACAACACACCTCAGCTTTGGAAAAGCTCAAGTCAGAGGTTTCGAGACAGTTTCAAATCCCGTAGTCCTGAAGGATCAAGATCTAGATATGGAAGAGACTGGTTACATCCCCTGTTCTCAGATGCAGGATTAATTCCTATTTTACACTTATTAGTTAATCTTCTTGTTTAATGTCAGAATTGATTCTAGTATACCCCATGGCAAAGAAGAAACATAGCTTTCCTGAAATGAGTACAACAAAAGCTGCTCTTGCCTAGGGGAAACTATAGACTGAAGCAACTTCACAGGTGTTAGCCTGCATCTTCATGGTGCTTTTCAATCAGACTAAAATAATCCAACTGAATACACGCTCTCCTCCTCACCATCAAGACAGAACCCTAGCTGCTCTCTCTTTTTCCCAGAAAACCACTGCACCTACTCCCGCCACACTGGATCTCTGTAAAATCGCATCATAAGGACACCTCTACCCTCACGACATACAAAGTGCTGTTGTGTTATATTAGTGTGGCATAATACGTGTCATGTGGTCTCCTTTGTGGCACCTCTGGGATCTTTATTCTACTCTAGACTGGGCTCTTATACTGAAACATAGAGATAAAGCCAGTGATCATATAACAGGGCTTTGTTCAGCACACACTGTACACAGGTAAGAACACAAGCAGAATCTGCATCCTTAGCCTATAACATATAAAACCAAGCATTTCATTCTGAGCCCAGGTGGCAACAACTATTTGCTATCCCTTACTATCCACAGCAAACAGCAGCACCACATTTGGGAACTCCTCCCTGGCCAGTGGATCCAGGGATTTTTTGTGATCATCTAGACCAGAAGCATAGCCCTTGGTATCCTGCAAGGTGTGTTACTCTGGCTGAATTTGTCAATTGAATTCTCCCATCATAAATGTCAAAGAGGGGTTAATTACCAGGTCTTACAGGCAGAGAACCGGATAATATTTGAACTGCTGACAAATGTAGCAAAAAAGCAAACACTTCAACAACTCCTATCTTCATGAAAATGGCAAGGTTTGAGGAAAGAGGATTAAAAGTACAATTATCAGTTACACAAACACGGGCTGAAAGCAGTGGCAGAGTCATAAATTTTCCTTGGCCGATAGCTTCACATTGATATTTCCTTGTTATAAAGGCTCCCATTCCATCATCAGGTTTATGTAAAACGATAAGTTTACAAGAAGTTCCTAAGGGGCTTAGGCTTCTAAGTCCTATAAAATTTCAATGGGACTTCATAACATTTTCAAAACTGCCTATCAGTCTCTCTTTCCCTATTCTGCCTGTTACAACATGTTCACAGTCTCCAGCATATTCCTCCTTACTTGTGACCCCACTGTTCTTCCATTCTAATGCATGGGGCTGACTGATCAGAAACTGAGTAACATAATTACAGCAAGGCAGAAAGGTTAATAGCAAGATCCAGCCAGTGCTATATCATTAAAAGAAGAGTCTGAATGTTAGTGTATGTATTACACCGATTAGCATAGACATACTAGAGACTGACTAAGTGACAGCTTGATTAGTTTTAGCATGGCTATCTGCAAGTCTTACTAAAAAAGGTGTAGAAGTATTAAACCCCCTCCAGTGTAGGAGCTGAACCATGATTAGTTAACTAGTGTCATGTGGACTGCAGCGAGGATAAGGCTTCACATCAGAGCCTTTACCATAGTTGTAGAGGGTGTTGAGGATACTGGGTTATTTCACTTTGCTCAGGCTAGTTTTTGTGAAGTGAATCAATTTCCCATTGACGGGCTTTCAAGCCATCAGCTGGACCAGAAAAGGTCCAGTGAAGGTCACATGTCATTATTTAAACCATGCTGTGTGCAATTATGACTTTGCACTGAACGACAATGATAGTTTTGCATGAAATAAATTTTGCCCTTAAACTGCCATTATGGGGATGATTGCGAAGTAAAATTTTAATGGCAAAAAAGCTTTGTTTTGTAAGATTATACCTTGCTCAATGAGTCGATGTTTCTATTGAGGGTGGTGGCGGGGGGAGGTAGGAAACAATACAGTGGAGAACGATTGTTAAGATATGCTGTTTGTTTAAACCTACACACAATATCTTCAAGGGCCCCAGGCCAAAACTGACAACAGTACTAGCAGACTAGTGAGAGAAAGTGAGGCACCAAAAAGATGGATGCACCCAAGCTACTTTTTTTGGTCTGAAAACATGAGGATGCTCCAAAATTGAAAAAGAGTTAGTCAAATAAGAGCAACTAAATTTTAAATAAAAATCGATAAAGACTGTAAACACATGGATAGCCACTAGGATTTATTGTCTCAAAGTAGCATCAAGTCCAAGACTTGGAGAAATTTATAAAAAAAGATTAAATGTTTGTATGGATGCACAACGATGCTAGACAGAAATCCTCATTTTTCAAGACATGACGCTCTTATTTTTCCTCTCCACATCAATGTGGGACACAGAGGTAAGCAGAAAGAAACTCCTCTGTGGGAAGGTTATTCCATCACAGTTTCTTAGGATGTTTCTTGCACCTTAAGTATGTGGTAATGATCATTACCACAGCCAGGGTACCTGCTCAATGGATTTAAATGATATGGCTTGTTTTACATGCCCAGCAGCAAGAGCAATGCTACCAAGTACGTTGTCTGTTCATGATGCTTCATGCCCAGCTTGGATGCTCAGTATTAGCAAATGGTAAGATTACAATTGGTCTAGTTCAACAGAACCTAAAGATCCCTCCTTGCATGGCCCTCCCTTTTTCTACACAGGCATATTACTTAGACAGTCTACGGTACCCCTCCCCTTACCACTGAGCTCCTCACTTTGCCCAGACACCACATGTGTGGAAGAAGTGTAGTCAGAAGGGTCAGGGTAGGTCAACATTCACATTATTCCTTCCCATACTGAGATACACATGGAAAATAATCAAAGCATGACACTCCCTTGTGGATCTCTCTAAGATTATGAGACCCATATTAGCCCAGAAAAAGTCCCTTGTAGACTTGTCTCAAACGAACGAGATTGTGGGGTCAATGCCAAGAATTTTCACATGGATGAATTAAGATTTCTGTAACCCAGATTGTTGGCTCCGGATTTAGGACCCAGATGCCTTGTTCTGGCATGACCTTTCCATTTGATAATGGGCACATTTATTGATACGCAACGATAACAGAAAAGCAGCAATACAAACAATCAAGCAATTCTTTATAACTACCAAGTCATCGGACTCAAAGTACACCATCTTCACTCTGAGGCTCTCTCTTAGGTGTCAGATGTCAGCAGCCTGGAGGTGGGATGCCGAGTCCCTCCCCCGGGTGGATGAGACAGGCTGATGGTATGCCCTCTGTCCATGGTGGCCTTGGGGATCCTTCCAGGGGATGGGGACCCCTCTCCAGGAGGAGGAAGACCCAGGCAGGATGGGGAGGGACCCTTTGTTACTCTCAAGTTTCTGCTTTTGTATTCTCCTTCCCTCCTGGCGACTCTTGATCCATGGCTGTCACTGGCTGGTCTCTCTGTGCTCAGTTCAAAAATTAAGTCGAAAACAATGAATTTCAGTAGGGAAAAATCAACCCCAAAGCTGGAGAGAGAGCACAGCCTAGTGACTAATGCCCCAAACCCGGGGGCAAAAGACCACAGCTCTATTCCTTCCTCTACAAACAACCTGTTGCATAACTTGTAGGTAGTTCCTTCACTCATGCCTAGTTTCTGCCTTCTCAACTAAGTCTATTCGAAGTTGCAAGATTTGTGGAGCACGGATTTTCTTCCGTGTGTGTCTGTCCAGGTCCTAGCATAAAAAGTCTCAATAACCAACAGTACCCATTATACCCACCCAGTACACATGCAAGTACAGTTATCCCATAAGAGCAGGAATAAAACTGGAATCCATGGAGCTGCTCTTAATTGAAAACATTTTAACAAGACCTCTGGAATGGCAATGCATGTAGCTTCCCATTCCTCTTTTGCACAAGGGTTCATTTGTTGGTAGATTTGTTGGTAGTCTCTCAATTTTATGCATCTCAGCTGGTAAGTACTTAGAAGCGTGACAGATTTAAAATGGCAGTCACCATTTAGATACTTTGGGCAGAATATTGTACACAGAACTCAAAGGCTATGATAAAGTTAACAGCTCAGAGTAGTTACTAAATGAAAGATGATATCCCTGTGTTTTTCCATGCTAGCTTGGTCACAGCAGTATTGCAACTCTTGGCATATTATCAACTATAGATGTTTGCTTTGGTATTACAAATTGCTCTGAGTCACCCAACAGAGTCCAGAGTACATGTTGAGCTACAACAACCAACATGGGTTTGTTGTGTATGGTGGAACTCTCTCAACACAGACAAAGTTATGCAAGTCAAAATTGGCCTTTCACCGGTTTTTAACTGAGTAACTAGAGAACTGGAGAAGCATGTTGCCAGAATTCATCACACACTGAGAAAGTAGACCACAGCAGAGAAACACATACAGAGGAGAAATAAGGTCCCAGAAGCAGCTTTCAGAAAACTTCTTAATGGGCATCTGTGTCTAGAGAACTTCAGCAATAACAAGCAAGCATTTCTTCTATATGACCTACCCCACTCCACTGTTATGTACCTGTAGTACTGTACATATCGATGCCCTGAAGACACAGGTAAGAGCAGTGCTGTAGCAAGGCAGGGACGAGCAGGGTGACTGCAATTGATGCTGAAGCGAAGGGGCGCCAACAGGCGCTGCCCAGCCAGGTCGGGGTGCAGGACGAAGCCATGAGAGGCTCATTGGGGGGGGGGGGGGGGGG
>NW_017728997.1:20146011-20155726 GCF_001723915.1 Gavialis gangeticus | reverse complement strand
CTTGGGGGGGGGGGGGGAGGGCAGCTTCTGCCTCTGTGTGTACTCCCAGGCAAGTGGGGGTCATGTGCACAGGATAAGGGTGGGCTGCCGCTGCGGGCTTTGCCCGAGTGCCAAACTTCCTTGCTCTGGCACCAAGTAAAAGGCTGGCAAAAACCCCACATCCTACAAAAACCAAACACACACCACAGACAATGTCTAGCATATAAAAATATACGACTCCTGGAGAATCTGGACTAGAATGAGCTTCTTTAAACTTGAAGAAAAAAAAAAATAGACCCCACTTGTTCAGCAATATGAGGTTCCCTTTAGCAGGCCCTAAAGGTAGATATCTTAATCTCTGCAAACAAGCTAAGATAAAGCGACAGCAAACTGTCTTAGCATCCAAAGAGTGCAATTGGGGCTGGTTTCCAGTGTTCTCTGGGGCATAGGACAGCTTATTACATTAACGTGATTGCAAAGCACCCTCTTACAATGCTACAGGTATAACAAGTTCAAACCTGCATTAAAATCCTTTGCTTAAGGTGCAAGAAGGAAGACGTACCATGGAAAAGCCCATCCCTTTTTAGTATTCCCTTTGCAGAGTCAGGTTCTGCCTTTTTAACTCCTGTGGCATAGTACTTAGCAGACTTGACAGAAACCAGCCCTATACAATTTGCATATACCGAAGCATGATTAAGCTTGATATGAAGGATCAGAAGTTCTGTTTATCCAGGCCCATCCAGACACTCTGGCAGGAAAACAGTACTTTAGACATGCAGAGCACTTGCAGTCATTTCCACAAAGTTTTTTGTGCTAGATCAACTGTAGGAATTTTTTTGGTTCGTGGAAAGAATGGGCAGTGTAACCCCCCAGATGGATTCAATTATAGCAGTGTGAGGTGCCTTCTACTTACCTAATTTAACCCCAATCTTACACAGGAATAAACTATATCATAGTAGTATTAGTACTGCTGTGATAGGATTGCAGTGGCCACACTAAGATGTTATTCTGCCTAAATTGTGAGCTCATACAAGGTCTTAACAAAATAAAAAAGGTGTTCTGCATCACATCCCCAACGTGGGATTCACAAGTACTGAGCTATGTTGCATTGTAACAATGCTAAGGACAGTGGACAAACAAACAAACTAAACAGCAAACATTTTATCCATCCTGACATACAGGATTATATCAGTATTTAGAAGTGACAATGGACATTGGAGTCCATTGTGCTAGACATCGTGCAGCCACAACGAGACAATCCCTCATTGCCCTTTCCCTCCTAAAACATTATGCAAAGTCCATGGAAAATCTGCAACAAGGCGCAACTTGCCAAAGTTCACTGAGTACGTCAGTGGCAGAGCCAGGAGTCATACCCAGGTAGCGAAGTCCCAAGCTGGTGCCTTGTCTCCTAAACTATGCTGCCTCTTTTGTAAGTCAGAAGCTTCGTTTTTTGGTTGAAGATCTCTGGGTGCCTGCCTTCTTCAGAGGACAGTTTGTTGCAAAGGTATTTAAGTATATTAAGTAGGATGCTAAAACTAGTCCCGGAACAAGTTCAGTCAATCCCCCTTTACTGAAATTTGTGCGCGAGAGAGGTGGGGAAAAGGAGGAGGAGCAAGCTGGAGCCAGAGCTAAAATTGACATACAGACTACGCAAACAACATGACAATACACAACGTTGGCAGAAGCAAAACAAGTTGGCAAGGGCTGATCATCCCAAAGCCCTTTTGTTTGCCCCTTCTCTTTGCATGCAACAGGCCAGACAATGTTCTCTGACCTGGAACTATTCAGAATGCCCTATTGCTCTTAATCCAACAGGCTTCTGCTAATGAACATATTCATCAGTGAGAGCACCTCTGCTATTTTAAATTGAGTTTGTTTTTCATTTATGCCACTCATCTGGTCAAGGACAAAATGTTGTGGTAAACCTACCAATGCAGAACATTAACTGTGCCATTGGAGCCCTCCTTCAGCTGTTAATTAGGTAGCAATTTATGTTTTCACATCTGACATCAACATCAATATGAGGCTGCAGTGACATCCCCATAGCCAAGCGCCCAGGAGGATTCCATGGCTGTGCGGCCGACCTTTCAAAGTTACCAAGAACATTCTTTGGTCACAGAAGACATTTTACCTTTATTTATTTAATTTTACCCCCTAACAATATCAGCACTGCAACCCACGGTCCGAAGGATGGAGTCACATTTCTGTCAACAACACGGTGGCTGCTGCTGGTCCTGCTGCGATCAATGCCAAGGCTATAGCTTGCTTCAGTTAACAGTTGGCAGGTCCATGAGAATGTGAAAACCATATGACAACTCTGCCCTCTTGTGATACAAAAGGCTTAAAAAAAAAAGTCCACTAACATTGCTGTCACTGAGCTGGAAAGATGATAAATGATCCAAACGTCAGTCAGCCACTAGCAGCCTCCATACTCCCTGACCTATTGGAAACCTTTAAAAGGACCCCAAAAGCTTGCAAACAAAGACTCTTTTTTGCAAACATCTAGTTGTCTAATGACCTCTACCACAAGTTCTGAATCCTTCAGATAAAGGATGGCCTTTTCCCCTTAAGACTACATGAATATTAGCTATAACAGACAGGCTAATAAAGAAGTTACCAGACAACAACTATTAATATGCATCCATGAGTTCACGAGGACAGCTAGTAAGAAAATAAGAGGTTTTGCCGTCCTGTTGCTTTCTACCTGCCAGCAAAGCAATTGGCAGTCTCATGCCCATCTCCTTTCCAAGGTCAAGATATCATTTTGTCTCATAAGTGAAGGCTTTGATCTCTCCACCCAACTTCAGTTTGCAAGTCAGACGAGAAACAGTTACTAGTCTCTTGCTTTGCAGCAGCAGTGCATTAAGAGACAACGCTATTCTGTTAACCGAAGAGTAGTTGCCCATCTCCTATTATATTTGTTATTGCACAAAGTTCTTCTAAATCACAAGACTGCTTCTTTAGCTTCATGGTCCCACATGATTAGGTATTGAGGTTATTATTATTATTATTTTGGTCCTTGGGTTCAACCTACTAAGTTCCAAGCATCTACACTGGAAGACCCCAGAGGACCCCCGCCTAGATCAGCTGAGAGATCTCCTTTTACCCATAGCTTCAAACATGCAGAAGTTAAACTGATTTGACTGATACAATGTCACGTACTACGGACAGTTGAGGTGAAACCATTCCTGTGTCTCAGATCAACCAATTGTTTTGATGGGTATACACATTGAGAGAGATTCCCTAGTCCTTTCTGCTCGAAGTAACTATACCTCATAGGGTGTAAGTGGCACCTGAGAGAGAGCAAACTTACTGCTCATTTAAAATGAGCAGAATCTCACTTTACTCAAGCACTGAAGACTGGCAGCTTTATGCTACCTCTGTGTTTTATAAACCCAAACAGGATGCTCACTCATGTACACTAACTTTCCTCCTCCACCCCAGAAGAGTGGTATCTTCTATTCACATATTATAGGAAGCATAACTATCCATATTTAAAAACCCAAATCCTATCTTAAACCATTTCTGAACAGTTAAGGACAACAGCTGGCTGAAGAACAAAGAAATTAAAAACCCATTTCACCATCTGCAAGACATTTTCCCCTTAAGACAATGCATGGAACTTAGCTTTACCTTTCTTCATTTATTCACATCCCTGGGCAAATCAGTGCAATATTAAAGACTCTGGTCTAGAAATGTATGAAAGAATTTAAGTATTGCTGCATTTTTCCACAAGCCTGAATTCACTTGCAATACGTAAGGATCCACTAGGGAGCAGTAAGGCCCTTCAGTTGAGAGAGAATCAATTTGTAGAATCTCGGTTAAAATGGCTAACTATACTATAGAAGAGATTTGCACCGACTCTCTGCATACGGTGGATGGTATATTAGGTTGCAGTATTTCTCGACTATGCTAAGCACAAGGGGTTCTACTGCACTGTACATTATGTGCAATTGTATAGACACGGAGACAGCAAATATTTTGCCCTACCAGTTCAAAGCAGCCACTGGACAATGTTATTCAAGAAGGAACACAAAAGAAAAACCCAGTCATTAGAGAAAATCAGACCTCTCAGAATATATTCAGCAACAACACCAACCCTTTAAAGGGGAAAAAAAACAAAACACGCTCCTAGGACATCACTGAAAATCACAGAATTGACTTGAGGTGTGATGAGATTTGGATGGAAAACGACAGTAAGTGGTATTCCTCATCTTTCTTTTGATTTTTGAGTGCTTAGTGCATGGTGAAGTCATGTTTTCAAGGCTGTCTCCAAAGTCACAAGGCTAGAAAATTACATTAAGAATCTCAGATGAGAGAGAGTTGACATGACTCCAGGAGTTGAGGCTTGCAGGAGAGGGCAGGGAAAAAATAACAATTGAGATAACTTGCAACTTTGACTGAGGGACCTCTTGCGTTTAGCAGCAGGGGAATAGAATTACACAGAAGTAAACAGGACTAGCAAACCAAATCCCTTTGTATCTGATGGGAGAGATTAATACCACACCAATCTACAGCAATTGCATCTTTTAATAATTGGCAACATGGAGTGGAGCATTATCACCCTCTCCTCTATATCTGAACCAATGAGGCAGTCTCAAGGGCCATAAATTTGACAGCGATTCTTCACAATGTGGCCACAGAGACAGAGAAACTTACCCACATGGGAAGCTTGTTGCTGAGAGAGTACTTCTCCAAGGCAGACACTGAGTCTACAGCATTCAAAAGCTCTCTATAAATTAGCTCCCTGAAGTTTCACAGCCAAAGTTAAGTCTCTATCTTAAGCAGTTTGGGCCTGGTCCAAAGCTCTGTTAAGTCCATGGGAGCCTGCCCACTGAACTCAATTTCAGGATCTTAACTAAGAGCAAGAGAAGAACAACATTTTTTTTAATTCTTATTTACATGCACTCTCCTGCAAGATTGATTTGGCTATTGGCCAGCACACCTCTTTCCTCCGCTCTATTGTTTTGATAGCTAAAGCCTGGGCATTTTCTGTGACAGGGATTAATTTTGCACAGAACTTTCCTTTTTTAGAGCCCTCAAATTGCAAGTCACCTTTCCCTCCCTAACCCTATATTTATTGGTTTGAATTCACTTTCAAATAGCTGCCTGACAACCGTCTTGGCCCCTTCAGGAAACACAGAGGGGGGAAAAAGAACACACCAAGCAACTTCATTAATTAGCAAGCAACTTTATAAATTAGCATAGCCTTAGGTCTGTCAAACCCAATAAGTGTTGACTGTTGTAGCACTCTAATTAATGGCTTTTGTCAGGAAAAAGGAGGCAAATCATAACACTGTCCAAACAGCCAGAACATGTAGCATAGCCTGGAGAGGTAGCTTTTCCCAAAGCTTCTAATCACCGATTATGGTTCCTTCTTCTGACTGGTTACTACTTCCTACAGATCTCAAAATACTCCATCTTGCTCCATCAAAACTTCTCTCCCACAGCAATCGATGGAAAGTCTGACTGGCATTTAAGGAAGAGTCCTTAAGATCAAAGTGCCCATAGCCTTTTAAACTATCCTAGTCAATAGTGGCTTAGAGGAGGTAGACTGAAAAGTGAAAAGACATTGATGTCAGGGCTCCCGAGTTCCTTACCTAGTTCTGCTCTGTAGAGCTGGGGTTCTCATCACGCCAGGCATGCTACAGGTTTGTTATGCCCCAAATGTTTACAATACTAACGTGTTGTCATACATCTCAAAGTGACTGAGTGCCTGGCAATGTGTACCAGGCATTCAGCCACTTTGACATGTTGACCATATTGTCATCCAAAAGGCATCCAGCATACTGGTTGGTGTGCTGGGTACCAACTAGCTCTTAAAATGAAGAGGACACCAGACTAGCCCCAGAAAAAACAAGTATTGATTAGGTCATTGAACAGCATTACCTGTCACTTTGACTTTTTTAGGGCAGGATTGAGGAAAGGTATTGAAGTTAACTCCATCACTGCCAATACTGTTGAGTAGGTTTTCCACAAGAATATAACCCATCCTGCAACCTTTAATCAGTATGTAATAAAACATATTTACACCCATTTAAACCTGAGGGGGGATTATGTAACAGTCTTCAAATACCTGAAGGGTGATTAGGGGCACAATGGGGATGGGCTTTTCTCTGTGGCTATAGGGGACAGGATTAGATTGGGAGATTAGGAGGAACTTTCCAACTATGAGGGTGGTCAAGCACTGGAACAGGGTACCCAGAGAAGCTGTGCAATCTGCATCCTTGGAAATTTTCAAGAGCAGGTTGGACACTTGGCTGGGATGGTTTAGTCAAGGATGATCCTGCCTTGAGCAGGGGGTTGGTCTAGATGACCTTGTGAGGTCCTTTCCAGCCCAACTTTCCTATGATCCATGAGGAAGCTACGGCTGCTAATCTCACTTCTACTGTATGGTAGTAACAATAGTTCTCTAAACAGAGCAAGCAGGGCTGTTTAGCAGGAAATGGGATTTTAGTTAAAGAGTTGAAGGTCCTTTCCCCATCCCTGTTCTGGACTCAATGTGCATCAAATCACAAGTAGCCCTAGCACAGTCACCCAGAAAACCAAGAGTAGAGAAATTAATTCCTTCAGCATCAGCTGTTTCTATAATTAGTTTGGCATTTCTAACATAGAAATAAGGAGGACTGGAAGTGGCCTCCTGAGCTATCAAATCTAGTCCCCTACAATCACAGGCAAGCATTAACCAAGGGAGCCCCCAAAATGGCCACGTTGAACCCTTACCCACAACTACAAGGAACAACACTCGAAACACTGAGGACACCCTATAGCTTGCCAGTGCAATGGCAGAGAAGTGAAGTAGTTGGTTAATATATGCTCAGAGGAGACAAAGTGGAGTCCTCAAACAAACGAACAAGTACAACCTCATTGGGAATTGTCCAGCAACACAGGGTATGTGCTGTATCACGCTCGTCGCTCTTCAACCGATTAGAATAGAGGCACTAACCAAACCTCCCTTGGCAGAGACCCCCCAGCCAACCCCCAGCCCAGCCGGAGGTAAGCAGAGCCCGTGCTGGGAGGGGGTTAACCCTTTAGTGAGTGGGAGAAGGCGGCTGAGTGGAGCCAGGCCAGGTCTCACCCTGCCCAGGCCCCTACTTCGCCCGGCCCCCCAGGGAGCCACGCAACCGGAGCCACGCGAACAGGCTGCGCAAACAGGCGCTCTTGTCTGCTGGCGCATGAGTTAGTGTGGAGTTCACGCAGGAGGGCCTGAGGCCCTGCCTGCAAGCCCCCCAAGATAGACAGTCCCAGCCATAGCCAACCTACCAGAGGCATGACATGGATGGGCATGCACTGCACCCCTCGGGTCCCCTCGGGCTCTGCCGTCCCCCCCCCCAGGCACCTCAGAGACGGCCACCCAGACGGAGCCCATGGTCCCAGGCTCCATGCAGATGGAGCCCCTGGCTCTCGGCTGCGGGGCCTGCCTGTCCCTGTTTCAGGCTCTGGGGCCCAGGAGCATGGCCACCTCCCCTTGTGTGGTCTGCTCCCTTTTGGGGTCTCTGGTGCAGCAGCTGGAGGAGCTCCAGGCCACAGCCCAGAGACTGCGCGCCATCAGGGACTGTGAGCAGGAGATCAACTCCTACTGCCGGGCCCTTCTCCCCCGGGAGCTGGAGGGTAGATCATGGTCTCCCTCCAGGACAAAGGAGGACTCTGAGACCTCCCGCTCCGTCCACTCAGCGGCATGGACCAAGGTGGTCAAGGGCTTTAAGGCCCACCACACCAAGGGCCCTGCCCCGCTGGAGCTTAGCAACAGGTACAAACCTCTTGCAGCCCCAGCAGAGCCTGCTGAGTTGCCAGCTCCCACAGGCAACACAGGCCCAGCTGCAGCTACCGCCCCCGCTCTCCCCAAGACAAAATGTAAGGTGTTTGTTGTGGGAGACTCCATCCTGAGGGGGACTGAGGGGACAATCTGCCGCCCCGACCCCTTAGCCCAAGAAGTCTGCTGCTACCCGGGGGCCCACATCCGGGACATTGTGGAGAGGATCCCTAAGCTCCTCCAGCCCACAGACCTATGCTCCTTATTCACGTGGGCACCAATGACACAGCTCAGAGCGCTCCCAGCCAGGTCATGAGGCGCTACAGGGATTTGGGAGTGGGGCTAAAGGGTCTCGGGGCACAGGTGGTGTTCTTGTCAATCCTCCCAGTCTCGGCTGAGGACGGAGAGGAGGATCCAGGTAGTGAACCAAAGACTGCAGCACTGGTATCATTGGGAAGGCTTTGGCTTCCATGACTACAGCCCGCTCTTTGGTGAGAGAGGCAGCGAGCTGCTGGGAAGAGATGGCCTCCACCTCTCTCCCCTGGGGAGGAGGCTGTTCTCAGCCAGACGGGCTGATCTGCTCCACCAGGCTTTAAACCAAGCCCGTTGGGGGACGGGGGAACTACCGCCACTGCTGGCCCGCTGAGCAACCCTTGCAAAGCCAGCAGGCCAAGGCACTTAAGGGAGCCCACCCCTGCCCCAGCCCTGGTACAATCTGTGGGCAAGGCAAGAGCCCCCAAGGGGACACTTGCTTGCCTGTACACAAATTCCAGGAGCTCGGGGAACAAGCAGGAAGAGCTCGTCCTCCTGCTTAACACAAATAATTAGGACGTCATAGGGATAACGGAGACCTGGTGGGACTCCACCCATGACTGGACCACGGGTATAGACGGCTATACCCTGGACAGGAGAGATCGAGGAGATAAAAGGGGCGGGGGTGCAGCTCTCTACGTTAAGGAAAGCTACACATCCCTGCAAGCTGATCTTGGCAACCAGGGTGGACGACTGGAGACCCTCTGGGTTAAAATCCATGGGGAACACAGCACAGGGGACACAATGGTGGGAGTCTACTACAGACCTCCCACCCAAAGTCCTGAGCTCAACCAGGAGTTCGCCCGGGAACTGGCTGAGGCCGCATGCTCCAGGACCATGGTTGCCATGGGTGACTTCAATTACCCAGACATCTCGTGGGAGGATCACTCAGCAAAAACTGAGCGGTCGCAAAACTTCCTCTTGTGCGTGGATGACTTCTACCTGACCCAAGAAGTCTATGGGCCAACGAGAGGTAAAGCACTGCATGACCTGGTACTGGCTACTGGGGATGACCTAATCGGTGACCTAGCGATCGATGTGAAGCTGGGTGACAGTGACCATGAGCTGATCACCTTCACCATCCGCCGTAAAGCTAGGAAGTCAGTCAACAACACGGAAGTCCTTGACTTCAGGAAAGCCGATTTTAACAAGCTCAGGAGGCTCGTCAGTGAGGCCCTAAGGGACCATGAGCCCAGGGAGAGGGACATTCAAGAAGAGTGGTTGCTCCTCAAGGGAGCAACCCTCAATACACAAGCTAAGTCTGTTCCACCTCAGAGGAAAGGCAGCAAGAGGGCACAGCAGCCCCCCTGGCTCTCCAGGAATCTAGCAGACCTCCTGAGGCTAAAAAGAAAGGCCTACAAAGGATGGAGGACAGGATTCACCTCCAAGGAGGATTATTCTGCACTGGTCCAGTCCTGCAGGGAGCAAGCCAGGAAAGCCAAGGCTGCAACTGAACTCCAACTAGCTTTGAGCGTCAAGGACAATAAAAAGTCCTTTTTCAGATATGCGGGGAACCGGAGGAAAAGCAAGGGCAACACTGGACCCAGGCTGAACCAGATGGGGCAACTGACGCCCAGGAAAAAGCCAACCTATTAAATGGATATTTTGCGGTCTTTCATCAGTCCCATGGGATGCCTATGCCCGCTACGGGACAGGGAGGTCCAGGTGAAG
>NW_017728997.1:20135927-20141011 GCF_001723915.1 Gavialis gangeticus | reverse complement strand
AGCACGGGTTTGTTGCGGGTCGTTCTTGCTTGACCAATCTCATTTCCTTCTGTGACCTATCACCTGGACAAGGGAGAAGAGATTGATGTCACATATCTTGACTTCAAAAAAAGCCTTCGATCTGGTATCCCATGACCACCTCTTGGCGAAACTGGTCCACTGTGGCCTTGGGTCCACCACGATCCGCTGGCTGGGAAATTGGCTCCGTGGTCGGACCCAGAGGGTAGTAACTGATGGCAGTCACTCATCATGGTGTCCTGTGACCAGTGGGGTCCCCCAAGGCTCTGTCCTTGGACCCATATTGTTCAACATCTTCATTAATGATGTAGACATTGGAGTCAGAAGCAAAATGGCCAAGTTTGCCGATGACACCAAACTTTGGGGGCAAAGCATCCACACCAGAAGACAGGAGGGCAATCCAGGCTGACCTGGACAGGCTCAGCAAATAGGCGGATGAGAACCTGATGGTGTTTAACACTGAAAAATGTAAGGCTCTCCACCTTGGGAAGAAAAACCTGCAGCATCCTTATAGGTTCGGCAGTGCTATGCTGGCTAGCACTATGGAAGAATGAGACTTGGGGGTCATCATTGACCACAAGATGAACGTGAGCCTGCAATGCAATGCTGCAGCTAGTAAAGCGACCAAAATGCTGGCTTGCATCCATAGATGCTTCTCAAGCAAATCCCGGGACGTCATTCTGCCCTTGTACTCGGCCTTGGCGAGGCTGCTGCTGGAGAGACCGTTTCAGGCTGGACATAAGGAAGAATTCTTTACTGTCCGAGCCTCCAAGGACTGGAACAGCCTGCCATCAGAGGTGGTTCAAGCACCTACATTAAACACCTTCAAGAGTACATTGGATGCTTATCTTGCTGGGATCCTATGGCCCCAGCTGGCTTCCTGCCCTTTGGGCAGGGGGCTGGACCCAATGAACTTCCGAGGTCCCTTCCAGCCCTAACGTCTATGAAATTATTTTTCAACTCCCTTACAGATAAGGTAAGAGATTCTTCCTTCCACCTACCCAAATCCCTTTACCATTTAACCTCAGCCAAAGCAAGATACATGGAAACTTGGGTGATTTTTGGAGAATGCAAGAGTAGCTGCTCTTTGGGGCGTGGAACTGAATAAGGCATATAGACAGCACTTGAGAACAGAACTGCCCCTCTCCCCTGTCCCATTTCTCTTATGCCCACATACCAGAATCCTGGCACTTTACAGCATTTTGGTTGGGTTTTGCACATCATTTTCTATACAAGGGCACTCATAGCTTCTCTCTAATGAGTCATATCTAGATTAAAGAGCTGGTACAGTCAGGTCTGTCTAGCTTACAACAGAGTTTTCTTCTGCAGCGGGACAGCTGGACCAGTATTCTCCTTCAGACAACGGGCAATACATAATGCTGCAGAGAAACAAAACAATTTGTTCCTACTTCTCTTGCATCTAACAGGAGAAATCCTGATTCTAGCAGACATTTTACATGCTGCAGAGACGCAATGAATGACACTAAGGGTGCTGACAGATGCACAGCTCCCCACTGTAACTCATGGCGCTTCGCAGAAATTGCCATGAGTTACAGCATACCCCCTGACCCAGAAGATTGTTCAGTGTTGAGTCCAGGGGGGTTGAAGGATTGAGCTCCAGTTTGGAGCAGCTATGTGTCTGCAGCCACTCTTCCCTAGCCCCACCTTCCCTCCCCCCAGTTCCTGTGCTGTCTTCATAGTGGAAGGGGGGGAAAAGAGGGAAGGGAACTCGGTCTGGGGTTTGCTCAGCCTGTGCTGGAGGGTCAGATGGGTGGACCTGGAAAACCCCCTCCCCATCTGAAGATAGCAATCGGGGTGGGGCTGGGCTACTCCCAGTTTGCACTGGTAGACATTAATGAAGGTGCTCATTGGGCACAGCATGAGATACACAACAGCTGCCATCTTGGCTGATGTACAGGCCCTCCGGGGCTGCCTCCACTTTGGAGCACTGTCATCTGAACCCTCATGTGAAAGTTCAGATTGTTGCGCAATTGGGTACTTTTAAAGAGCCCTGCAGCTGTACTCTTCTGTAAGGGCAGAGCTGCAGAGCACTTTCAAGGGCCCTATCGCATGAGAAATGTACTAAATGAATGGGTGAAGAGCTCAGCTATGCAACTTTGGCTCTGGGAGAAAGTGGCCAGTTCTGGCAGGAGATAAATTCATAAGTCAATGTAATTGCTCCACACAAAAGCCCAGCCCCAAAGAAGCAGCAATGGTTTGAGTAAGCAGTCAAGTATTCCTCCAGCACAATGGGACCTTGCTGAAGTGGCATGCAAGTCATCAGGCAACGGAACAGTGTTCTTTACTAGCAGAGCCGAATTCAGGAGCTGGGTGTTACAACCCACAGGTTAGGAAACTCTGTAGAAGAGCAGCAGTTACCTGCTCCCCAGAAAGCCGGCTAGATCTTACAAATGTTTGGTGAGGACAAAAAAGGACGCCTGGAATAAACGTGAATTCAGCAGCCAGATGCCTTTGAGAATCTGGGCCTTTGTGTTGCACGACTACCGGATTACTTAGGCAGAACCCCTCTCGCCACTGTACCCAGCCATCCCACTGTAGGACCCAGTTGCCAGAATGAAGCTGCTGTCCTTTCTCAGTTTGCAGCTGAGAGCAGACCCAGACACAGGTATGGGCAAACTGGGTGGCTGCCCAGGGTCTGGACAGAAGGGGGACCCGACAGGAAAATGAAAAAAAAAAGTTACAATTGCAAAAAACAGTTTCAGTAGCAAATAGTTTGCAGCGAAGGCAATGTTATCAGTTGAGAATTAACGGTTTAAAGGCCTCAGTGCCACATATGTGATAAAGACTGCTGCAACAAAAAAGAGGCTATAGTAACAAAGGGGGGCCCAGTTCTAAAAGTTTGCCCAGGGCCTCCAGGAGTCTAGGTATGGCACTGGCTGAAAGAGTGCATGCAGCTCCTTCCTGAGCGAGCTTGTTTTGCTCAGAGTGAAGCTTGCTCCAAGAACTGAACTCTACAGACTGTTTTAGAGCTACGCAGTGAACAAATACCATTATCCAGATTCAGGCCAGCGCAACAGCACTTGGGAAAACAGAGAACCTTCCACAATTGGACATACATGCACTTGTTAGGCACCCTGGTAGGACTCACGGTAAGCTGTGCTTCATCTAGGATGTTCAGAGATAAATGGCCAGTGCCTGAGAGGAAGGCTAATTAGAGAATGTGGTGCTGCCCCACACAGGATCCAGGTTTCTGCTGTACTTGCAAGCCCCCTGCTCCACTTCCTTGTAATTCTTTTACTTCTCCCACAGCCACCTGCTCAGGTTGCAGGAGCAAACTAGGGTCTCAGAAGCGGCTTCTGCTGGCCCCTACCTCACAGCAAATAAATCTGTGTCTGCTAGAAAGACAATGTGTGCATATAACTGAAGTAAGTAACAAAACATCCAGATGAAGAGATTATACAGTACATTAAAACTAATTATGCCCACTCACTCCAGAACTCGGACATTAAAGCAATGAGCGTAATAATTTGAAGTCTCAAGAGAGGAGAACATGCTTTCATTTTGTTCTGCTCCTAAAAATTGATGTGTGTAGCATCTTGGAAGGAGGTGGAAGAAAGAGCTATATGGAAGATTTTGTTATGGGTGGGAAATTCTATTAAGGCATCTTGCAATTCACTGCAAGTTTAGGACTTAACAGCTATAAGGTCTGATCCTCAAGGCCGTTCTTCTACCTCTCCATAAAGAAGTGACAACTGTATTGCCAAAGGCACAGGGAGCACACCGAACGCACGGAGCAGTTGTTAAAGTGGTTCGTGAATTGGAATGTGCCGACTGCCAAGTATTTTAGTAGCACAGATCGCTCGGCATGCAAACACAGCCGCCTATGCGCCCCAGCCACCAAGTGCAGCAATCTGCCACAGCTGCCAACCAGGGGACTTAGTCCTGCCGCTCAATCCACAGAGGCTCATGCATTAGCTCTGGCTCAATCCCCAGTGACAATTAAAAGGACAGTCACTTTAGAAAGAGTCAATGTGTGCCTTCACACTCACTAATAGGAAGTTTATGCCACAATTGTTGTCTCAAGAGCAGGTCTAAGCATGTTTGGAAAGACAGCTCACAATTGCCCTGACAAATTTCTACATGCTGGTACAGCTTCTTCCAACTGATTTACATCTTGGGCAACACATAACCTTTTACTACACTGGTGCCTTCAAGGGGCTAATCAACAATTCTTCACAAGCAAATACCCCCTTATCATTAATAAATAAAATCTGCCTCTGTTTGCATGCTACCCTGGATTCTGTTTATAAGAAAGATCTTTGCAGGAAAAAAGGGCTTGTTACCACACACCTAAAAGCCCACAAGATGGACACCAGCACTGCCCAGCAGAGACAACATGCGCTGCACCCCTCCCACCAATTAACTCGAACAGCAGGCCTTTACCCAGGCAGTCAAAAGAGCATAGAAGTTCCTAGCAATTTAACACAGCATCAGTCACCTAATACTGTACTAGGCACAAACACCTCCAGCAGGCATCAGCAGGACAATTTAAATACAAACCTTGGACTAGCCTCCAAAAACCCACCCAGGTCTCACATAAGGGGGGTCCAGTTAAATCACCGAACAAATAACAACTCCCACCAAGAGTTCAATTACCTCGGAGTGCCCTCCGTCGGAGCAACGTTTGCAAAAAGTGCATGTTCTTTTTTTTCCGTCCCAGAGGAGGTAGCAGCATTAGCCAGACCTGAGACCTTCAGCCACTGGGTTACAACTCTCCAAAATCATCAGACTTCTTCCACCCCCTAGAGCTACTCAGTCCAGCCTTAATGAAGTGCACCTGGTCTGATCTGCTGATCACAGAGGAGGAGGCTGAGGCTTCTCTCTCTCATTCTCTCTCCCTTTCCAAATAAGCAATTAGCATGAATAATTACAGCTCTGATGATAATACCCAGCCACCTTTGAGCAAGAGGGAAAAGACTATAATTAACTCTTTCTTGGGGAACAGCATGAGGTTGAAATACTGCAGGCCTATTTATCTGCTTCTGGGGAGGCCTCCCAGCTGCCACAAGACTTCTTCGAGAGAGGGTGGGTGGGTGGGACAAGGT
>NW_017728997.1:20133997-20135662 GCF_001723915.1 Gavialis gangeticus | reverse complement strand
GGGTGGGACAAGGTCAGGTAGCATCCAGCTGGCAACTTGTCCGTCAAACTAGATTTCATGTGTCAGCATCAGCCCCCTTATTAGAGGGGCAGGCTTACTCCAGATGCCTGTGCACTTAGTTGGGAATGTCTGGAGCAAGGATTGGGCTCCAGACATGGAGCGAGCTGCCCAGAGCCTGACAAATTGGGGGCCACTGAGGATTGCACAGCTGTTGCTACATCGCACAATGGGACCGACTGGAATTCCACCACAGCTACATGCTGGTCCTCCTACTGGAAAAGCATTCGCCTGACCCATGTAACCTAAAGGAGAATTGCTGTTAACAGTGCAGGGTCCAAGACACTCATCTGAGCCACCCTAACTCTCTGCAGCAGAAGCAGTATTTTACACATGTGCCAATTAATTCCAGTGTATTGTGTACACAGACAAGTTATGAGCCTGTAAGTATCCTTCTCACAAACCTTTCTCTATGTGCGATTTTTCCAGCGTCTCAAATGTGTGGTGTATGTGCTCAGCTTCCCAAAGAGAAGCTGCATGTACAGGATAAATCACAGCATGGAGAGGCTATTCAGCAGATTTGTACAGCTTCATACACAGATACTCTTGCCACATGCTCTTTCTGTCCTCTCACCATGTGTCCTATGTTGGGGGAAAGGTGATGCAGAACTCAGAGGGGGATTCCTTCCACACAAAGGCTCACAGACAGACACCTTTGTGTCTATGTTCAACACAGCAGCTCTGTAAGAAGCTAAGCAGGCTACAGCCCCAAGACAAGTCAGTGGGCTTGATGCCATGCTTGTCAAGAATAATTGCCCCAGTCAGTTCTGATATTTCTGTAGACTTTAAAATGCTCTTACAAAAATGCTGCAGTTTTCTAATGCTAACACAGTGTTCAGGGAGTTACCATGGGAGGACGCTGTCGTATTTGAATGTTAAAATATTTGTGCTTTACTACTATGGTAGTGTGACTAGAGTGTTTGAGGCAGTTACCTCCGAATGCCATAGTCGTTTAGTAAGAGAAGCTATTTTCTATAAAATTTCCCTCCACAGATTGTTGACCTATAATGCCTAATAGCTGAAATATCTGTGCATTTATGAACATCTATCACTAGATTAGAAAAACTGTTGAAATTTTTATAAGTCCCTGAGCATCTAAGTATTAATTTTCATATTGCAACATTTCTCAACATAATAATAATAATTTTATTTATGAAGTGAAGGTGCTCAGGGCACTGTACAACATAACACAGCAAATTAAAATGTAGTAAAATATTTATTCAGATGATAATTTGGGAGCTTTAACAGTTTTCTAAGTAGAGCTTTACCAAGAAGTTAGACATAATGTGTATTTTAAACCTTGCATTAGTTTACATGTTCTCCTGTTAGACAGCTGTATTTTCTCTCTTGTTTTCTTTAAGGGAAAAAAGAGTGGATCAGGCTAGTCATATCCACTAGGGCTGCGCGAAGCTTCAGGTGGCGATTCGATTCAGAGGAGATTCGACCCTATACGGTGGCCGAATCTCCGAATCAAACCAGGGGACCAATTTAAAGGTCTGAATCAATTCAAAGCTCTCCGAATCTTTTTCAAAGATTTGGAGAGCTTTGATGATTCGGGCAGTGCCTGGACAGCCCCCAGACTTTGGGTTGGTAAATTCTAGGGATGAA
>NW_017728997.1:20117760-20133866 GCF_001723915.1 Gavialis gangeticus | reverse complement strand
GCGCACTGGGTGCTGCCTGGCAGCAGGGGGGCAATCCCCACTGCCCCATGCTGAACTGGGAGCTCTCCTACATGGTGCAGAGCAGTGGGGGGCAGCAGGGATCACCCCCCCACTGGCAGAAGCTGTGAGTTCGAGGGTTTGTTTTTTTTTCTTAAAGGGCCGGAGCTGGCCGAGGCGGGGCATTCATGGAGGGGGGGTCAGGGGGCTTGTGTAGAGCCCCCCCATGCAGCATGGGGCAGTGAAGGGCAGCGAGGATTGCTCCCCACCTGGCAGCACCCAGTGAGCTGGCGCTTTTTTTTTTAACAAGTGCCAGGAGCTGGGGCAGCCATTGCCGGGCTGGGAGAGGGATAGAGGATGGGCTTAGCCCATCTCTGAATCAGATTTGGCTGAATTGAATCAAGACAGTGATTTGAATCACCGAATCAAATCACTGTCCCCTGAATTGGCTGAATCCGAAATGAATGCTAGCCTCTTCTCACAGGCCTAATATCCAGGCATTTTGCATCCTGTCAACACTTGTCCACGGGAGCATTTTTCCACACAAATACTGCTACAATCATCACTGGGACTACCTGTAGGTGTAAAGTTAAACATTTATGTAAAGTCCTGATCCTTCAAATATCTACATATGAGCTTATTCTTAACACAATAAGTTATGCCATGGATGCTGATTAACAGCATCTAAAACCTCAAAGTGTAACTCTGCTCTGAAATGTGAATGGGGGGCGGTGTTCCAGTTTATTGCCTCTCCCTGACTTATCAGTTTGCAAGTAAAAAGATATCCTTGGGGAGGTAATGAACTTGCCAGGGCTGCAAACTCAGGCTGGAATCTAGTAGGGCTGTGCGAAATTGTACCGGCTTTTTCATTTTGACACTCTTTCGACTCATTTCGAGCTCAAAACAGTGAAAGCAAAACAAAACAAAGGGCTTCAAAACACCCTCAAAACAAAGTGAGGACAGTTGAAACATTTTGAAATGTCTGGCGTTTTGAAACAACACGGCTGAGTTCTGTTCCCCAGCCTGACTGATCGCAGCACTGGGGAAGGGAACTGAGCCTGATCGCACAGTCCCCACAGCCCTCCTGGGGTTGCGGCTCCTGATCTGCCTGCTGAATGAGAGAAGAAGAGTGCTGCTGCCTGTTGCTGCTCCCTCATCTGGCAGGCAGATTGGGGCCCCGCAACCCCAGGAGGACTGGCACAGCCCCTGCAGCCCTCCTGGGGTTGCGGGCCTCTGATCTGCCTGCCAGATGAGAGAGGCTGTTTCAAGCTTCCCCATTATAGCCTACGTGCAACATGTGAAAACAGTGTTGAAACAGTGTCACTGTTTCGACTAAACGAAATGGAACAGCGGTTTCGAATCGAAACGAAACGCTGTTCCACTGAAATGTTGAAACGCAAGTCGAAACACAACAGTGCTATTTCGCACAGCCCTAGAATCTAGCTAGATTCTCTCTCTTTCTCATGTATCACCATCAACATTGATTCAATCAAACCATTTCTGGGTGTAGTTAATGTGCGCTTGACTGCACAGAGTGGAGACCTCCGTGTACCATGACAACTGTTCTGCAGTTAGAAGTGAAGACCTAATGATACAATCTCTTCTGTTGGGGCAGAGGCACCTACCAGTGTGGACCTCCATTTGCAGCAGTGGAACTCCACTGAGATTTGGGTATCATCGAATCATAAAACCATAGAAAGTCAGGGCTGGAAGGGACTTCAGGAGGTCATCCAGTCCAACCCCCTGCTCAAAGCAGGACTATCCCCAACTAGATCATCCCAGCCAAAGCTTTGTCTAGCTGGGTTTTGAAAACCTCCAAGGATGGAGCTTCTACCACCTCTCTGGGTAACCTGTTCCAGCATTTTGCTACCCTCCTAGTAAGAAAATTCCTCCTAATATCTAACCTAAACTTCCCTTGCTGCAATCTGACACCATTGCTCCTTGTTCTGTCATCTGCCACCACTGGAAACAGTCCAGCTCCATCCTCTTTTGAAACCCATTTCAAGTAGTTGAAGTTTGCTATTAAATCCCCTCTCAGTCTTCTCTTCTCTAGACTAAATAAGCCCAGTTTTATCAGTCTTTCCTCATAAGTCATGTCCCCCAGCCCCCTCACTGTTTTTATTGCCCTACACTGGACTCTCTCCAATTTGTCCACATCCTTTCTGTAGTACGGGCCCAAAACTGGACACAGTACTCCAGATGTGGCCTCACCAGTACCAAATAGAGGGGAAGAATCACTTTCCTTGATCTGCTGGCAACACTCCTACCAATGGAGCCCAGTATGCCATCAGCCTTCTTGGCAACAAGGGACACTGCTGGCTCATATTCAGCTTATTGTCCACTGTAATCCCCAGGTCCTTTCCTGCAGAGCTGCTGCTTAGCCAGTCAGCCCCCAGTCTGTCCTGGTCCAGGGGATTGTTCCATCCTAAGTGCAGGACTTTGCACTTGTCTTTGAACCTCATCAGATTCCTTTTGGCCCAGCCCTCCAATGTGTCTAGATCACTCTGAATCCTAGCCCTACCCTCCAGCATATGTACTACTCCCCCCAGCTTGGTGTCTTCTGCAAACTTGCTGAGGGTGCACTCTGTGCCAGCTTCCAGGTTGTTGATGAAGACATTGAACAAAACCGGCCACAGTACTGACCCCTCAGGTACTGCACTTGATACCAGCAGCCAACTTTATACGGAGCCACTGATTATTACTCTCTGTGCCTAACGCTCCAGCCAGTTTTCTATTCACCTCACAGTCTATTCATCTAGCCCATACTTCCTTAGCTCACCTGTCAGAATGCTGTAGGAGACCGTATCAGAAGCAATGCTAAAATCAAGGTGTACCACATCCACCAGTCTCCCTGCATCCACAGAGCCAGTCACCTTGTCACATAAGGCAATCAGGTTGGTCAGGCATCACATGGCCCTGGCAAATCCATGCTGATTGTTCTTAATCACCTTTTTCTCTTCCAAGTGCTTAGAAATGGATTCCTTGAGGATCTGCCCCATGATTTTTTCCAGGGGCTGAGGTGAGGCTGACTGCTCTGTAGTTCCTTGGATCCTTCTTTTTCCATTTCTTAAATATGGGCACTATGTTTGCCCTTTTCCAATCATCCAGGACCTCTCCCGATTGCCACGAGTTTTCAAAGATGATGGCCCATGGCTCTGCAGTCACATCAGCCAATTCCTTCAGCACCCTCGGGTGCATCCCATTTGGCCCCATGAATTTGTACACACCTAGCTTTTCTAAGTAGTCCCTAACCTGTTCTTTCACCATTGAGCGCTGCTCACCTCCTCCCCAAACTGTGCTGCCGGAGTCTGGGAGCTGACCTTGCCTGTGAAGACTGAGGTGAAGAAGGCATTAAGTACTTCAGCCTTTTCTGCATCCTCTGTCACAAGGTTGACTCTCCCATTCAATAAGGGACCGGCGCTTTCCCTGATCCTCCTCTTGCTACCAACATACTTGTAGAAACCCTTCTTGTTCCTTTTCACATCCCTTGCTAGCTGCAATTCCAATTGCATTTTGGCCTTCCTGACTTCATCTCTGCATGGCAGAGCAATGCTCTTATATTCTTCCCTAGTTATTTGTCTAAGTTTCTGCTTCTTATAAGCTTCCTTTCTGTGATTTAGTTTACTGAAGAGTTCCCTGCTAAGCCAAGCTGATCTTCTGCCATACTTGCTCATCTTCCTGCACATCGGGATGGTTTGTTTCTGCACACTCAGTAAGGCTTCTCTGAAGTAAAGCCAGCTCTCCTGGACTCCTTTCCCCCCCAGACCAGCTTCCCAGGGGATCCTACCCATGACTTCCCTGAGTGAGTCGAAGTCTGCTTTTCTGAAGTCCAGGGTCCTTACTCTGCTGCTCTCCATCCTTCCTTTCCTCATGCAAAGAAACTCAAAAGAGCAGGACTTTAAATCAGGGTTACCTGGGATGATAATTCATGAGAAAAGCCAGAACTTGAGACTTAAGTTTAAGTACCTTTAAAAAAAGCCTCTTAGATTTTGGGATGGGCTTACAGAGCAACCAGGTAGGAAAAAACAGTGACTTCTATTGTTAGGCTACAAATATATCAATGACTTTAAGAAGCAGTAAAAACACAGAGTCCCTCCAAAAATCCACTTAAATAGTTACTTCTCCAAACTCCAATTTCATTTTACAAACCCAAAACTCAAGAAGTGTAATTTAGTCACCTACTTTGACAGGGACATACAAGCCCAGAAGGAGTCAGGCCACTTTCATGTTATCACAAGGTACAATGAAATTAAAAACACCATCACCCATCTCTCAGAAGGGAACCTTAATATAGCACACAGGGGCAAAAAGCAGAATTAACATGCCATTCCTTCTATGGCTTTGTACTAACTAGCTAACTGATCATGCCTTTATTCTACCAAGTTATCTGGGCATCCCTGTTACAGGCCTGGAACCAATATGTAATGCTGTAACTTTTTGATTACTGCTATGTAATAATTTTATGAATATTGGATATGACTTGCTGAGTGCAGGGAACTTAATACATATTGGGGTAGTAGTAGCAAAGTACTTATTATGCGTCTCTAATACATGAAGTCAGCACAGCCTGTGTATGAAGGTAATACAAAAGCATCCTGGACAAGAAACATCCAAGTGTATGTGACAGACAATGAGGTGAGATTTTTCTTCTTCAAAAGGCCTCTCTTCAGTCTCTAAGAAGTTGGAAGCCTTATTCTGAAAAATCTTGGAGCCTAGAAATTAAAATAGCACTAAAGAGTCTAAAAACACTTCTTAATAGGGGAGAGAGAGGAAATCACCTGTCAAGATGTCAAGGAGGCAGGCTGACACAGAGGGAATGGTAAGCCTAGAGTAAAGCTAAATATGTGTCTCATTCTTTTTAAGACAGATTTGCTCTGAAAGCCTTTGGTTTGAAATGCACAATATTTTGCTTTAAGGAGGCTGTTTGGTCACTAGCTACCACTGTCATTGCCCCAATGGGAACACAGCGGCAGGGTCTGGACATAAATCAGACGTGCCGAGGTAAATCACTGTCACTAAACAAAAGACCATAGCCCCAGACCTTGTCTGAGCGTAGAAGAATTTCAGGATCCCCTCCCGAGTAGCAGATGAGGACTAAAGGCCTAGCAAGGAGAAGAGGACACACTTGGAGAGCCCAAAAGAGGGCTTAGGTGCAGTTCATCCAGTAAGCACGGCTGTCCCAAATCACAGGAAAACAAACCCTATTTTAAACCTTTTTTATGGCAAACAGCACAGACTCTACGATCCAAGCACTGGTAACTGCAGTCCCTGCCAGGAGTCCTGAATGCCCGACCCTTCCTAAATGCTTAGTCCCAAACTGGCCAAATTCTTTTGAAACACTCAAGTGTTTGAGTTGACTATTTTTTCAGTAGCAAAGAACCACCGCGTGACTTGGGGCATGTTGGTATTAGGCTCGTAAGGAGAAGCAGAAAAGGTGGCATTCAGCTGAAAAGACTCACTGCCACAGATGCCAACTTCTACATCCACTGTGGTCGTCTCTCATTCCTCCTTCGGGCTGGCCTTAGCTTCTCCTCCCACTGTGCTTAGCTAGCGGACAGTCTTTCCAACACCATCAAATCCAGCGTGCATGTCTTTTACTTTGTAAAGGTGTTCATCCATTCAGAAAGAGCAGCAAACTCTGGCCTCAGAGGGAAGGGCCCGGGGGGTACAGAATACTCCCAGGCACATTTTTCTGGGGACTTTGTGCCTGCTTAAAGGCCCCCAGATATGAAGATTTTACGTAGATTTACACTGAAATACAGGCCTGGAGGTCAAGCAGTGCATCTACAATGGATCTGACAGGAATGAGCTATTCATACAAAATCATAACCCACGGGGAAGCCATTGTGCTCATGGGCCTTGGAGAGAATGAACAGGTCTAGAGCCCAGAGGAAGTTTTAAAAACAAAGACAATTTTCGGAGGAGCAAGGCCTCACAATTTAGTACTCCTGATCAAGATCTAAAGGATGTTATTTGGTTCGCACTGAGTTACTGCTCAACTTCTCAAGGGATGAGCCTGGGAGCGAAGAAGTATTTTACTATGTATGCTCAGAACAGGTCTCTGTGGATGGCAGTGCTTTTGCTAAACCTTCCAGTGCTCTCAGCTAATCTCCAGTGAAAACATCAGTCATGATGTTCTCTTGACTAATAATCACTCTAGTTCCTTTTCTAATCACATGAGTTTCCCTGTGATTTATGGATATTAATAAGCAGACAGATTAAGACTTCAGCCATTTTACAGACATTCGGAGATTAACTCTTGCAACGCCTGTCGGAGGGAGACGAGCACTCTCTCCATGTCATGGATACAGAGAGAAATGACTCACCCACGAACATGTAGAGAATGTAGAAACTGAACCAGGTTTCCCAGCTTCCAGACCCTGTGTTGTAGCTACAAGACTGTGCTTTCATTTCCACACAGCTGCATCTTTAACTATGGTATTCAGATTTTCTCTTAAAGCAATGGTCTTGATAGACTTGATGCATAGGCTACAAGGAAGATGAAAGATGAACAACAGAGGGCAGAGAGTAAGGAGAACCACTTCTTAAAAAAGATATGCCTAATAAATGTCTAATAACTGGGATATGATCTGACGTGTGTAGACTCATGCCCCAACAGAGTGACCGACAAACTCACTGTACGAAACATAAACGAAACAAAAGCCCTCAGAAAACCCCAACCAAGCCACTGAAGAAGCTACAAGGTAAAGGTTACAAAAATGTATGCTGAAAACTGTTCAAAACGCATCGGAAACAGAATATAAAAGGGAGCTGCCACATCTGACTTGTGGAATAAAGTCTCTTCCCTGACAAGCTATCCTTTGCTCTGTGATCCTGACTGCAATTGGAGTCAGGGCAGCCAAAATCTAATGTCTCTGCTGCATGCAACTCCACCTAGCAGTGAAAGGCTGGAAATGACAACATTGGTACTGACAGAGGACCTGGGAACAGTGCTCTCCAGCGCTTGCCGCAAACTTTATTATGTGCATTCCTCGCAGCTGATTGACACCTTCAGCTGCCTGGGAGAAACGAGAGACTACTGAGCCAACACAATCACCACACTGAGCATTGCAACAAAGCCAGGCCAGACAAGGGTTGGGAGGCGGGTGGGGAAAGGAATCCGCTGTCTCTTTAAGAGCCTGGATACAGAACTCATCGTTTTGCATTTCAACCTGGTACGAAAGGCTCACAGGAAAACTGGAAGAACTGTGAATCTCAGCAGAAATGGGGGTTGCTATTATACCCTGGTGTCGAGGGAGAGGATTAAATAATTAATCACAAAAGCAACTGAGTGTTAACAAGCCGAGCTGGATCAAACTGCATGAAAGATGCAAGAGTCCCTGAACTGTCATCAATATGCTGACAAGGATCATTTTCATAACTCTCCTCTGAGTCAAGAGGCGATGCCACAAATAAATAAATAAAGTCCAGGGTGATTTAAAATCTCTAACCAGCAATGCTACTGAAAGCAATCACTCCATCCTGTTGGGCCAGCATCTATTATTAGCATTACGGGGAGACAAAACAGAGCGGGACAATGGGCAAAATCTCAAGGGTAAAACACTGGTATTGCAAAAGCAGGGATTGCAAAATACAACCAACCCTCAAGCAGTGGGGATGACACCATGGTTAGGAAGAAAGGAAAGAAAAACACCTTGCTTCGCTCTCATAGATGCGTCCACTGACTCAGCCCATGATAAAAATGGAGAATTACTTTCATCATCATTGTGCATTCCTCGTAGACCAGCACACACGTGGTTACCACATACATTCCCAAATCCTAATGCAACAATGGCATTTACAACATAAACACTATGAAGTCACGCAACTGGACAATTCATTTTCTGAGCCCACAATGTTGGTCAAAAATCTAAGCAATAAATTAGCCGGCTTGTCCTGCCTTCTCACTGTGGATTGATGGTTTCTTATCTATAGACATTCTTATTACATGTATTTGACCTATTTCTGTCAGGTTTTTCCCATCCTGTAATAATATGGCTATGCCTACTAGGGAAAATAAGATCAGTTGGGCTCCACTCAGTCAGTAATTATGGAAAAATCTCCAAATAATATCATCTCTCTATACAGCACCTTTATCTCAAAGGATTCCCAAGGGCAAATGGATAGGCAGACTATAGACAGAGATAACTTTATCCATCTCTAAAACACAGCTGCTGTCTGAAGGGGAATGGAGCTCCTGTTTAACAGCACACAAAAAAGTGGAAACACAATATTACATACCTTTGTAAATACAAAACTATGTACACACAGACCACTCAGAGGCTCCTCTGAATGAGTTTGTTTTGGGTTTTTTGCATCTTTATCGTTCGGAGGTGGATAGATGGAGATGGAGTTCAGTGCAGTGGAGCGTGTGATGTTTTTTTCCAGTTAGACTCCAGGACCGGATTTTCAAAAGCATCACTGACTTCAGAGCACAAGTCTCATAGGAAGTTGTGTACTCAAATCATTTAGGTGCTTTCAGAAACTTTTCCTATAAACTGAGGCCCTGTCTTCTCTGCTTGGACATTAAGAAAGGTCTCTAATGTTGTTAACCTAAGGCTGCTCAAGCATATTTCTTTCAATCACATATGCACTAAATAGTAAATGAAGTCATAAGCTCAGACAACATGCAGAGCTACGGCAATCCTAAACTTCCTGCATTAACCTCATACTCCCTTGACATTTCCTCAAACCACCTTCTCTCACCAAACTGGAATGAGAAAGTGCACTTTGTGTGGCTAAGCCTGATGGGCATGGAAACTTGCCCTACAAGACACAGAAGCAAAGAATGCTATTGCTGGAAAATAAGACCCTTGGCACACAGCTTAGGTTTCAGGTCAGCATCTGGCAGGATTATGTCTACCTGTCAAACGCTGATCAACAGACTTTCAGGTTGCAAGCAGGGAAGGTAGTCTGGTGCTTATGTCAGGCGACCATGCTCCATTTCCAGCTCACTTATATGTCCTTCTTTGGTTGAACCCAGTGGTCTCCATTTCCCGGATTAAAATCCAAAACAAATCTATGATGGTGGAATATTAAAGCTGCCCTTTTAATCAAGTAGGACAGAAGTGGTGAAGGAGAAGCATGCAACCCTCAGTGAGTGCATGCACTGCTTGTTAGTATTTCCATTCACAGCCACATATCACTTTAGACATTACGTTCCTCTAACTTTGGGGAAAATATGATTTTATGTAGCTCTTGAGTCACGATATGATCCTATTGCAAAGAATGGAGTCATGTTGCAGAAGGGTGATTTATGGCTGCAGATTCAGACTCTATTTTTCCGTTTCCTTTTTTTGTGACTCCTTGTTGCAGAACTTCACTGATGCATTAACAGAATATTGTGCATTTTTGTACACAAAACGCCTTTCATCTGGAATGAGGTCACATCTCCTGTGGTATAGCATTTACATTTAAAACCCCCCGCTTCTCCAAATTACTTTCATGTCCTCCATTTCATTTAGATAATTGAGGCATATATGTGTGCGCATCTAGAAAGGAGCAGAAGTATATGTATCATTCCCAAGCATTCATTTAGCTGGCACTGTGGAAAAATGCCATTGTACAAAGCCTTCAACTGATAGGTACCTGCAGCGTGTCTTTTGAAATTGCAGAATCAAGCACCAAAACAGGTTCGGTGCAGTTAAATTGGTCCCCAAAGTGCTAGTGGTAACTGAAACTTTCAGCCCCAGTAAGACCTAGTCAGTATTTGATACTTCTGTGCTGAGGGAAGGTGCATGTGCAAAAAACGGAGCTCTCATGTTACCTGGAGCCACTATGAAAGAGGCAGAAAATCTGGCAGTTTGCAAATATGCTGCATACTAAGGTGTTCCTGATGCCTGCATCCATACCAGTGGTGTCCTCCAGGAACTGATCAGACAAAACAATGCAGGGATTAGCTCACATGAGGAGGCTTTTTCCTAGGGGAGGCATCTTCTGGGGATCTTTGCTTTTCTACCCCATTTGTTCCTCAAATCCCACAGCATGGCAACCCTCTCTCCTGTACAGAGTGGCCATCCTGGAATCAATCTGGGTCCCAAAGTTGTTCTAAGTACTGCTGGGGGGGGGGGGGGTACAACAGACCCCCTCCCCAAAGACCCAGCTGTGCAGGACGGGGAAGGGAAGGCTGGAATGCAGGATCCAAATTTGGTCTACCCATATATAGCAGCAAAACACACAAGGACAAGCCCTCCCCAGGACTGCCTCTGAAGATTGATTATTTCTGAAGAGTGAACTTTTCCCTCAGCTGCAAAAGGATCTCAACAATTCTCTTAAGACAATTTTGTGTCAGTGAAAGGTCAGCGAATGGGGTTGGACTGACAACCCAGGAGGCAGAGGCAACATTTTCAAACCCTTAAAAGTGTCTAAAGTAGAGCTCTAAAAAAATCAATAGGTAGCCACCAGGGGTGTGCAAAACGGACTGTATTCAATTTGAATTCGGCTCGAATCGGGGACAGTGATTCGATTTGTTGATTCAATTCACTGTCCCTGCTTTGATTCGACCAAATCTGAAGATTCGATGCTGACTTGGAGAATCAGTGAGTCGGGCATAGACACAGCTTTAAATATTTTTTCTACATACCTCGAGGTAGGAGGTGTGGTTCGCGGATGCTGCAATGCTGGGGTGGATGGAGCGTCCCACAGGAAAGTGGGCCTCCCCCCATGCTCAGCAGCAAACCTGGAAGTGAACTGGAAACACTTCTGGGTCCTCCGGGGAGTGCACTGGGGCTCCCCTCCTGGCTGGGTGATCAGCCACGGCGGGATCCCGGCTGCCCTCCCAGACCCAGGAGGCACCAGTTACCAAGCTGGAGGGGTGCAGGGGGGGCCCCCAGCATGCTCTCCAGTGGACCTGGAAGTGGACTGGAAGTGCTTCTGGTCCACTTCCGGGTCTGCTGCCAAGAGCGCTGGGGAGCCCCCCGCGCTCCTGCGGGACGCTCCATGCGCCCCAGCCCCGCAGCGTTCACGAGCCGCCTGGGACATCGAGGTATGGAGAAAAAACATTTAAAGCTGTGTCTGTGCCAATTGCTGAATCTTTGCAAATCTCTCTAAATCAATTTGAAAGGTTCCGATTCGTTTGGGAGAGATTAAAAGGTCTCCTGATTGGGTGGCCAAATCTCCGCCGAATCAAATCAGGGACCAAAGCTTCGCACAGCCCTTGTAGTCAGCAAATTAAAAGTGGCTGTACAACAGAGCCTCGGCTGCATTTAGCTTAGCTCCATTGACTTAATGAAGCTATGACAATATACATAAGCTGAGGATGAGCCACATGGTTTTTAAAGGACTTGTAGCTCCCACTGACCTCCATGAGATCTGAAAATGCTCAGTCCTTCTAAATACTGAGGTATTTAAAATGTACAGAAGTGCCTAAGTGTATGGCTTTAGTGCTTGGCTTCAAAATCCATCTTTGAAAAATCCTGGCCTTAGGCTCTCTGCTTCCCCACAGTAGATGTAACCCTCTATTTCTCATTGAGCTACAGCATAATTTAATCTATAGTGTAACAATACATTGCGTGTGTGTACATTAGCCTTGCCTGCTGACACTGGACTGCCACAATCAACGTGCTTTACATACGCTACCAACCAGCCTTCACATCGAAACGTTATTCTGTCACTCCTGACTTTTGGGTGGATTTGGTCTCATGACCTAAGGGCAGAAGGTTGTAGATGGCATTGTGAACTTCAAAAGCTTTATCTATTGAAATATTCTTTACAATACTTATGACCTGAAGCCAGTAACACTTCCAGTAAAGCAAGCTCATTTAAATAGACAGAAAGGCAGGCCTGCTCTAACAATCTGAAATTATTCAGCATGACAAAACCCCGGATCCTTAGCTACTTTCCAATGAATGCCCTCATAAGAATATCTGAAACTCTCCAATCATTTTAATTAACTATTCTCTCAACATCCAGCTGGAATTGTTTTTTCACTTCAGATCAGTCTATGCAGCATTAGGCTACGAGTCAATATTAATCAAGGAAAGGATTTTACACCACTCCTTTATTTTTTGTTCCTGTCTGGAAAGAATGAGAATGCAGAGTACACAAGTACCTGGATTTCTCAAGTCAGATCTGGCTTTTTGTTATTATTATTATTATCATTATCATTGCTGGAAGACTCAAGGGTAAGCAGTAGATGTTTTCAGGGCATGAAGGGAATTCATCAGAAAGCAGATGAGGAAATTCAAAGAAAGAAAATGCATAAGAAATAAGCTGTTCTCAGAAGCATCTCTCACTTTACAGAAGGAACATGAATATAACATTGATATTTAAATTACGTGCATTCTGAAATTGCCTCAATTTTATGGATACTCTCAATGATCACCTTCAGATCACAGGAAACAGACAGGAATTATTTTTCCGTCCTTTACCATTCTGGAGTGATTTTTTTTTAAGCAGTTCTGACAATAATTTTGGGATTTTAAATTATGTGGTCACTTTGGTATATGAGGACAGTAGTTAACAGGTTTGCTAATTTGCCCCATACTGCATTTTCTAATCAGAATGACTAAAGAGATACTGAATATTTTAGGTATCAGTCCTGAAACTGCTCAGATAGAAAGGGTGACTGGTGAGAAGAGGCTCAACTCCTGGATCTGCATCTTGTGCCTGTGTTTCTTTTTGCACTGGCAGTAGAGTTGAGCAGGAAACAAGTTTCCTGTCCTGTGAAAACTGCAGGGTTTTTTGTGCAGAGAAATGGACACACGCATACACACGCAACCCAGCATGGTGCTCCCCAGAACGTAGGAGACTGAAGTTCAATTCCTAGTTCTAAATTGGGTAACAAGAAAGTAGGCTTGAAGCTAGTTGCTTAGGTTGTCCCCCACCCTAAGCAACTAGCTCCCCCAGGGCTGCACTAGCTATTGGCTCCTAGTGTCCCCAAACTATTTTAATAGGCAGATTAGAAGAAAGCAACAAAAGAAAAAGTCACAAAGAAATGAGAGCATTCTGAATTATTTAGGAACTTTGGACTGATGAAGAATATTACTTGTTCTCCATTATATTGTGATCCTCAGGGAAAAGAAAGAAGCTGATAACAGTTACTTTACACAGGGAGTTGAAGTCACGTCCAAACGTTCAATGGAAAATGCATTGTTAACCACACGGTTAAATGTCGAGTTCCATGGTGTGCAGCATGGTACAAAGACCCTAGCTGATTTAACCCCTTGGTGGGCCCTAAGCCAACAAACTCATTGGCCCTGGAGACCCCCCCTGCCCACCCTGGCACTGCCGCCTGCAGAGAGCAGGGCTTGGAGCCTCTGCTAGGAAGCAGCTGCTATGGCAGTGAGGCCAGCAGAGAGGAAGGGAAGGGAGGGGAGGCAGACAGGGCCATTCACACCGCCACTGCAGAGGGAAGGACCAGGCCCCCATGCAGCTCAGGGCCCTAGACATGCGTTTAGTTTGCCTATGCATTAATCAGGCCCTGACAAAGACCTAGATCTTTTGGCCTCATGGACCAAATGAATGGCAGGAGCCAGTCTACAGGCTGGATCCTGTGTGGGGTCAGTGCCTGGATTGGGCCCTACATCCCTAGATCAGGGCCCAGGCGCCTGTATCGTGCCCCATGTCTTCTTGGACCTAGCTGCTTTCTGTGGCCAGATAAAGTGAAAATTGTCACTTCTATGTGCCCAAATTGGGTCCTGCACTGGATTGGCCAAGCCCTGCACATGTAGGCCTGTCACACCACCCAGGCCCTGCATGCCTGCTTTAGTACTCAGGGCCCCATCACTCCCATGCTGCCAAATCTTCAGGCCTGTGGGGAGCCCCGGCTCCAAGGGTCGAGCATCTCTGATCTAGATAATTAGCACATACTGACTTTTGATGGCTTCCACTCTCCTACCATGTAATGGCACAATACCTAGAACAACAGGCCATTACAGTCTGGACTTCCCAACATTGCTGGAATAGATACAGATCATGACTAACGATGACAATCACAGACATTTTTTTTTGTCCTGGAGTTACAAAAACTTTTTTTTCTGACTAAGTGTAGAAACTGAAAGCTCTTGAAAACAAGCCATATTTTGAAAATATACATTGTATGAAGGTTCTTCCTTCAAATATCCTTTAAATTATTACAAACATCCTGGGGTTTGGACAAAAGGGCAGCAATCTTTTTTTTTTTTTAAAGGAATGGAGCCCATCTATACCAGTAATTCACCCCTGCATTATAAAATCCTGCAGAATTCTCTGTCTTCATATAATTAATCTGACTATGTTCTGCAAAAAGGGAGGGGGGAGAAGGCAATCACACACAAAAAACTAGGTTAAAATAACCCTCAGGGTCTGGGTGAAACCAAGAAGAGGAAGAAAGTTCAGCATTAAAGTCTGTAATGCAATCCTAAGTACAGAGCACTCAACCTGCTGAAGCTCAGATACAGGGCATGAGATTTTAATTTTTGTGACAATGACACAAGATGACAGACGAAGCCAAGGAAGCATGAACTGATATGAAGACCATTTATTTAAAGGAATGGCATCAATTAATTTAGATCCCAATATCTGATTTGATTAGGAGAAAGGTTTGGGGGTTTTTTAAATCTAAAAAACACCCCAAGGAAGCAGCTTTTTTTCTTCTCCTCCTTCTTTTGAAATTACATATTTGCCTCCAGTGTTGGAAAACTCAAAGACTGCAATATTATTAGAATTCATTGAAAAATAAAATTTCTGCCCTGGGGAAAATATCAGTGTTTTGACATTTTGTTTTGCTCTAAATGTGACAGAAAGCCAAAAGAGCAAAACTTTTCCCAGAATGAAAATAATGTGATGATGTTTGTTGGCAGCACCAGCAGAGACGGAAGTCCAGTTCGGGTGGTGGGTTTAAACTGAAAAATGGGCATGAGGGAGCAGAGGGCACCAAAACCGCTCTAGCAGGCACAGAAATTCATGTGCCCCTTTACATACATTATATTATACTATATGCCAAAGGATAATTGCACAAAAGAAATCAGTGGTTTCCCATGGGACAATTTTACTTTCAATGCAACCCTATTTCCTGCAAGAAAGGGTTTAGTTTGAAATTTTCAAGGCAGAAGTCAGGGTAGATTTGCACGTTATAGACTAAATCAGAGATGCATAAGCTTTCATAAGCAGCAGGTTGCTTCTTCAGATGCTGAGAAGGGACTGCAGGAAGCAGAGCTTCTAAACAGAAAGCAGTGATTAGAATACAAAGGGTAAAGAAGTGGAGAATGGAGGGGGCACAGCTGGGAGAGGCAAAGTGCTCACGTGAGATAAAAACAAAGCAGGTAACCCACTGAGGGACATAGGAGTTATTAAAAGCTAATGCTGACAATGGGATAAGAATGCATAGTCTTGGTTTAAACCATACTTCACACAATCCAGTGTGTAGACAATTTGTTGTTCAGCAATTTCCAATTCAAGTTGGTTTTAAAGTTCTGTAGTCTAAAAATGGCTACTCTGAGGTGGGCCATAAAATGTCCAGAAGGTTAAAGTATTCTGCCACAGGCTTGTGTGTCTCTCCAGAACCAATGTCAAATCAGGTGTCCCCTCTTTCTTTCATACACAGATTTCCCCATCTGTCCAGTGTAGATAGCAGAGCAATAATGTAAGCAGTAGGGCTGTGTGAAGCTTTGGTACCCAATTCGATTCGGCAGAGATTCAGCCTGATTTGGTGGCCAAATCTCTGAATCTGAATCAAATTGGAGGACCCTTTAATCTCTCCGAATTGAATTGGACCCCTCTGAATCAATTTGGAGAGATTCAGAATTTTTGACGATTTGGACATGGACACAGCTTTAAATGTGTTTTCTGCATACCTCTAGGCAGCAGGTGGCTCATAAATGCTGCAATGCTGGGATGCATGGAGCATCCCACAGCAGTGCGAGAGGCTCCCCAGCACACTTGGCAGCAGACCCAGAAGTGGACCAGAAGCACTTCTGGTCCACTTCCAGGTCCACTGGGGAGTGCGCAGGGGGCTCCTCTGTGCCCCACCGGCTAAGCAACCGGTGCCTACTGGGTCTGAGGGGGGGTGCCCAGGGTCCCCCACGGCCGATTGCCAAGCCAGGGGGCAGTACGTCCGGTCCACTTCCAGGTTTGCCACCAAGCATGTGGAGGGCCCCCTGCACTCCTGTGGGACGCTCCACCCACCCGAG
>NW_017728997.1:20114503-20117618 GCF_001723915.1 Gavialis gangeticus | reverse complement strand
GATCCGAATCAACGAATTGAATCACTGCCCCTGATTTGGGCCGAATCTGAACCAAATAGGGCCCACTTTGCACACCCCTAGCAAGCAGGTGAAAGCATCTATGTTGATAGAGGAGCAGGTGAATGAACTGTGGATTTTTAGTGGGCCTTAAACTGTGCTACTGCATGTCAACTAGGAGGCACAGCAGACTGGGAAAGTTTCATTGTCCAAACTGAGAAAAGTGCAAAAAAACAAATCCCACATATTCAATGCAAAGTAGGTTTGATTGGGAAGTTATTTGAGTTGTAATAATTTAAGCTATTTATATTAATACAGGTAAGGGCAATGCTGTAAGTATCATACGTGCCTCTAAAAAAGACATATTTCCTATAGTCTTGATTACAAATAGGCAGCAGGAGGTTATGATAATTACAATAGCATTATTAAAACACTGATATTATACATTATTGACAGTCATTAGCAGTACTGGGGCTTTGCAGGTGTGGCTAGTTAAGCTAATTACTTTCAAATGGTAAACAGCAGCATTTTTGTAGCAACCACCATCATTCTTCCCCTTGAGCTGGCCAAAATTGACAGTATTTGGGATTTTTTTTGCTATGTTAAATTTCCCCCTGTGTTGTTATATCTCCTCTGGGCAGTTTTGCAAATTTGGAAGTACCATGCCCTTTCTGCTATGCAGTTTTCTCCCTTCTGTGAATAACTGAAACTGAAAAAAAATTCTTGCTCAACTACCATCTTTGTAAAGCTGGAGAAAGTCTTAGGATTTGGCTGATGGATCTGCAGACTTGAAAGCGCTCCATCCTGTTCTCAAGCCACACACCACATTTGTGGTTGGCAGAACATAGTTGTGTGTCTTATCCAAACCTCCTTCTACCCTAAGAGGTAGATATATTGGTGTTATTACTTATTGAGCCTTCCATACCCGGAAAGGCCTGTTGCGGGGGTTAAAATAGATACACTGAGAATGGCCCTTTAACTATTTCTAATTGGGGCTGAATTTGCATGAGTAATATGGAATCTGATCCAATTCTCATTGAATATAATGAGAGCTTCAGCACCAATTTCAATGAGAACTGGGTCTGAATTCATCATTTCTACTTTCCATTGCCAATCCCAAGGCATCTTATTTGGTTTCCAGATCCCACCACAGAAAGTGCAGGGGAAAAGAGTAGTAGTTTTAGTAAGGCATTCCATGTATTGCATCTGGCAGAGGAAGAGAAAGGTAAGAGAATCTCTCTTATTATTAGTCAATTTTTGTAACGGCAGTGCTGCCAGCATTGCAACCTTTAGAAAATGCCCCTAATTTTAACCTAACACTAGAGTTAATGAACTTGTTCAGCTCTATGCTTGTACCTATAACTTGCAGCCACATCTCCCTTGCCAGATTATAAAAAGATAAAATATAGAGCTCAGTACTTATGCCATAGCCTTATTATTAAATTCAGATTTCCATCAGCTTAAATATCTTTCTAAGAGACAGGTTCATTTCAGCTGAATGCTAGTCTCATCTAATACTATTGACTTGTCCTATCTCTGACACTTAATAGAAACAGTAAAGATAATTTTTTTTCATAATTAAAAGCATTTTATTATATCCACTGATTCTCATAACTCCTTGAAACCATAAATGAAAACCCACTTCCTCCTTGTGTATTTTACCTTGGCATAGGATAGGAAGCCTCAATCTACCACAATCACAGTAAAACATACCAATTATCAATGATTAAGGACTTACTTAATACATGATTCATAGATGTTAGGGTCAGAAGGGGCTTCAATAGATCAGCGAGTCTGACCCCCTGCATAGGCAGGAAAGTGTGCTGGGTTCAGATGACCCCAGCCAGATGCTTATCTAACCTCCTCTTGAAGACCCCCGGGGTAGGGGAGAGCACCACCTCCCTTGGGAGCCCATTCCAGATTTTGGCCACTCTAACTGTGAAGAAGTACCTCCTAATGTCCAGTCTAAATCTGCTCTCTGTTAGCTTATGGCCATTATTTCTTGTGACTCCCGGGGCGCCTTGGGGAGCAGAGCCTCACCAATTCCCTTCGGCCCCCCCATTATGAATTTATAGGCAGCCACAAAGTTGCCTCTCAACCTTCTCTTGCAGAGGCTGAAGAGGTCCAGGTGCCCTAGTCTCTCCTTGTAGTGCTTGGCCTGCAAGCCCTTAACCATATGAGTGGCCCTCCTCTGGACCCTCTCCAGGTTATCCACATCCCTCTTGAAGTGTGGTGCCCAAAACGGGATGCAGCACTCCAACTGGGGTCTGACCAGTGCCCAACAGAGGGGAAGTATCACCTCCTTGGTTCTGTTTGTCATGTATCTGCTGATGCACGATAAAGTGCCATTAGCTTTCCTGATGACTTCATCACGCTGACAACTCATGGTCATGTTGGAGTCCACTAGGACTTGGAGATCCCTTTCCGCTCCCATGCTACCGAGCAGATCATTTCCTAGGCAGTAGGTGTACTGGATATTTTTCCTCCCTAGGTGCAGCCAAGGAAGCCTCTTGGCTCCTTTCCCTCTTTTCTCCCGCATCAGGAATATCTCTGTCTGTGCCCGAAGGATCACTTCCTTAAGATCATCAAGTCCAACCCCCTGCCCTGGGCAGGAATGAATACTGGGCTAATAGGACACCCACTAAATTAAGCTCATATGACCCCAGCACGGTAGTTATCAAGCCTCCTTTTGAAGACCCCCAGGGTAGGAGCCAGCACCACTTCCCTTGGAAGCTGGTTCCAGCTCCTAGCCGCCCTGACAGCGAAGTAGTGTCTCCTGATGTCTAGTCTGAATCTACTCTCAGTCAACTTGTAGCTGTCATTCCTTGTTACTCCAGGAGGTGCTCGGGGGAACAGGGACTCACCCAATCCCCTCTGGTCCCCCCGGTAAGTTTATAGACGTTCACCAAGTCCCCCCCCAGCCTTCTCCTGTGGAGGCTGAACAGGTTCAGGTCCCGTCGCCTCTCCTCATAGGGCCCGCTCTGCTGCCCCCTGATCATGCGAGTGGCCCTCCTCTGGACCTCTCCATGTTGTCCACATCCCTCCTGAGGTGTGGCACCCAGAACTGGACGCAGTACTGCACCTGCGGCCTGACCAGTGCCGCACAGAGGGGGAGGAT
>NW_017728997.1:20107813-20108258 GCF_001723915.1 Gavialis gangeticus | reverse complement strand
TCCCTTGGAAGCTGGTTCCAGCTCCTAGCCGCCCTGACAGCGAAGTAGTGTCTCCTGATGTCTAGTCTGAATCTACTCTCAGTCAACTTGTAGCTGTCATTCCTTGTTACTCCAGGAGGTGCTCGGGGGAACAGGGACTCACCCAATCCCCTCTGGTCCCCCCGGTAAGTTTATAGACGTTCACCAAGTCCCCCCCCAGCCTTCTCCTGTGGAGGCTGAACAGGTTCAGGTCCCGTCGCCTCTCCTCATAGGGCCCGCTCTGCTGCCCCCTGATCATGCGAGTGGCCCTCCTCTGGACCTCTCCATGTTGTCCACATCCCTCCTGAGGTGTGGCACCCAGAACTGGACGCAGTACTGCACCTGCGGCCTGACCAGTGCCGCACAGAGGGGGAGGATCACCTCCCTGGACCTGCTCGAGATGCAGCTGTGGATGCATGACAAGGTG
>NW_017728997.1:20106088-20107611 GCF_001723915.1 Gavialis gangeticus | reverse complement strand
TCAATAATGACTCCAAGATCCTTTTCTGCCTCTGCCCTGATGAGAAGGGAGTTCCCCAGCCTGTAGGTATGCTGCTGGTTCTTCCTCCCCAGGTGCATCACCTTGCACTTGTGAATAGGATGGGATTCAGTACTGACATTTGCCCACCCCTGTAACCTATCCAGGTCCAGCTGTATCCTGTCCCTTCTTTCTAGCGTGCCCACTTCCCCCCACATCTTAGTGTCATCTTTGAATTTGAACAGGGTGCTTTTTACCCCCTCAACCAAGTCGATAATGAAGATGTTGAACAGTGAGGGCCCGAGGACTGAGCCCTGGGGGACCCCACTGCCCACATCCCTCCAAGTCAAAAATGACCCGTCCACCACCACTCTCTGTGTGTGGCCCTCCGGCCAGTTAGTGACCCGTCTGACTGTGTAGGTGTTGATGCCACATTAAAAAAACTGGGGAACTGAGGATGGGGTGGGAGACAGTGTCGAAGGCCTTCTGAAAGTCCAGAAAGACTACATCCACCACGACACCTGCGTCCGATGATTTTGTGACCTGATCGTAGAAGGCCACCAGGTTGGTCTGACAGGACCCGCCCCTAATGAACCCATGCTGGTCGCCCTTGAGCATCCTTCCCCCTGCTTGCCCCTCGCAGATGTGACCTGGATAGTTTTCTCAAAGAGCTTCCCCAGGACTGAAGTAAGATTAATGGGCCTATAGTTGCCTGGGTCCTCCCTCCTCCCTTTTTTGAAGATGGGGACCACATTGGCCGTTTTCCAGTGTTCTGGCACCACACCAGAGCACCACGAGTGCTCGTAAAGCTGTGCCAGGGGCCCTGCGATAACCCCTGCCAATGGTGAGACAAAGGAATTTTCACGACTTGGTCAAGGCACGAATAGCAGATTTCACAGGCATTTCTTAGCAGCCGCACCCCTCACTGCTGATTGGCGGAGAAGCCAGGGTGGCTGGGTGGGTGGGGAGGAGGAATGAGTGGACAGCCACCACTTGCCGCTGGCTGCCTTTTCATGCCATTCTACCAGCTGGTGCCTTCCTCTCTTGGGTGAGCTGCGAGTCACTGTGGACCACTGGCTCCACTGGTGAGCCAGCATTTTATTTTTATCAATTTTTTAAATTGATTTCATAGACAGTTGTGGATTTTGCATTTTCCAAGAAATCTCTAATTGAGTAGGTCCCTAACTATGATCATCAACAGAAGACTAGCACTCATAATCTTTGATTCATGATCTACCATAGAGGCAAACTTCTTCATTTTTATATGGTTCTAAACCCAGACATTTAGGGACTAGCAAATTGCCCATCAAGAATGACAGGGGTGGGGACAGAGCCCTGCATCTGGTCCCCTCTCTGCTCCCCCATACCTTGGGCTGAGACCAGGGCCTGGCCGCTCGCCGACTCCCCCCACTGCTTCGGGCTGGGGGCAGGGCTGTTCCCCCTTCCCCCCCACCCCAGCACTTCGAACCTAGTACGGTGGCTGCTCCCCACCTCCCCCCGCTGCTTCGGCCCAGGGCCAAGGTAGT
>NW_017728997.1:20101126-20105554 GCF_001723915.1 Gavialis gangeticus | reverse complement strand
CAGCTGCTCCCCACCTCACCCCCTGCCACATTGAGCCGGGGCCACTCCCCCCCTCCCCCCATTTTGGGCTGGGGCAGGGCCTGTGACAGCAGTCATGGTGGAGGTCACAGCTGTGGTGGCAGTTGCGGCAGGGTGTAGCCACCAGTCACCCCCCTCCCCTTTTTGCTCCCCTTCCTTCCTCCCTCCCCTCTTCCCCACCACTTCCCCCTCCCTGGCAGCTGTTCTTGGGGTGGGAGGGTGCCCCAGCCCCGGGCTCCAGAAGCAGGGTGGGAGGCCAGTGGTGCTGGCCTCACCCTCTGGCTCCAGCCCATCCCCACTGTTACAGCGGCGCTATGGACAAGGTGTATATAAAGTGTTATGGACAGACAGACTAAAGCTTTTATAAAATTAGAATTTTCATGGGAAATGCAAAAAGGGTTTTATTACACACAGAATTTCCCCCTGCCCAAAGTTAAAGTCCTAGTCATATCTGCCAGAGACTCAATATATATAATAAGCATTTTAATATTGAGTATATGCATACAATATATATAATAAAAATTATAAGTAAAATCTTAGGCATGTGTGCACATACACATTAGGGCTGTGCGAAATTTTGCTGGCCGTTTCGTTCTGACACTGTTTCGACCAATTTTGAGGTCGAAACAGCAAAATCAGAATGAAACAAAGGCCCTTGAAATAGCCTTGAAAGAAAACAAGGCTGGTCGAAACGTTTTGACCATAGGCTGGGGATGGGAAGTCAGTCCAGGTGGGCTGACTTCCCATCCCCAGTGTAAGATCTGGCAGGGGGTAGCAAGGCAGCCCAGCTGAGCTGCTTCCCAATCACCCACACTACATCATAGCGGGGGCGGAAGTCTGCCAAGTTGGGCTGCTTCCCTGTCCTCTGTGCTACATTGCTACATCGATGTAGCATGGGGGACCAGGAAGCAGCACAGCTGGGCTGACGCCCCATCCCCAGTGAAACTGGAAACAGGGTCAAAACAGCCTTTCTGTTTTGACAGAACAGAACAGAACAGAACAGCTGTTTCGACTTGAAATTAAATTTGAGATGAAACACTCTTCCATCGAAAAGGAACTATGCCGTTTCTCACAGCCCTAATATGCGCACGTGTGCACATACACACACGCTATAGTACTTCTTTTAGGCAAAATATGCATATAAAGAATTAGGCGCCTAATAAAGTAGCCAAGCAGTAAAAAATTATTTTCCTTTTTTTTACCACGGCCTCATCCTGTGAGGTGCTGAGTGGCCTTTTTTGCACTGAGTTCTTTAAGTGTTGGTGGTGCTCTATATGTGTACATTTTTAAAGCATATGTTTCTTGATATGGAAACATCACTTCTGGTAACATGGTAATACCACTATCAAGCCATCAGCATACAGTAAGCATACTGATTTTCATGGTTTCTGGGGTGCTATCCATCCACATCAAACCATATCTCTTTGGTCAGCTTCAAAATAACATAAGTGCTCAACCATATTTGAACCACTGAACCATTTTGGTCACATTTGGCAAGAAAAAAGGGACTTGGTATATTGTTTAAAAAATATGCCAAGGTGTGTGTGTGATTGAGTGAGCGAGGGAAATGGGTATGGGCAATGGATACAGGGAGGGAGGGAGGAAGGGACAGGAGGAAGGAAAGAGACTGATAAGAAGTTCTACAGATATCAAAGAAATAGTAAATCAAGATACTTCCTTGACTTCAATGATGGTTCCTATATTATTGATGGATTTAAAATAATGAGGCAAAGCTATATGGAACAGCATATAAAGTGTGCAATCAGTGACACAGTACTACAGTCATTAGTCACTGAAAAAATATTTTTCTTCAGGTCAAGTGCTTTAACAGGTAACACGTGATCAGGTTCCTGGCAGTCCATGTCCAATAGACAAGCTTGGCTTGTGGTTGTAAAGAGAAAGAAGATATGTATTTAAATACTATCCCGTAAATGAATGTCTAGGGTTCTGGCACCTAGAAACTTTGTGGAATTATTATTTTTTTTTATTTAAGTGAAACTGAAAGGTCTCTATCAGGCAATATTACTGAAATGTGTCAGTCTGGGTGTTTTTAATAGCTCATACATCTAGTGAAAGTAACCACTACAGCTTGAGACATTCAAGCCATGATGTTTTATTAATTAAATGCAATTCATGCTGAGAAAATGGATGTACATGTTTTTTTAGCCCCCAACAGGTGATTGACTGAGCTTGCAAAATTTTACATACAACTGAATAGTATTTATCTGACTATCTACCTTGCTTGCCTGTAACACGCTAACCTCTGAAGGTCACATCCCATCCATTCAAAGAATGCTCTAGGCACTGAAGGACCAAACCCCATTGATTTTAGTGAAAATCAGCAAACCAGGAAGGGAGAGATGAGGGACAAGCAGAGCATCTTGCATCTGGTTAGTGAGGCCATCAGTTTCAACTGGTTAAGTCTCGATCAGCAAAATAGTTTTAACACTCTGAATGTTGATCTCCCCTGCATCTGGTGAAGTGAGCTTCAGCCCAGCTTGTGCTATAAATACATATACATATGTAATACATATACATATGTATACATACGTGTGTGTGTGTGTATACGTGCGTGCGCATGTGCGTATACATGTGTGTGTATACACATACATATACACCCACATCTATATCTATTACACAAACACACGCACACTTTGGTTAGCCTCTAAGTACAACCCTACCCTGAGCTCTCCCCCAGTCAGAGAGAAAAGAAACAGAAATGTTAGGTGGAGCAGGGAAGGAACGTCAGATGGAAGATGGTTTAGGGAGTTGACAGGTCCTGACATAGTCCTCTTGATTAAATATTACCCCAGTTCTAGATATGTATATCATCTACATTGGATGCTGAGCACTATTAGGTTTGCCCTGGCATTTTGTAGATCTCACTAGCCCTAGAGATAGCATATTTATGGAAAAAATCTGTTCTTAATAAACTTCTCCCCTATTATACCACTCACTTGCAAGAAATAAAATACTTCCTACTCAGCCAACTGGGGAAACTTTATAGAGTGACATTGCCAACACACAACTAAGACTTCACCTATAAGGGATATTTTATTGGTAACCTCCCAGGAAACTTGTTGGGCATCAAGTCATAGAGAAGTAAAGCTGGAATGCCAGCTTTGGGTGATGATTTTTTTTCCTTTTTGTGAAAAGAGGAGGAGAAAACACTTTGAAATATTCTGCCAGGTTAGCATTGCCAAGGCATCTCAAATCCTGACCTGCAAGTAGACTACTGCTATTCTAGTCTCAGGGCCTTCTAAAACTCTGCCAGCAAGCATTAGGTTTGACAAGTGACATCTCTAGCTATTTAGTCCTGAGCCTTTCCTGAAATAAGAATCCTTAGTTTGGTCCAATTGTGTAGTGGTTTTACAAAGAACATAAAATCCATTCAAATGCTCCGTTTTTACCTCAGAATTCATTGAACCCAGAGCCCCCAAGATGAATAGGTTTTGCATTAATCAAATGAGACATCTAGCACTGCTTTCAGATTTATCTGTGAAGAGAACACTGCCCTTTTCTGAGCTAACTTGCTGTGGGAGACGTTAAAGAGCAACTTTTTCAAAAATGGATTCTAAAATAACACGAGCAGCTTCTGATACAAGCTGTTTTATGCAAACCATTCTCACATCTAAACGCACCTGAAGCCAAATTTCAGCACACAAATGTGGCAAACAGCTATGGAGTGAAGTCTACACCTGCATTCTGTTTAAATACTTGAGGTCTCAATTTTCATTTCCTTTCATTTTGCATTAGGGATATTTGCCCCTATTTGTATATCCAGATACAGCTTGCATGTACAATCCTATATTTTTGTCCACCCAAACACTTAGACTTGCTAGCTTTTTTAAGAGGCAGGCAGAGGCCTCTAAGAGATGTTCCAATTCCCAAGCAAAATGTGAGCTAGCTTTCTGCATGCGTTTCCATCACCCTTAGGGTGGTATATATGTTGCAGTGCAAAAACAGCCCTGGCAGGGGCTGTCTATACAGGGAAGTTAATAGAGCACAAGCCAAGGTATGGATGTACAGCATGTTAGCTACTCCCCTCTGTAAACACTGTGAAGTCATGAGCATACGAACAAGTTATGCAAGGTTATGAACAAAGGCAAGGATTTACAGCGCACCTATATGCATTCTTCTACCTACAGTAAATGAAAGCTAACCCATAGCAGCTTGTCCTCAGTGAGAGGGCTAAATTACCACAGACCTGCTTCCACTTATCATAGAGTACGAACTGTGTCATAACAGATGTACTGTAAATCCCTGTCTTCACTAATCTCATGGTAATGTTATCATGTGTTTCTGCCATTAGAGTACACAGAGGCACTTTTTCGCTGCCTACTCTACAGGCGCTGTTGCTGCTCTAATGACAGCAGCAGTGCTATGGAGACTGACCCCCATCACGTCTGT
>NW_017728997.1:20090347-20096126 GCF_001723915.1 Gavialis gangeticus | reverse complement strand
GTCTTCACTAATCTCATGGTAATGTTATCATGTGTTTCTGCCATTAGAGTACACAGAGGCACTTTTTCGCTGCCTACTCTACAGGCGCTGTTGCTGCTCTAATGACAGCAGCAGTGCTATGGAGACTGACCCCCATCACGTCTGTGAGTAGAAGTTAAACCAGTTGAAGTTGCCCACAGAGCTGTGTGGGGGGAATTTGCTGGCACAGCTACATCAGCTATGGTCATTTCCTAGCTATGTTGTACAAGTTTGTAACACAAACGAGGGTTTAACAAGCATTAAGAGAGCCCATGAGTTGTGAGTGGGGAATAAGTCACTGCTCTGTAGATTCGCAGCCTAATTTATTTCTCAATGTAATTTCCCTGTGTAGATAAATCATATACTGTTATGCCTGACAGGGTATGTCCACATATAATGAAGGTATGATAGTAGGAGAAGCTATCATAAGTAATCTAGCTAGCACAGGTAATGATAGCAATGATGCAGCAGCCCGGGCTTTAGCATGTGCTAGCAACCAGAGTATGAGTATGTACACCGGGACTCTGCAGGGTTATCTTTTGATTAAGCTACTGCAGGTATGCTAGCATATGCTACACTAGCCTTCATTTTGCTCTGCATACCCCCACAGCCATGCACAGTTTCTTCCTTTACTCTCCAAGCTGGCAGGAGCTAGCAGCAAATTATACTGAGCTGACTCATCTTCAGTGACTGGCGTGCTGGAAGGAGTGGTGTCACAGCTGACCCACTGCCCGGCCATCCTCCTGGCTCTGGAGTTAAGGGATAGCACACTCACTCATTCCTGAGCATATGGACCCAAAATCCAGGTACCTGTACAGGGGTGTCTGAAGGGTTACCAATAATACCCTGCTGCTTAGGTATTGCAATGCACATCACCATGTAGCCCAAGGAAATTTCAATGCAGTAGCCTGCATATGTCTTCCCATTTAACTTCAGGAAGAATTAATCTCCTAGCTCCATTCTGCAATAGTGCTTTTTTTTTAATATGATTACCATCCTAATAGAGTAACAACCTCTTTGCCACTGCAGCCCAGAGGAAGGCAAGGAATGACTATGAGGCAAAAGGAGCTGTGGAGAGTATAGAGTAGGTGCTATTCACCTGGGATGCCACTCCATCAGTCTGAAAAATGGGCTTCATTAGTAGACATAAATAAAACATACCTGGCCATGAGTTATTAATGAAGTATTGAAAATGCTGAAGCATAGCCATGCTTACAAGAGCTGAATCAAAAGAGGACAGCTACCTGGCTCACTGACTCCTGGCTTGGATTACAGAGCTTTCACTGGCCCCGTTCACTGGCTTAAAGATGTCCTCTTGACTTTGCTATGATGTCGGAAAGATCTCACACATATTAACTACAGCAGATTTGGAGAGACCTTCCACTACGTTTTGAGGCCAAATCATCAGAGGTGATGAACTTCTTAAAAAGAGTGTAGGTAAGAGGAAGGATGGTTAAGGTCCAAGCTTACAACTTGAAGGACTTGTTTCAAGCATTTGCTATGCCCAGACTCCCTGTGAAACATGATTCAACTGTAAATTTGTACCTGATTATTCTGGCTGTCAATAGTTGGCCTCAATAGTTCCTTGTGTGTTCCTGGTTACAGAAGCATGTGCCTTAACCATGCTGGCACAATGGGCTTCTAACCTTGGAAACATCTTTGACTTCCTAGGTAACTTGATGCCTCTATTAATTCAAACATTAAGTGTAAGCATTTGATTCTAGACCACAGCAGAGGACAAATCAGGCATTTGTCGTATTGCAGCTGGTCCCTTATCACGGCGAGATCCTGGTTATTTCATGTTCTTCTGCAGTGAGAAAATTTTACAGTGACAGAATACCAATATTGATTTAAAAAACCACACCCCGCTGCATAACACTGTCATTGTGCTTATTATCTCATCACAAATAAAACAATGCATCATGGGGGCTCGTTGCTTATTCTCAAGGAAATGTTTAGGGACGATGTTGGCATCAGTAACACCCATGTCAAATGTAACATTTTTGTGTTGAATGGAACAGTAACAGCTAAGGGAAACCAAGAAGGCACAGACTTTTGGTCGGGCACAGGGGTTGACTGAATGTCAAACAAGGTCCAATGGAGATGCCAGCCAGAGGGAAATAGGGAAATAGCACTGATACAGTATACTCTATCACTACTGTTGCAATGGGAAAAGCCACCACTACTAATGAGAATGTGTTATTTTGATTTCAATTTTCTATATCGCAGGCTTTGACACCAGATCGACCTAAGCATCTTGATTCTTTGTGATCTGGGCTCCACTGTCAAAGAGCGGCTGAGCAGAAAGAAGGCAGAGTAGGAAGAAGAGAGAGGTGTCTGTCTAAAGCAAGCAAGTGACAGTTACTGGTAGGTGCAGTTGGTGGTTCTACCAGCCCATCTCCCAATATAATGCAGTTTTATTTTAGCAGAATCTGACCTGGGTCACTGCTGAGGACTATGCCCCGGAAGTCCATGGTGAAAACATAATCCTCCACCATTTGAGTTGAAGGAATAATACTTCTAAGATACCAGCAATAGTAGACTCTCAGGCAGAGTGGATCAGTCACTACAGCACAACAGCCAAGGAACAGTGGTGGGTTAGATGAACATCTGGATTAGACACACAGATGTGATGGGGTGAAGTGGGATATTCACTGCTCTTGCTTACACATTCTTTTCTGAAAACATTTGGTATTTCTTCCTCTTTACAGAGACTTTGTTCTTTAAAGCACAGACTGACTGAGTTGTTGGTTTGGGGAGGTTGCTTTTTTGTGCCAAACTGACAGATATTTCTTGTTGGCTTGGGATGCAATGGAGAGTTAGGAAGTATACAAAAACTAGAGTAGTTTTGGTTGGAAAAACAGCATAGCTCATAGTACAGTGCATCTCTATAACTAGTCTTCAGATGCTTCTCATTAATGATTCATTGGTTTTAGTTGGATGATTAAACTTTCTTTTATTATTCTATTAATTGCATTATTTTGTATCATAAAAAAGCAGGATCCCCAATATACAGAAGACAGGGCACAGAAACTTACTGCCTATTCATTAAAAGTCTTGAGCCCTGAAAGCCAATTCCAGCTCAATTTAATCCTTGATCAAAGCGGCACAATTTAGCATTGCATTAGTGATGCTTGTATTTAAATATGTCACTTAGAAATGCAGGCAATTCAAACCAACTCCAAATATTTTAATCAAAGGCAAGGAAATTTTGCCAGGCAATGTCAAAGTTGCATTTCTTTTTACTTCTATTTGTTCAGTTTTAATCTTAATACACAACACTTTGGTTCAGCTATCTGTAATTAGGAGTAGTTCCTAGTACGCCTAGAAATACACCTAAAAAAGAAACTGTATCGACGGGGCTCATTCTCACATGACAACTTTCACATATTTTTTAGGAACAAAACTTATGCTTTTCTTGATAAAGGGGTGGGGGGGAACTAATGGAAGGAAAATGCAAAAACAAAGGGATCCAATTTTCCTCTGGCATCACACTACTACACGGGACATAATGGATGTCTTTGATCCAGTGATTTCTAAACATCCCTGCTGCAGTGCTGGAATTCCACGTACAGTAAGTAGCTTTGGGTTAGTGTACTGGGGGCCAACTTTTTCATCAGGCATGCCACAAATTAGCCAAGTGCCAATCTGACCCCTTCCCCTGCCTTATCTTCTGCTCTGCTATCTGCTTCATGCCCTGATCTGCTGTGTGCTGCACACAGAGACTGCCAGTGCCACTTGTGGCAGTTATGCCACAGGTTGGCCACCCTTGGCTAGTGCGCGAGACTAGGAATACAAAACTGACCAGGTGCACAAAGTACAACTGACCAGGCCGGTTATACTGAGATACATAGAAGTATAAACTGTACAAAAACCACCGGATTAAAATATAACCTACAGATTTTTAGTAACCTCAGAGCTTCCTCAAGTGACTCAAAAGCTGTCACAACTGACTGTGGGCGAATAAATCTGGAGTAAAAGGACCCTGTTTTGAGTAAGACCTGGCTAATGCCCCATGCCGTTCCCCTTTTTGCAGCGGGCAGTTAGTCCAAATCTGGCAGGTAGGTACCAGAGGATGAAACAATGTATCCAGACAATCCCTGGGTATTGTAAGAGATCCTCAAGAGCAGCAGTAGCCGGCATTAACTAAAGCAGGCTTCAGGCTTCTCTGATCTAAACCAGGTACCATCCCAGAATACAGAAGCTAGAGATCTGGGGCCTTTACCTTTATGTGGACAAGCCCCTTTAACTCAGTGAACAAGCCATACAAAGGGGTTAGCTTTGCTCTGATCTGGTTCATGGACCTGCCTGAAATAATTCTAGGCCCCGTCCCCTGCTTATAAAGTTCAGTGCCGCTTGGTGCCCTGACGGAGGTCCCAAGTGCCTGGGATCCATCGAAACTGCACCAGGAAATATGGCGCTTTTGACGTGAGAAAAAAAAGCTGAGTTTCCCTCTTCCGGGATGCCTAAAATCAATAATACCCAAGTTATACTGAGTCTGTAAAAGCTATTGTTCTTTAAAGGTCCCTGCAAAAATGCAGGTAATTTTCCTTTATGTGCAGTAGACTTTGATCAACGGCAGGTCATTTCTGATCACCTCAAAGGCTCAGAGGGTGAAATATAAGCCTCTCAGCCACATAATCAATGCTTCAGGCTCTGCTAACATATTAGACATTAAAAAAATCAAAGACAATCCCAAAATGAGCTAGATGCCAGCTGCAAAGCACAGGAGCAAGCAAGGACTTTGCACTGGTAGGGGAGCTTCAGCAGCAAAGTTCTGAAATCAACTGAACACAATGACAGTGAAAAGGTTCGCGATCAGCATGAGGATTCATCTGCCCAGCAAATGTAACTTGGTTAATTTATCTCCTGGGATATCATGGGTAGTAGGAAGAGAACCCCTCTGGTGCCTGGAAACAGCTTTGCCTAAGATTTCCTTATAATCTCACTTGCTCCTCCTATCCCAAATTTTCTAGGAGATTTTCCCTGTACTTTATTTACCTGTCTTTGCCTCGGCACCTTCCCTTCCGCCCCCTCCTCCCAGCCTACGTTTCAGGGGTGGATTTGCTATCAGACTGATAAACAACATGGCAGAGCCCAGAAAACACACAACTGCCCCTACAAGCGACAAACTCTCATGGGGAGAAGGGGAATTCTTGCAAGGGTCTAAGCCTCGTCCAATTCTACTTCACTGCAATAACCACTGTGCCACACATAAAATAAATCCATAGAGCTAGATGAAAATACCCCTGAAAATATCTGACAGGCAGGCAAGTAATCCCCCCCCCTCCAGCCCACCCTGATAGGGAAGATCAGTCACAGACTAGGCATCATTTGCCCTCTTGAGCAACTAAGGTAAAGGAAACGTTCAAACTGCTGCCCGCTGCTGCTCTCTTTCAAGCCAGGAGTGAGCTGCTCCCCAAGCCCCGCTGTACCTTTATTCCTCCGTCTCACCACCCCTAGCCGGCACTTCAGCGAAACAGCGAACATCTTCCCGGTTGCAGCCTCCAGTGCTCCGCTCACATGGCTCTGTGCAGCATCTCCCTCAACACCTCTGCCTCGCTGTGCGAGGGGCTGCTGGCTCTAAATTAATTTATGATTACTGTGAAATGGAGTTGTGCTTCATGTTGTGGCAGAAGGAGAGAGACAGTGAGGGGAAGTTGCGGGGGGGGGAAGAAAGAAGAGAAACAGAAATGGATGGGGGCATAGTCCTTCCTTTGCACTCTTTGCAGGTTTTTTTTTTTTTGGGGGGGGGGGGGGG
>NW_017728997.1:20078149-20090236 GCF_001723915.1 Gavialis gangeticus | reverse complement strand
TTTTTTTTTTTTGGGGGGGGGGGGGGTGTTCTTCTCCCCCCCCAGTCATCCTGTCTAGCTGGACATGCAATCACCAATCAATATTTATAAGCCTATATCCAGATCTCTGCTCATAAGTGCTGAGAATCCAGTAGTACATTAACATATTCATTTGTAAAGCAACATATTCTGTTCCTTTCTGTGCGTGCATGTGCCTGTTTCCTCATGAAGATAATCCTTACACGCTTACTAGACAGCAAAGAAGATTCAATGCTTTTCATTTTCTAGGCGCGAGGCAGGTCAGCAGCAAATAAAACAATGATGTTGCAGCCCCAGGTTCTGTTGGCAGTGGTCCCACATAGTGAAAATCCCACCAAGGAGCTGCTGGTGTTAGTGAAAAGCACTGGTGACCTCCCCTTGGTTAGGGGGATAGCATGCTTCAGCCTGTGGCTGATGAGAGCAGGGGCTCAGCTGGGACAAACAGGGGACAGACGGGTGCTGCTGTTAAGGAGTTAGCAGGATCCCAGGTGAACTCTAATCATGATGTAAAGCTGCTCCCCGCTCTCATTACATGGATAACACTGGCAGAAGATGGCAATGGTTTAATTGTCTGCCTGCCCGTTGGATGAATCCTGCATAGGGCAAGCAGACAAGTTAATATAGGTATATTATTTTTTTCTTCCACTACCATTTTCTGTAAACCTGGTCCAGGTCCATAAAAATATATCGAATTTCTCCTCCCCCGCCGCCGCAAGGACTGAAAGCGATTCATTTCTGGCGGAGAGCAGACGTTTCTGTGGAGACCAGGGAAAGGACAGATTCCCAGTTTGACACTGGCCCAGAATAGTGTTTCTACCTTTCTTCTCAGGGCAGTGCACCCACTGTTCCTCACCAGCCACCCAAGCTGTAGCATTTGAGAGTCCAATGTCGGGATCTGGCTGCAGCAGACCTGCCTGCTGCACCCGACTTGGACTCCTCGCTTCGGAAGAGAGACGTGCAGTTCTACAATCTGGCCTGCAGCCTGTGTGAAAATAGATATAAACACAGCGTCACTGGTGTGAAGCTACGATCCTGCGGTGGGAATCAGATTCTGTGTCTTTGCAACTAATGCAGACTTTTTTTTTTCTTCCTTAAGCCACTGCAAAGAATTTAGGACAAGAAGCTCCAGGGATTATTTCAGTGTACTGCAAAGTGTATGGCTGGCTTTAGGCAGGACTCCAGGGATTTCAGTGTCATAGAGGATGCAAAGCTTGTTTTGGGCAGAATTCCCAAAGGCTTTTGGTGAATGGAAAATGCAGAGCAAGTTTTGGGTAGTGGCCCTGGGCATTTCAGCAGCTCACAGCACATAATTCTAACAAATCCATGACTGTCACTGTTAACCTCTCCATGACTCAGTTTCTCAAGGAGCAAAATGGAACTGTGAGATTTACCGGTACGGATTAAGTGCAGATGGCAAGAGTAGAAAGCAGACAGAGAAGAGACTCTATACATTTTACTGACAATGGTTTCATGAGAGAGACTCTCCCCTGTGGAAGCATAAAGCTTTGCCTCTGAGCAAGAGTATTTTTGTAGATGGAAGGGGGATTAGCAAAGCTGATCTGAGCTAATTGAGCTAGCTTTTTTCTCAGTTAATAAAGAACCAAGGAGGAACTTTTTGGTGTGTTCATTCACTACAAACACGATCCTCATTCTCAAGTATATTGCAATGAACAATGATCTCTGGTGCTGGGCCTTGGCAAATTATACATGTTTCTTTGTAGATAAATCACTGTGAACAACTGGGTGGGAGCTGGGTATTAGTGAGAACCTCACTGCACAGAAGGAACTCTTTCTGCTCACTAGGTCTGAGCTTGGGCAGGTAGAGGAAGGCACTTGAGGGACAGACAGACTAAAAAAAATGTATACATGGATTCAAAAGTATGAATTTGAGTGGATTTATTATGCAAAAAAAATAAAATAAAAGGGGAACGAAAGATGCAGCTTTGGATTTGTGCAGTGGAAAAGAGCTAAGTCACATATGTTATCCAAACATGCTGGCTAGTGTCAGGGATGTTTTATAAGGCTGTAGTCCAGTTCAGTGGGATATGTGCAATAACCTTTCGCAAGCTTCCTCCTTGAAACCCTTATACTCAACAATCCACTTTCCAGGCCAGATTTTTTATAAGTGGTCTCTTAATCATGGTAATGACTTGCACTCAATACCTGAGCTCATGTGAAAATGGATGTATGTAAATCCAGCACCTGAGTGGAAACAGAGAGTGTGAAGAATTTGGCGATTTTCAAGTCAAATGGTGCCATAACCTCGAGGACAAATATGGAACTGAAGCAAAAATTAATCACAAAAAGTCTTCTAGTAGGGAGAGGCCAAAAGGCAGACTACTTTGAACTTCAGACAGAGTTGGCAGGACAGCACAATCTTCCTCAAAGGAGGCAAGTTGAAGTTCAGATCCAGTTACAGGGCTACAAAAGCTAAAATCGACCTTTGCTGTTTTTAAGATCAATTTTTATGTATCAGTACAAGAGAGACTCTTCTTTAGTTTGTCTTTTGTTTTTCTTTAAAAAAATTGATGCTTTAAACTGCTGCCTATTTCTTATCTATATAAGAAGTATATATATGTAAAAACACTCACACATGAAAGATTAGTCTGCCTGGAAGCTGCTAGACATGGATCTCAAGGATGAGCATGTTCTCTGCACATAAGACTCAAAGCACTGGACGCATGGATCCCAAGTTAGAGATGGCATCTGAAGCAGGTAGGTAGTTATCTGGTGGCAGCTACAGCAAGAGGCAATTCTGTGGAGGGGGCCCTGGACCAGGAAGCATGAGCTCCGTCTCTTCCTGGCTCCACTACTAAGCTACATTAAGTGCAACAAGTTGCTTTACCTTTCTGGCCCTTTGTTTCACTCCTGCTGATCATCTGTCCGGTCCACTTAAACTAGAAGCACTTCAGGAAGGGACTCGCTCGCTGTGCATCTGAAGTACTGGCACATCAGGAGTCTAGTTTTGGCTGAGTGGTCTAAGCCTTGCTTTAATGCAGTCTCCTTACATAGTGCTGTGTCCAGGGCACTGCCCACCTATATGGAGATTCTGGACAGTGAATCTGGAAATTCACTGACCATTAGCTACAAACCTTCCCTTTCCCTCAGCCCCTTCTGTACTCTGCTGACAAACTGGGCCAGAGTACAGAAGCTCTGGTAGCTGCGCTGCTCATTCAGGTTTGTAGACGACTACTGGATCAGGATTTGTCCTCACAATTCTTTCCCATCCATTTCTACTTCACAAATAAACCAGCTGAGGTTTTGCCTCTAGGAGCTCTTAAAAGTGACTCTGTGGCATTCAAAAGCCCCCAAGATTATAGCTGCTATTTAACCCTCAGCAAGTGGTTTCAAGTGCTCCACTTTCTGAAGTGCAAAGTTTCTCTCCCGTTTTTATTTGTAGGACATGTTGGCCCTGGTGAGTAGAATTTGTCGGCATTTTATGCCCAGTTACACTACACTAGGATTTCAATTCATTTTTTTCCCCCTTTGGACTTGAGTACTTGTCCTGAGTCTTCCAAGCCAGAAAGACTCCTGTCTTCTCTTTGCAACCAGCTTGCAAGAAGCCTGCCCAAGGAGATAAAAAGCCCCAGTAACTCCTCCAGTCAGCCCTCCATCTGCAATGCAAGATGATTCCCTAAACAGCATTTTCTAGTACTTTGGCCAATCTAGTGCGTAATGTTTCTAGTGACAGATTTTTCTTGGGAGACTATTCTACAGCCTAACAGACCTCACTGTCTCTGTCATTTTTTTTCTTTCCTTAATTCACCTCCCCACCTGCTGTTCCTGATATGCCTAAAATGGTGTTCACAGCTTTAAAATATTTGTAGACAAAGACATCCACTGTCCCCCTCCTTAGTTATTACTATCCAATTTAATTATTCATGAGGTCATGGAAGAAGTCATTCCCTTTCCAGAGGCATGTCTGTGGCAATTGCATGAGCTCCAGCCGCTTTTGCCAATACCTCTGTGGCTCCACAGTTGGTATTTCAGGTGCAATGGCCCTGAACTGAGCATTGGGAGACCCTCCTCTCAATCCCTTGACACCAGATATCAGACACATTCCCACCTCCACTTAGAGGTGGATGTCCCCACCACAGGGACTTTACATGATCTCCACAGCACCTTCTCACACCCCCAGCTTCTGCTTGTCCCCACTTCTCCATCATCACCTGCTCAATACTGTTCCTCCACCACTTTATCTCTGCCCTTACCCTCACTCCAGCTCCCAACCCCTATCACATAACCTCCAGGACACCTCTCCCTACTCTACTCCACACAGCACTGCATTCAAAGCAGACTGGATTCCCCCTCCCCTTCTATGATGCCTGCATGCCAGCAAGGGAGTTAGTGCCTGCTGTAAGTGTCCGCCCCAGCCACCTTCAACAGATGGGAGGAAGGGCACAGGTTAAGTCCTCCTGTGGCCCTAGGCTGGAGCAGGCTCAGTTGCCCTGTGGGGATGATGCATACAGCTAGGCCAGCAATTATGTGCATGCTCAGTGGATAAGGAATCTGAAGATTAATATGCTGAATCCACTGGTGAAGACTTCTGAACGTCTTGTTTAGCTTTCTTTTTCAATCTAGGGAACCACCAAGATGTCTCAATTTATATGCCCCTCCCCAACACAATTCCAGTTGCAAAGGGAAGAAGGGCACTTCTTTCAGTACTCAAATCAGTGCATTTCAAATAGTCAAGCCTATTTATCTAACCCTCCTTTCAGCTAATAGAAAGGTGTTGACAACAATGAAACTGTTCAAGACAAGGAGAGAGCACTGCAGATAGAACTAGGAAGATACAAAAGGGATTTTACAAGGCAAAACATCTATTAAGTTGATCATGTCTGGTATTGGACATGCCTCCACCAAACAACAGCATTAATCCCATATAATGCAAAGGGATAATGAAGCAACATACATTCACAGAGTACAATAGGAACACTGAAAAATTCAGTACGTTTAACACATATTCAAACACATATTCAATATCCAGAAATATGTAAACAATGCTGCACAGTTGTGAATAGGATTATAGTTATTTACTAAACCAACGAACCGTAAAACAATGAAACCTTAGAAGATAGCCTTTTCCCAGCGATGTATCCCATTTGAATAATATACCTCAATGAAATAAAAGAATCACAAAACAGTAACCAAGTCAGTCAGGCTGAATTTTGTGTAAATGCACAAACTTATTTAATCCAGGTTTTGGAAATTGCCCAACGGTCTGCTGTTATTCCCATGAATGATATAAAATATTGCATTTTATATAATTTGATAAAAATCGCATATTCAATTTCAAAGTAGAAGAAAAAGCAATATTCCTCCTACAAATGGGTGCAATAATACATTACTAAATTAATGACTTGGATAAATCTGACAATATCTCCTTTGTGAACATGTTCAGATTATTTTCACTTAGTCTTTATTAGTTTCGAAGATATCACATTTTACTGCACATCTGCTAGGTTATAGAACCTATCTATAAAAACACACTGAATTTTGAAAATGACTTTTAAACAATTTTTTTTTTTTTTTTTTTTACTGAAATACAGAGGTTTTTCCCCATTTATTTGTATTTAATCGTTTGCCTGAAGAAGTGCTTGCAGAAAGTACAAACAGGTTACAAAACAAATATAGCTTAGATACTAAGGTAACAGACATTTTACGAATCGTATAGATCAGACTGGTTTATCAACATTCATTTCCCAAATGAAATAAATATCCAACCAGTGCATAATAATGTGCACAAATGGGAAGTGGTGATCAACCAATAACACTTTAAATATTCCTTTAGTTTGAACAATCTCAGATGTTACTAGTAAAATAGATGAGCTGGTCTGTTTTAACGGCATACTTTTTAAGTTGCTAGGATCCCTTTGGTAATATAGCAATTATCATCTTCAAAGCACATAGTTAAAATACTTTGCCAGCATGATAGACTTGGCTGTATAACTCAGTTCCTTAATAATTTGTAAAATGGATTAGCAAGTGAAAAACTAAAGGAGATCTTTCAAACGTTTTCATCTAACAGTACATCTTAAAGTCAAATAAACAAAACAGGGAGGTATGGAGATGCCAATTCTTCACAGAAGAGTTTTGCAGATCTGTTAGAGCCTGTGCAAACAATAATATTGATCAAAAATTGGCATTAGAAATGAACTCAGAGACAGAAAAAAAACAAGAAACTCAGATCAATAAGGAAAAGCACAAATCCAATATAATGTCTTGAAGCAAATTCAGGATGTCCTAGTCTTTAAAGTTCAGGTACCTACATAGATTGATGGAGATCACTGAATGGTATGTTGGCAACCCTGGGCACATCTACATGAGACTTTTACTGTGGAACTGCCCAATTAGCTCTGCAGTAAAGTCTCTGTGTCTACATGTGTGGCCCTATTAGACTACAGTAAACTACTTTTCTCTCTCATGTTAGTACTTGTAAATACAAGTACTGTCCTGCAGCAGAGCTTTTACTGTGCAGCAATGCATGTGTAGACACCGACGGGGCTGGCTGGGGTACAAGGGCGCTTTGGTGCAGGGGCTACCTGCTGGCTAGCTCTGCGCTAGAGCACCTTCATGTCCCAGCCAGCCCCTCTGCAGCATGCTGAGCCAGATCTGAGCAGCCCCGGGCTGGCAGGCTCACCCCTGGGATCCCCTGCCAGCCAGGGTTGCTCTGACCTGACTCAACATGCTGTGGTCCCAGGCACGTGTAAATGCAGCACCCAGAAGCAATAAGCTCTGAGCATTATGCACCACAGTTTATTGCATTGCATTCATTTTACATGTAGATCCTTTCCCTGAAATTCTTCCTCCTGCATACAACCATACTGAAAATATGTATATCGTATCATTATAAAAAAGGAGTAACATAAAGCTAGCAATTTGGCTTGCAGTTTACTATCTCTGTCCACCCTGAGAAATGAACTTAGACACATGATATCAAGAGGCTCCTAATTTATTGCTATGTGATGAATTCTGTATCACATGTGCTCCCTACCCAAAACAATTTTCTTCAGACCACCGGCCCTGCAAAATCAAAGTGGTTCTTTCCTCCTCGTGCATCATCATCCTCAGTAAGCAAGACTCCAGAAAACAAATTATACCTAGAGTAACACCTGTGCACACACTTTGCTTTTAAATGGGTTTAAGAAGTGTAACCAATTGAAACTTAGTAAACAAGTCCGTCAATGGTCTGAACAGCGAACGATTTCATGGAAACGATGCTCCCTTAGCAGACAATTCCCAACAGGAAACGTGGGCTAAATTAGCCTTCACAAATACATTGCTCAGCTCTAATTTACATGGCTAAAATTCATTCCCTGTGCCATTTCAATGTTTTCAGTGGGGTAATAGGCATAAAGATGTCCCTGTATTACTAGGTTTAATTTTGATGACGCTAATATAAGGCGGCAAGGGTCTGCTACAAAAACATTGAACTGAATAGGCAGTTTCCTCCTAACCGTCTTAAAAGCTACTCTTGTTCTGCTCACCCCACACGAGGCTTGACAGAACAATGCTTCACATACTCTCTGCATAGCTTTTTACATTGGCCAGCTTCAGATACTGCTGTCATGGTGAAAACAAAGTTTCATACCAGTCTTTCAGCCAGTTGATTGGATATGGTCATTTCCTCATATCCAAGGAAGAACTTTATACCAATAGTCCATCCACTAAACCAGTGGTTCTCAATCTTTTAGGCTCAAAACAGCCCTCTATAACTTTTGGAAACTGAGCCACACCCTATTTCAAAAGCTAATTTATTTATTACGGTGCTCATCTCGTCACACAGGGGCCAGCCAAGCACGAGTGGGGGGAGAAGGCAAAGGGATAGCTGAACAAGGAAGAGCATCTGCTTACCTCCTTACAGAGGGGCCTGGCGGTGGGTGCATGGAGGCTTGAACCTGTGTTTATCCACTTTTCTCCTCATTCCTCACTTATCTCGTTACACCTCACAGGACCATTCAAAAGATCCTGCTGCACCCTGGTTGAGAATTGCTGCACTAACCTGTAGGCTGGAAGACAGAAGTGACCGGCTTCCACAAAGAATGGCCCAATTTATAGTACTGGATCTGGTTTTCACCTTGTTCTAGTCACAGGTCCAGACTTTCATGAGAAACACACTCAGTGATATGTACATAGACCTAAAGTCTTCACCGATCATGCAGTAGGCCAAGGAAGAAATATCCAGGGGCACATGAGTTAACATTAAAATTCAGTAATCAAGCAGAGCTAAGGTATGTGTTGCTATCATCTTCCAAGTCATCCTCCCAAGATTTCAAAATGTAAGTGATAGAAAAAGCCTATACGATCAGCTGCACCTGAGAGATCTTGTGTAATTGAAAATGGAGAGCAAACCTCCACAAGAGTCCCCTTGAGCAGGGGCCTGGATTAGACAACCCCATGAAGTCCTTTCCAGCCCTACTTTCCTTAAGATTTAGCTCAGCCCACAGAAACGCAGAAACAGGCTCATTTGGAAACTTCTCTCTCAGGACCATTATTGAAATTCCAGATTGTGCCCCACCAGTATTAGAGATCTGGTCTTTGTCATCAGTATATAAATATTTTTTTAGCAACTGGCAAGGGAATGATGTTTGAGGCAAATGTTTGTGCACTGAGATGTTACTTCGTGTCTTTGCTTCTGTTGCTCCAGTGCACATGCTGCAGTCATCTCCGCATTACTGATAAAACTTATGCCATACGCTTTTTGGAACAGGGGCTGTCTTCACGTCCAGTTCTGTACAGCACCTAACACAACAGCATTCTGGGGCTACCACAGTCCAAGTAATAAAAGCCACCACCACCCTCTTGCAGTCATAGAAGACTCTTGCAAAGGTTGAAAATGGGTCATGAAAAGCTGCATTTTGGCTAGAATAGTAATTTGGGTGTTGCTGAATATGTTCTGCATTGTAAGGAAAGTGTCCTTGTAGGTAGAACATTGCTGGCTGAATTCAGCCTAAGAACATATTTTATTTTGCCAGGAGAGAGGAGGAAATGCTGAAGTTGTTCTTCTTTAATAATTAAATGGTACAGTATGTTTGCTCAATCCACAAATCCATGGACAAGGCATCAATCTTCCCAAGAAGACAGCTGAACCTCCTGAAGCAAGAAATTGAAATAGTCTTATCTCCATGTGCGGGACTGCCACTTATGCGCTGACTGCCAATTTACTAAGAAGAAAGGAAACCTTCTATTGCTAATGCTGACTGCAGATGCTGCTCCTGTCTGCAGCCATGCTGCCTCTTCATGTATTATCCCTAATAGACTTCTTATTGCATTTCACCTTAGCGCTACGTTAATGAAGCAATTAGTTAGCAACAACCCACCGAGACAAGTTAGTAGGCCAAAGGCTGAAAGACATTTACATTTACCTCATAATCAAGTCCTCATTACCCACTACAAGCACACTCTGCAGTGTTTTACCGTGATTGTTAGTTAAAAGATAATACACAAGTCTAACTATTATTTATGGAGAACCACCAGTGCTCTGTACAAGATAATAAGAAAGAAATGGTCACTGCCACAAGACGTTTGCCTTTGAAATTAGATCATTTCAGTTCAGACACACAACTCTAAAATAACCAACGGCTGTCAGTATTGTGTTTATAAGGTAGCATAATGTACTTATTTCATTGGTGGTATTGAATATAAGTGCTGTTGATAGGTTTGATTTAACAGGTACATTTTGCATATCATTTGGCTTTTAACCCACAAAACCCCCCTGACACTGAGTTCCAAGTTATATTGTTAGAAAACAATAGCCGCAGTCAGAAATTCTTAGTGACCAGTCAAAACTAAAATCACCATCATCCTTCAGTACCTCTTACCAGTATTCTGGTAGGTCTTAGGCAGGGGCAGGCAATTATTTTGAGTGGAGGGCCACTTACTGAGTTTTGGCAAGCCACTGGGGGCTGCATGACAGGCAGCTGGGGACAGATAAATATTAATTTTCTCAATTTTTTAGGGACCCCACGGACCAGATAGAATGGCCTGGCGGGCCGGGTTTGGCCCGCGGGCCGCATTTTGCCTACCCCATCTTAGGGACTCCTTCTACTAGGTCTTGTACAAAAACACACAGCAAGTGACAGTTCCCATATTAAAAAGCCTACAGCTCTAATGGACCAGACAGGCAACAAATGCAGGGGGGAAGGTATTATTCTGATTTCACAGGTGGAAAAAGGCGTTTCATTGAAATGAATTTTCCAAAAATTAAAAGAGTGATGGGGATAAACTTTTAAAACAACCTACCAAGGGAAGGGCTCTCCATATTTTGATCACTTGAAATCAAGGATGGATGCTTTTCTGGATGATATGCTTTCGGGCTGGAAGAGATCCAGCAGTCCATGGTTTCCTTTACCTGGGGTATGCTGGGGTATCAGTTAAAGACAAACTGGCCACATGGACGTTTGGTTCCCCAGAGACAGCTTGTGGTAGGACACCTTGTGCTGCCGCTAGTTGTCCTCAGGGAATGCCTGTGCCATGCACGCTCTGGCTCGCAGCAAGTTACCCCGGCTGCGGTAAGGAAGGTTGGGGCCAGCACTGGGGTGGCCCCAGCAGCACTGGGGGTCCTGGGGGCCTTGTGGGGCTGCAGCAGCAGTGATTCCCCTGTGCAGAGCCTGGCTGGCAGAGGAGTATGGCTTCAGCCAGCCAGGCTCCAGCTTTGGGCAATGCATACTGCCGCCGCTACTCTGCTTTATTTTTCCAGGGGTCAAAACCCCCACTCTGCGCTACTCCCTTGCAGCGTGAATAACAACAGAACGTGCAGTAGGTAGTGCTGCAGACATGTCTGCAGTGCCACATACCGCACAGCCATGCTCATTTGGACACAGCCACAGGCTGTTGCTTGCCCCCCATCATCTAGCAGCCAGGTGCTGCTATAGCACTTAAATGTAAGCAGCTCCTTCAGGATAGCCACTTGCCTGTCTGCTTGGGGACCTGGTATATCTGTATACAAAGCCAATATCATCCATCCTTGGTCAAAACATTAGGTTTATTGGTTTAAAGGGGTGAAAATTGGCTTGTATTATATTGGACAAACTTTCCCACGGCCCACATGGCACAGAGAAGTCTTGAACTGTTGGTTTGGCTTTGGTAGCTTAATGGCAGTGTGACTGTCCTATTGCCCAGGAGATCAGGCTAAATAATCTGAATCTGTGAATAAATCACATTTTGTACTGTCCAGAACAAGACAAATCCATTACCTCCAAGGGAGCTGAGCCGGTTTACCTCATGAAAGGATCCGCCTATAAGTGACTTGCCCAGAGTTCACATGCACAACCTGTAGTGGAGCCAACAACTGAAACCTCTTCTAGTTCAATGTCTTAACTATAAAACCATCTTCCCTGTCTGAAAACTAATCATTTTATTTTGAAAGGACTTCCATATACAGAAGGCCTGATGTTTCTAGCACAGTCAGTGGTAGATACAAAACGGAGCCCCAATTCGCATTACTTTGTCCCAAAACTGAAGCACCTAAAGTTATATCGAGTGGTTGGCCAAGTGAGAAATATTAAATTGTGCCCACAGTCAACTGCAGGCTCATAGCTGTGCTTCCAAACCCGATGGCTTGATCAAGGACAGGACGAGTAATGCTACAGTGGCATAATTAAAAAAGAACAACATTTTACTTCAGGGTACGTTTTTGCAAAGTGTTCGTTTTGGGCCTAACTCGGCCCATGGATACCAATAGTAATTTTACTTTTGACTTCCCTAGGAGCAAAGTGACCCCCTTTGAAATAGCTACAGTTCCACAGATTCACCTTCAACTCATCTCTAGGTGTAACACATGTAACAAGTTCTCATGCTCCAGGTAAATATACAATACACCTTTGTAAGATTAGCTTAGGACCATAAAATTATCAGTCTATTGGACACCAAGAGCCAATAGACTATTTAATATAGACACTATATTCATGGTCCATCATGGGCCGCTTATACTCACTAATCTCTGCACTTCACAGGTAATGAAGATCCTCCTGAACCATCCTACTCTTCCACTCACCATGGTTTACTACATTGCTCTTGTCTGCTGACTACCTGATAATTGCTCTTATATCCTGCTTTTTTTTTTTTTTT
>NW_017728997.1:20055556-20078017 GCF_001723915.1 Gavialis gangeticus | reverse complement strand
TTTTTTTTTTTTTTTTTTTTTACATGTGGGATTTCACACAAATCCTCGGTCCGTCTGCTATTTAGCTCTGCTACATCTGCTTCCCTCTCAGAGACCCAAAGAAGGATACTGTGATACCCATAAGCTTGTTTAAATTTATCCCTACCAAGCAGTTGGTCCAATAAAAAGATATCAGCCACAAAAATCCTTGCCTCGCAGGTATCAAATGAGAGTTAAATCATAACATTTTATGCCCCTATCAACAAGTATAGCAAAGCTATTGCAACATTAACCCTGCCTCATGGAAAAGCTGTAACGATTTTGCTCACTTCTATCACTACAAGACTACAACAGCTGATGCCTGCTCCTGAATGACAACCAGAGCCTCAGTTAGTCCCTATCTTTCATTTTATGACATTTTAGATTTATGCGCCACTTTTTGTGCCCAGTGAGCCCAAAGTGCACCTGCACTTCATGCACATGGTGACGGTTTTACTCAGCTTGTATAACTAATAAAGTCAGACTTAGCCCAGCCTCCAGAAGAACCTCAAAGTTGGTCTTTAAAATTACTTTACATTAACTTCTAAGAACAAGAGCAACATTTTAGAGTCAAAAGTCCTGAAATCAGCACTTTGTACTCTTAGCTTTTCCTTGTTAATGGACACGTCCTGTCACCAGGAGAACAGGGGAGGGAAAATACTTTTGAGTCAATAATGGGGACCAGGACTGATGGGATTCCTCATTGATTGCAGGAAGGATATGATTTGAAGCTATTCAAACTCACTTTTATATCATCTGGGTTTATTTTTATTATTTTGCAAGTGAATTTCAGGCTGGCTGGCAAGACAGGCTGAAGCAACAACTGTGGGGACATAAGTCCTCTGGTAGTACACGAAGTAAATAAATCAAAAACAAGGTTGCCTTCTTGTCCCATCTTATGGTCTTCCGCCCTGCCCTACAAGGACCCTTCTAGATGTGAGAGGTTGTGGCAACTGTGGCAACTTTGATTAGGAGTTTCCATAGCATCCAGTCCTGTAATCCCTAGGTTTAGCTTCACCATGACTACTTAGTCCTTTTCTTCCCTATAGAGACCACGACAGCGCACCACTCAGTGCCAGCTGCACCAGACTTAGAGCACCAGTTCCATTTCATAAACGTCTGTTCAGAAGCCAGCAGATGGAAATCATTATTAACCCAATCAGTAGTCAAACCAAAGACCTGACTATGAAAGGCATTGCCACCCAATCCTTTTGTTTTTTAAAGCTGGGTGCAGATGTAGCTCCAGACACAGACACAACCAGTTTCAAAATTCAGGGCTGCTCAGAACCACAAACCTGTTTTAAACTTCTCTCCTGCTTTTCATATAGCATCAAGGTAGGAAAAATAAATGGAGTCTGTTTCTGGAAGGTTTAACAGAGTGAGAGAGGTGTATTTATCAAGGCAAAAAAATACTGAGCTTTAAAGAATTAGCCTGCTCTTTTCAGCAAATATTAGCCTTCAGCGGAGACATAAAAACATTTGTCTTGATTCTAAGGAGGATGTTATCGGCTAATTAATTTCTCGCGCCATACAGGATTCCAGATGAAGAGGGAGTTTAATCACTGGAAATATTGAAACAGAGAATATTTTCACAGTGCAATTTGTCCTGTTACACTGGCTCAATTCTGTTTGATCAAAAGCTTTGTTTGTACGACGGTATTTTTTTTCTTTGTTAGAGGCTGCAGATACCACCATCTGCTGTTGGTTTTTGCTGGCCCTCCAATCTCCCGCATGTGACAGCAATTCTCTCTTTGAAACTGTGACAGAACATAGGAGCAGGAGTCCCACAAGGAGCTGTAAATAATACAGTTCTCTGACCCTGTTAGCGAGGAGGGAGAACAGAGATGTTTGGGGTTTTGAAAGAGGTTCACGATTTATTTAGAAAATACAGTTTTCTCCTTCCAACAGTCACCACAAGGGAAATCACTCAGTGAGCCTGAAAGGCAGATCTTTCAAGCTCAATAGATTAGTTTACATCTTGTGACATAAGCACATAAATACAAACTCAGAATAAACACAACTGCAAAAATAAATATAATATCTAATGTTTGGTAAGTTCAATGCTGGATATGCATGGATTCTGTACTGAAGGTTTGGCTCATTTCCCTTCTTCATGGGCTCCTATACATGTACAGGGAGCCCGCTGTGTAATTCCAGCGCACTGGAGCAGACTTGATTGTTCAGGTCTGCTGGAACAGGGAAATCCCTGCGCTCCGGCAGCCTCCAGCATCATGTGCATCAGCATCCCCAGGCTGAAAAATGGTGGCGGGGCGCTTTAAAGCTTGTTTGACAAGCTTTAGTTCAAAGTGCCTTGCTGCCAGTTTTCAGCACGGGAACGCTGATACACGTGACACTCCAGGCGCTTTTAAGTAGTGCAGCTTTCAGAGCTGCACTAATTAAAGTGCTTCCCCACCTCCCAGAGCATGTGTAAATGCCCTATGATACTCCAGCCCTTCTGCTTACATGGCGCTGGGCATACAACATGTTTACACCAATTTGATCCATCCCTACATGGGTATAAATAAGGAGCTTTCTAGAAATCCAGTGTAGACTTACTCCAGGGGGAAGAAAGAAAAAAAATCAGGCATACACCTATACACTTTAACTTATACTGGTGCAGGTGTCATGTGTTCATTTCTATCCCAATGTACCTGTTTGCCCAGAGCACACAAGCTATAGCCAGTTCTGCCATCGTCTCATGGTGCAGCACTGTAACAGCATGCCCTGGAGTAGCTGCCCCTGGACAGCAGGTCGCCCACCCATTCCAGCCTCCTGTCATTTTCCTCAGTGCCAAAAGTTTCACAGTTGTTTGTGTCCAGGCCCTGTGCACCTCTCCCACACTCCTGCCATTGTGATCTTAGCTCTTCCCTTTTCTATCCCAGGCAAAAGTCCCTTTATTTCTTAGGCAAGCAGCATCTCTGCTTCACTGTCAGGACCTTGCTCGGCTGCCACAGTGCTACTAGGATTTCCCTTGGCTGTTATCACTTTAACCTCTCCACAACTGCTTGGCTGCACTAGTCGCAGCCTCCCAGAACTACCAAGGGCAGTGCAAACAACACCTCCGCTGAATTCCCTACAGTATTGCAGTATCGCACTCACAAACTTGCTAAGGTTTGATGGACTGGAGCGGAGAGTGTGAGCTGTCACAGAAACTTCCACCCATCTCCACTTCCCAGCTGCTCCCAAAGAGGCAGGACAGTCAATTTTGACTCCATTTGGAGTGGGAAGAAGCTCCCTGCTTGGGCAAACTTGTCCCCACCACATGTAATTTTCAGACACCAGCTGGCGTGGCCACTACACATAGGAAGAGACAAAGGTCAGAACAAAACTAAGCAGCAAAACTAGCAGTGTGATCTGGTTGTTGAAGCCTGGGACAAAGCATCAGGGACACCTCCTTTCCAGTCTTCCATTCCCAACTCTGCCACTTACTTGGCCCATGACTGCAAAGCCACTTAAACTTCTTTGTGCCTCAGTTTCTCCATCAATAAAGTGGGGCAGGCATGCTGAGACTCTTCAGTGAAAAGGCATCACATACTTAGAAATCATCACTGTTTTATCCAAACAAGAACTATTTCATTCCTTAGTGATGCTACAGGGGGAACTGGGGATTATACAGCACCATACATGTTTAGGTAAGAGATATACAAAGGAACTAATCTCTTCTTCTAAAGTCTTGATTTATTGCTTGAAACAAAACCTTCACTTTCCCAGTGATCTACCGCAGCACAACAAAACATCTCAAGGTATAAATAGAGAAGAGAACCAGGCAGGACAGTAAATTGCCTGTCACAAGCCAAACAGCTAGAATGAGAACATAAAAGCAAGATAAATGCAAACTTCACTGAAGGCATCTAAGGTCCAGCGGGGAAACATATGCAGACAACAAGGAGGTCCTACATCAGGGGTACTGCCGTGTTCGCATCTAACACATCTTCCGATCAGCACTGGACAAGGTATTGTAGCCATTGGGCGACTGACATGCTGATGCCGATCAGGTTTAGGTCTCTATTTCATCGGACCCAGACAGATGCTTTTTTCTCTCACCTTCCCCAATACCTAGTCTAGACTGAGACTTGGATTTGAGCACAGATCAGCTCAGACAAGGCAGAAGCTTCTATGAGGAAGGGGGGTGAGATTTTCCAAAGGAAATGGGAGAGCCGATCTCTGCTACTGTAGCAGCAAGCATGCTGCCCTGAGAAGGAGAATGTCCCCTTCTAAATAGCTGCACAATGCAAGTAGCTGTAGTAAAGGACAGACCTTTTCTCTCAAATCCAGACCTCCCTTGAGTGACCCATACCTTTTCCTCCTTCCACATGGGATCACTGCAGCATTATCACTTTGGGGCTATCCCTGCAGTCCATGTGGGAATTCAGTTCATACTGAGTGTGTGGCTTCTCAGTCTCTTTTCAGGAGCCATCAGACACTTGTGCTCAGTCTGTTCTGGCCTTCTGCTCATTTGGAGGAACCGGTTTTCATCTGTTTTTGCCCTCTGAGTCACAATATCCAGCCCTAGAGACTTCCAAGCAACACCTCCAGAAGACTTCTGAATAGCTCAATCACCAACATGGATCCAGTCGAGCCAGGTCTTTTGAAAAATAAATGGCTAGATTTTTAGGTATTTAAATGAAAGGAGAGATTTTTGAATGTACGGCTGCATTTTGAGGCACTGAACCCCACTGAAACTTCTACCCAGAGTTTATAAAGCACTTGGATCTTGGCTGGGACAAAAGGTGTGTTTCAATATAAAAACGCGAGCTATCACCGTGAGTCTCTTTATTTCCATTCCATCAGACATGGACCGTCTCTGCGGGGTCCTCCCACCTTGTCAAACAGCTAACACCCACTTCAAAGCCATGGGAAAGGAACGAACAAACACAAGGAGCAATGAGAGGGGATTTATGAGGACAGCTCAGTTTTAATTAAGTGTCTTGGGGATTTCATTTGGGAGGCAGATGAGACTTGCTCTTGGCTGGGTATCACTTAGATTTTTACAGAGATGATCTGAAAGGCTGAGCAATATTCGTCAGCTTCTAAAGCTCTACCAAACTCACCGGTATTTCCAAGACACCTGGAAAGTAGGGGCTATTTTAACAAGTACAGTATTTGACAAGCATAGAGTGACTCAGTTCAGAACAAATATAGATTCCCAAACTCCAAAATCTAGCTGTAGAACCCAAATCTGGTTCAAAGACAAGTATCAGAAAATAGGAATAATTCTGTGTCAGGGACAATCTTCCCTCCCCCCTACCCCCACATGCTGGACTTCTGTTTTCCCTCCTCCCCACACTCTCCAAAAAAACCAGTATACTTCCAAGTGCCAGGGCCTCTCTTGCTTGATCTGCCTTTCGGCTTAGAGAAACTGCAAAGCTAGCCAAGTTTTTTTTTAAATGGAAAAAAGAGGGGGGAAATAAAATGGGCAGTGTCAGTGGGGAAATCACAGGAGCTACAAAAAATAAAAAAGCGGGAGAGGAGATGAAGGGCAGAGAGAGATCCCTATGAAAATGCACAAGACATGGAAAAATGACAGGCCAATTAAAAAAGTAAAAATAAGATCACAGATTATCCAAATGCCACTGCCATGTCTTACTGTTATTTTTCTCTCCGTTTGTTCCCCCTCTTCAGCCTATCAAAGAGCAGCTCTTAGACATCCAAGGGTCTCCCTGCTCTTCCTTCTGACCTGATACAACTGAACAAATTACCGTCTCATCGCAATTTGCCTTTTATCTTCCCATGAAACTATTCCTTAGCAATCTCAAGCCATTTGATGACAATTTTGCTTTCTGTGCACTACTCCTAAAGAATCTATATGAATGCAAAGAGCCTTGAAAGTTGACAGTTATGTAAATGGCATGCTAATCTGTTAAAGATATTATACTACCTTATATATTTTTTTAATAACAAAGGCAACATTTAAATGCTGGCAAGGTATCAGGGAGTCAGAAGCAGATGCAAAACAGGCACCTCCATTATACAAACAATGGAAATGCTGTCTTATCTTTTCATACCACCAGGCCTCCAGGCTGTGAAATAAATTATTGCATTCATTTACATTTTATTTTCAAGATACAATTGGCTGGAATAACCAGCTTCAAAGAACAGGACTGGAAGGATGCTCTGTTTCTCTCCACCCTTTGCTTGAACAGATGTCTTTGCAGCAATTCACTCCCGTCATTGCCATCATCTAGATGGTAGCAGGGTGATGCTTTGAGCCACTGCCTACCTCACATGTGGGGGGAGAAAGAACATGAAAAACCACAACAGCATTACCTTATGAATGGCAATAGTGTTCTAAAAAGGATCATGGAGAAAGGCTTTCCTGTGCCTCAGTTCAAAGCACCACACCAAAAGGTTTCCCATAAATCCATGAACCTACTCTACACATAGGGCCCATTAGGAAATAGTCGAGACAGCCACTCCACGTTATCTGGAATTTACCAAATGGGCAGACCATACCCTCCATATTCTAGAGCACAGCTTAAATTAATTAAAATCCTTTTGAGGAACAAAAAGTTAACCTAAACCCTATTAAACTGCCAAATGAAACCCATATGAAAAAGGGCGGGTGGGAAGGGGAAGAGAGATGTCAGGATTTCCCATCGAAGCACCGCACTTTGGATTTGGGAGACTTGAGCTCAACTCCCTGCTTTGTCTCCAAATGTCTGTATGAACTTGGGAGAGCTATATAACCTTTGTGCTTTGATCATTTGTAAAAGGAGGCAAGAAATGCTGTCCAACCTCACTTGGACCACATAAAAAAATATCAGTTGAGATGCTCTGCTATGTAGATGATAGAGCCATAGAAGTAGCCTGATATATAACAAAATAGAAATGGAAACAGAGACTCTATGAGTGGAAGAACTACACCTATAGATATCATTGGACAGTGTAAAGGCCAAAGACCTATATTAGGCACTACTGTCGTTTCATAAGCACTTAACATCCCTTTGAGACTTTCTAAATGCAGTAAAGAAAATCTATACTTATTAACCAAGTCCACCAGCTTTTGGAATCCCCCTCTTTTCAGCACACTAGTTCAATACAAGCTTGGATGACAGCAAAACAGGTGAATGGATGAAAGGACAGATAAGTTGCCCATGGATTCCATGTATCCAACGCTTGTTTTTTTGGAGAAAGGGACCAGAATGAATATTGCGCCATGAAAAAGACTTTTAAACTGTGGCACAGGAAAATTGGAGAGAAGATCGGAAATAGCTCTGTATGCATTGACCCCAGGAGACTTGTATTTCCAGATACATCACAAGCAGTGTTGGTTGCTCTCACTGCATCTGCAGGTTCTTGATCTAATACTGGATTTAGTGGTCCAATTTTCAGAGATGCTAAAACAAGTCATGTTGCCTGGTAAGCCAATGGGAGGGGCAGGTATCGACCACTCTTAAAGCCAGGCCAGTCATTCACGCACTAGAGCAGTGGCTCTCATCCCTTTTAGACTCAAGGCGCCCCACAGAAAATGCCAGCTCTTGGTTTTCATTTGTTTTTTTGACTATAGAAAATGGAGAGAGTAATTCTTCCATTGCAAAGAGTGCAGAAAGACCACAACAGGTTAGAATGTAAGCCCCCTTCTCAAGAAAGCTCAGGCTATCCATCTCTGATTTGGTTAGTCCCTAAAGGTGCAAATCTACCCTGCCTTCTGCCAGAATGTTTTCAATACTATGAATTCCTATTTGAAGTCTCTTGGTTCACCTTGAGTGTCTCTTTGCACATGTAACAGTGATAACATTGTGTGGAACTCCATGGCACCCCTGAAAGGATCCGAAAGCACCCCAGGGTGCCGCGGCACCCTGTTTGAGAATCACTGCACAAGTCTCCCAGAGATACACCTTCCCCTGTCTCCACAGAGAGGCTGGAAATAATCTAAACAACAGGCATGATTTTTAAAAAGCTATCAAACTGACCCACAAAATTCATGGTCTCCCAATAATTTCCAGGTCTAAAGGGCAGGAAAACTGTTTCATAGAGGATAACAACAGAGGCAATGAACTAGTAAACAGAGCAAGCATGTGCCAGGTCCAGGAAAGAAGAGGTTAACAAGACACAAATGTTCCCTTCCCAAGTCACACAAGTTGGATTTACATGGCTCTGCCAAGCAGCAGGATTTGAAGGCCATTAATATGCCTAAAACTAAATTTATAGTGAGATAATTAAGAACAAATCCTGCAGTAGATAGTATTAATGGACATACAAATTAAATTATTATGCACTTCATTTAAGGCATTATAAATAGAGTTATTATTGTCAGCGGTGATAAAACTGCAATCCTCCCCCTCAAACATGGAGGGGGGGCGCCAAGCACAAAGTGAAGTGCAGCCCACTCCCTGAGCTGGGTCCCCTCTCAGGTTAACCCCTTGAGTTCAATGACCAACAAATGACCAACAAATTGGAACAAATCAGCACCATGGCAGGATGAAACTGAAGTGCCATATTCCTCCAAGCTTCCTGCTGATTAAGGGTAGATTGTGACTTTGGGTGCAGCTCTGAGCAAGGAGAGTTGCATAAATTATACCACCCTGCTGGCAGGCCCAGGAAATAGTGTTACTCACAGATATACCTGCAGGTCACAATTTCTTCCCTGCTTCCTCTTTGCTCCAGAAGAAGTAATTATTGGTTGGTAGCCCACAGCAGCATCTCTCTGGACCCAGCCCTCAGCTCTGTGCTGGCTCAGCTGCAAAAGCCTTTGGGTGGGAGGTGTGGGAAGGAGCCTGGTCACCAGCCCTTCCCTGCCAGTCTCCATCTATCTAACCTAATGAGGCATTTTCCTCAGGGGATGGGCCCCAAGTCCAAATAGCCTTCACAAACCAGGTATTCTTGCCTTCTGCCTCTGTTCGCCAGGAGGGGCACGTAGCTCGTGTTCCACTCTAGTCTTAAACAACATTAGTCTGCATTCATGCGGCCTCTTATCAGAAGATCTCAAAGCACTCCACCAATGTTGAGATTTCCTCATAGTTTCCCTATAAGCTCAGCAAAATGATCACCCTGGTTTTACAAAAGGAAGAATGGAGGTTCTAAAAAGTAAAGTGATTTGCCTAAATCAAAAAGCGCATCAGGGTCAGGGTAACAAACAAAACTCAAGAGTCATGGCATTTAATCCCCTTCTCCATCCTCAGGCCATCCCCTCTCTTAACAGGCCTTTAATATGCAAGAAGGTTATTTTGATTGCTTGTAGAAAATAGCTGAACATTAAATCAATTCCAAAAGAATGCATGAAGGTTAACAGAAAACATCTGAAAACATCTGGTTTGAACATCATCCAACCTTGAAACCCAACTTCTCAGGCATGGAAACAAAATATTATCCTTTTTCAACAAACACTTCCCCACTCTCACACCCCCAAACCTTCTCTATTTTTCCTTTTTTCCCTTTATGATGGTCTACAGCCTTCATCCAATTCCTCATCAATAAGATTTATGAGTACAATTTCACTTTACTTTCATGAGTAATACTAGCACTAATATTACTGTCGTGTCGACATAATTAGTAATGGGACTAATAATGCCAGCCAATCTAATAGTCATTTTATTAGTCTCTAGCATCATTAGTTAGAGCTGACATAATCAATTCATGTTGCCATTCATGGGGCCAAGCCAGCAGTTGCAACTTTTGCTTTGAAATCAAGCTTGAATTTAGAACTATGTGGTATCTCAGATTCTCTTGCATCACATCAGGATCAGTCCACTTATGATGCTATAACTGATGCTTTGGTTCTGCAATCATATAATGTGTAGCAAGAAAGCACAATGGTTTCATGTGACATAAACCTTTATCGGTGTGCATCTGCAATGAAAGAGTGATGCGTCTGCAGAATTGCAAGCATAAGCATGTCACATGGATATGGATATCATCTTTGTATCAGATTATTGTGTGTTCTCTGCATGCCACGTTTTACAAATGCATTGATGATATCCTTCACGTCTTCCCTAAAGTCTGTACTGCACCAGTCATTCAAGAGAGCAAGGACCCACTCTCAATCCATGTTTGTACAGTGGACCCCAGTGTCAGACAGCCAACTAACCAGACAGTGTAGGAGAAAGAACGATCCACGTTGGAGGTCTCTGAATGTTCTAGTATCAGTATGCAATTATCTGTCATCTTAAGGCCAGCTATTTTGCGGGCAGGATAACTTTCTTCTGAGGACTCAGGCCTTCTTTTCAAGCATTACTCCATAATCACCAGGGCTAGAAATTTGCTTTTCTTTAAAATAAAAGCTGACAGTCTTGTGGAATCGCCTAACTCCAGCAGCTGGGGGTTTAAAAACACATGCCCACAAAAGTACTGGAAGTTTCAATACAAATCACAAGTCAGCAAGAGTTCATACATTTTGCCTTGACCAGTAAGGTTACGCTGGTTCCATTTCACTGCTTGTTCTTAAATAAGGATACACTCCATTTCTTACGCAGAGACTGAAAGCTTCAGATCTGTGCTGCACAGTTTTCTAAAGTTCAGAAAAAATAAGATCTTGAATTGTATTAGTAGTAGTAAAGGGTTACTTTCCTTCTGCAACCACAACATTTTGTAGAGTAAAATACAGCACCCAAAAAGTTCCCTCTCCCCAAAAACAAACTGCATGAGTTTCAAACTGATCTCACTTTAGCGGTTCTATTTTTGCTTTAACACTGCTCTGTGTCATTTGACACAAGGATGATTATGTGAGTCAGCAGCGTGTGGGGCAGTTACTTGCCTGACAAAGCAGAAAGCTGATGACTATCATTGCAGAGGAAATGATCTTCCACTCTGCTTGAATCTAGATAATTCTCCCCTCCCCAAGCTCTTCTGAATCATGCCCCTGAAAGAGGCACTGTCTTGTACTCCAGAAAGGATGCTCTCTCTCACTAGCAGTACTGCTGGTTCATATTGGAAGGCCCACGTTTCAAAAGGAAGAGGCTGGCTTAGCTGCTCTACTACCCTCACTTTGTAACTCTTATGGACTCAGGTCATCCAAGGATGGAGAAGGGCTCAGCTTTCCTCCCCCCCCACTCCACCCCCATACAGCATCTTTTCATCTCCAGACTCTGAAGAGTCCATGTTGGCAGAAAATGTTGGAGAAGGGTCAGACCAGAGGGGCTGCTAAAAGCGTAGTCAAAAAAAAGAAAGAAAGGGGGAAAAGATCATTCTAGCCAGATGTGTATTTTCTGTGCAGCATTTAGGTGCACAGCTCCTGCCACAGAAGAGGCTGGCAGGACAGCTCCAGCCAAGTCTTGCTATCCAGAGCTGGTTTGGAAACAAGATATGAAGAAAGATCCTCCGGTATCTCTGTAGGGACCTGGTTGGTTTAGCAGCAGGGAAGCCACATCCTTCCACAAGAGCTTGCATCTATGTTGAGGGGAAGGGCGTCTCTTTGAGATAGTCTTCCCCTGTTATCGCTCCAAGATTTTACTGCAAGGAGAAATAAGCTGGGCTGGGCCAGCACCTCCAGCATTGTGCGGATGCAATTCAGTCTTGAAGGACATGATAGTGAAATCAGTGCCCATATACTGAAAAAAGGTCATATACAGATTAGTCATATATGGAGCCTCAAGCCTCTGAAATAAGGAAAACCATGGGCGGCAAGTAGCAAGTCTGGCTAACTTACGCTGGAGATGGGAAATGAGGTACAGATCCTTTCTCTTCTGAGGCACCAATTCCCAACCCAACCCCAACAGAACAATTATGGGGGGGAAAAATATAGCAACACGTTCCAACATGAAGACTCCCTACCACAGTAAGTAAGCATGGCAACAGGGCAGACAACTCCTCGCCTACCCTCCCACGTAGTGCTGTAAAATGGATATCCAGAGGCAGGCTTAGCAAGAATAAAAATGTATACACATGAGACAGGATATGCTCTATATTGCAGACCTAGCATGCAGAATTTGCTCTACATAAGGAACAGCCTAAATCTTATCACAGTACAGGAAACCTACACACCTCTTCATTCCCACTGTGGGACCTTGACTACGCTTTCTATAGGGCATTTCATAATTTGCCCAACCCAAATCTCAGGTAGGGATGAAACTACTCTTAACTTACTGTTACAAACCACACTGTGAAAGGAAGCAGCAGGCTCTGTATCAAGAAGCTTTTTGTTGATTTCAGGTCGACACATATCATCAGCTTCTTTGCAAAATTTCCTTGGCCTTTAACTTGCTTCCCTTGGACATTTTCTTGGGCTTGTGCAACACCCAGAAAAGTTTTGGATCTGTAGCCACTCAGTTTGTAATTGCTGGGGTCTGAAAGAAGAAAAGCTACAACAAGCCAAACGTAGAGGAAGAATGTAAGGGTTAGACTTTCCAACCTCTGCCTGCTCAAGAGGCCCACCTCAATCACAGGAGCAATCACAAGTTTCACAAGCATTGTGATGGAAAAACCAATGTTTGACAGAGGAATTCAGGACCATCACAACCCACGTTTCCAGGTTTAAAAAAAAGGGTTCAAAATTGAAAAACAAGATTAGACACAGATCTGAATATCACTGAGACACAGGGAATGTTGAGAACCCAGTTTGGATTTTGTGATGCTGGACCAAATCCAGTCAATTGTCCATGTTTTGCTGAAAAAAGACTGGCTATTATAGCACAGCTTCAATGTATGGCTTGCTACCATTATACACAAGTCAAGTAGCTAGACTGTTGATTATAAACACTAAGAATGATGTTTAGTTGGCAGAAGGGAAGATGCCACATGAATTGCATTTATCATGCAAATCATCAGATGTTTATCTAGAAGAAAAGTTAAATCTGACTCACATCTCACTATTTCCTGCTCCTTTCCTAAGCATTACCTCTGGAAACTGATTTTTTAAGGTCATCAGGCTATAGCTATAAATGATTTTATACAAAGCCACAAGGACAGAATGAGAGATGCAGGCCTGGAGAAGTAAATTAAAGATAACTGACATTTACACGTCTCCCAGATACTGGGCTACCCACAGGCTGTCACAGCCCCAGGGACATGTTAGAGCAGCCGCTAGGGAGGACATGAGTTTCAGGAAAGCTTTGGATACAAACACTGCCAAACAAGTAGTTTCCATTTGCTCATTTTATTGACACAAAATGGTTAAATGCTAATATTGCTTCATTTCGTCTCCACAGCCTGTAATACAGCAGAAGCCAGACACTTCACAGGCTTAGATCTGTGCCTCCCACCTGATGGCTAAAAAATGCTATTTAGAGGTTTGCTTTTGGGAACTGGCTTGTAGGTGAAGTAGATATGCATTAGAACAATGGTCCAGAGGAATGGCAAGCGTTAATTGATTCCTAAAAGCTTGTTTGTGATAAAGTTTCTCTAAGCTCCACTGTGTCTAAAGCCAGCAGACACAGAGGCTGGGAAATTGAAGACATGTATCACACTGTTCCATAACACGAACAGTTTAACCAAACAGAGATAAGCGACTCTGCACCATCGAGTGCCCAGCTGGATTTTTGGCTTTGGTAGACAGACCAAATTAGGAGGACTAGTAAATCAAATTAAGATATGTGCATGTAATGGGTTTGGGAAACAAAGGAGTATGCTGATAGAACAGAATATGGACAGTATGAGCGCTTGTACATGTGACGGGGGTTTGGTCCCTAAATTGAAATGGTGGGTTTTTAACTGTGACAATTAAAAACCCACCATTTCAATTTAGGGACTTACATCACTATTATGGCAAGTGGCCTAATCCTTCTTTTTTTTCTTTTTTGTGGAGCCTGACTGTGTCTCCCATGGCTGTGGGCAAGCTGCTGGTGAGCTGAGCAGCCCCTGAGCTGCAAGGGGCCTGGTCCTTCCCTCTGCAGTGGCACCCCCCGGGGCCACCTGGGTGGGCTACTAGCGGGTAGGTGTTGCCCAGGGGTGCCACTGCCATGGAGGGAAGGTCTGGGGCCCCTCTCACTTCAAGGCCCACCAGCAGCTCACCCCCCACCCCCCCAGCCATGTGAGAGGAGGGGAAGCTCCATGGGGGGGCGGGGGGGAAGGAACAGGCCTCTCACTGCTTTTTTTTCCCTCCCTCCCTCCCCGTGGAGCCTGCCCATGGAAGCTGCTGCCAGTCTGTGCAGCACCTGAAGCTGCGGGGGGGGAGGGGGACAACTCTTCCCCAGTCCTACACTCTGGAAGCCTGCCAGGTGCTGCTCCCCATGAGGGCTCAGGGAAGAGTTGGATCTGGCGGGTGCTGCCTGTGGCCTGGGGCAGCATCCGCACAGCTAGCAACTTGCCCAGTTGGCCCTGGGGGGCACCACTGCCACGGAGGGAAGGACTAGACACCCCCCCCCTGCAGCTCAGGGACTGCATGGTTCAGTGGCAGTTCACATGGGCAGACTTTACCTGATCTGTGGGGGCGAGCTGCTGGTGGGCCCCAAGCTGGGGGAGGAGGTAGGGATCTGGACCTTTCCTCCATAGTGGAAGTAGCACCCAGTCTGATCCAACTATTCTTTGAGACCAAGCTGGGGCAGCCCACTGTAGAAGGAAGGACCAGGGTCTCCCACAGCTCAGGGGCCACTTGGTCCATTGGCAGCTTGCCCTCCCAGCCATGGGCACACTTCGCAAAAAAAAAAGGATCAGGCCCCTCACCACTCTGTCTTCAGCCCGCCTCTCCCACAGCGAGCTGTCAAAAGACTGCTATGTTACAAATAGCTACACTGCAAACTAAACTACATTCAGATGTGGTTTCATTTGCAATATAGCAAACTCATTTAAATCATAACCCGCCCCCCCCACATGTACACCATGATGCAATTAAACCGCAAAACATGCCAATTTTCGTCACCTCTCCAAGCACCTTATAATGACCCCAGGAAAACCAATCAACAATGCTCAGAGATGAAGAGTCAGAGGAGGAAACAGATACAAAAGGAGGGATTTCAGAGCAGCAAAGAGTCCCCAAGAGAGGAACCTGAGGCCACCATAGACAGAGCCTGTACCACCAGCCTGTCTCACCCACCTCACTCGGGTCAGGGGGCTCAGCCATTGACCTCCATGGCATCTGACATTCAAGAAAGAGCCTCAGGGTGAAGCTCGTGTACTGGCCAGATGTACCTGCCCTCTGTGACAGATAGAATCAGGGAGTGGGGGAGTATTTTGTTTGCCTTGCCTGCATTATTCTTATCTGCTACCACTGTGTACCAATAAAATTTGCCTGTTATCAAATGGAGAGGTCATGGTCTGCCTGAGGGTTTGGGTCTACCTGGAACAAGGTATCTGTGTCATAAACCCAGTGCCAACAGCACCCCTGCAAAGATGAGGGCATATGAAATATCTGGGCACATTCAGAGCTGCAGCAAACAGCTGCTTGAGACTGCAGTTGCGCCCCTGTTGATTGAAGAAGTGGTGCCCTAGCCTCCTCTCTTATACAGACTCCCTGTGTGATCTGGGAAAAGCCACTTGATTTCAGTGGCTAGTAGGTGCCTAAATACCTTTCAGGATGTAGCCTTTAGCCCGTCTGTGGTAGAGTTTCTCATATGAAAAAAAGAATAACACTTCCCTATGTCTGAGGTGTATTGCATGAATACAGAAGACTGTGATGTGTTTGAGTAGTATGGTAGTGGAGTACCATAGCTAGGTTAGGATGGAAAACAGTTCCAGAGATCACTTTTGTTCTCTGCAGTTTAGCATCTCCGCAGCTTATGACTCAACTGTGACTGCGTCAAAAGGGCTGTCCCCGAGTTTCTCTCAACCCTTCCCAGTTCCCACCTGTTTTTGCTAAGGAGGGAGTTAAGAATGTGAACTTCAGTGCCAAAAATTTTCCAGTGGGTTCTCCACTCCCTATTAATTACCATGCCATCTGACCCCCAAATCTCTTGTCTTGCAGCTGGGCCACAGCCAGCTTTCTGCTGTAAGACACAATGTAGTTATTAATGTTACTAGTTCATCTGGAAAAGAATTCAGCAGTTTATTACAGCTGTTCAGAAACTGCTCTGTGGGTTTGGTACCAAGAGGATATTCATATTGAAAAAAAAGATGCTGCTGCAAAGCAAGAAAATGTAATTTAATGCTCTTAGATGAAGAGAATTAAGTTTCTTCATGTTAAAAAGGGATGCGGGTGAAGTGCACGCCAAATATATTTATCCATGCAATTTGGCGGGGGTGAAAGCGCAAACCCACTTTTTACTGTCATTTATAAAACTGTACAGAACCATCAACTTTAATAACAGCTGCATTTGCTCATGCCTGGGAGAACTGGCAACAAGTAAAGTTAACACATGGGAGAGAAAGTGCTTTATCTTCTACACTGTTTATTGCTTCTTGTGTCCTCTTTTGTCCATATGAGCATATTGTTCATACCTGTTTTGCACACCCATAGAATATTATTCACCTGTTTTCTGATGAGTTTGTACTAGATATATCACTTATGTTACTGTTTATATTGGGTTAAATTCAGTGCTAGACTCCCCTGGGAGATGCACGCAGTCCATCCAGACTCCACTCATCTTAATTCAACCCAAAGACCTCCATGCCTCAAATACAGGACATTACTATTGGTGAGATCAAAGCCCTAGCATAGTCTCCACCATATACAGATGGCTTTCACGTTATTCACTGCTTTGATTCCATCTATCCCAATATTTTGGTTACCTTTTCAGGTCTTCCAATACCACCCTGCTCCTGCCTCACCAAGATTATTTCATGCCATAGGGCTCTTTGGGTTTTATAGTTTGCCACTCTACCCAGCAATATTGTCTAGTCCAGGGGTTTTCAACCTTTTTTAATAAGTGTACCCCCAGTATCCCCCTTTTTAGTAAGGGGGGGTGGGGGAGGGAGGTGAGCACTGGATGTGGAGTGGGGATGGGGAGGAGCAGCCAGACACAGGGTGGGGGCATGGCAAGTGGCGGAGCAGTGGCAGCGCAACATCTGTGCGGCCCTGCTCCCACCGCGCCATGGCCCTGCTCCTGTGAGGCAAGAGTGTGGGGTGGTGACGCTCCATCCCCACCCACCCCATATTCCCCCTGGGACCTTTCAAAGTACCCCCAGGGGTATGCGAACCCCTGGTTGACAACCCCTGGTCTAGTCTGTTACTCAGCACTTGGGCACTAACAGTGTTTCACTCAAGAAACTGCCTGACACATTTCACTTAGACTCCATTTGTGGCAGTCCCACATAGGTTAGTAGCAAAATGAAGCTAAGCCTCTTATTGAAATTCATCATACTACAGCCCAAAGCAAATTATTGTTCTTATAACAACTCTTTATCATGGCAAGATTCCAATTGATTTCATAAGGACAGAAAACTGGCTTAATGGTTCTGTCCATGCAACATCACATGAATAATTTATAACATCAATTTGACTAGTGGGTAGAGATGAATGGTAGGCTTCAGTCCTCCCAAAATGGACCACCATAGCTTTGCAAATGGGAAACTGAGTTGGGCATAAGTCAATACCTTCCCCTGAATACAACGCCAGGCACACAGCAGAACCCCACCATTGTTTGTTCAGTGCACCACTCATCCAGAGCATCATTTACAAGCAGAAAAGAGATATTATGGACCCAAAAGAGCGTCTGCTAAGTCAAGAGAAAGAACAGAGATATCAGCTAGAGCATGGAGGAGAGATGGAAAGGTAGACAGCTTAAGTTAAGCACCGAAAGTTGCTGTGAGCAACAAGAAATCAGATAGGATAACTGGGAAGAAAAAGCAAAGAAGATCAGAATAGAAATTAAAAGGAAGAGGTGGGGAAAGAGAATAAAGAGGAAAGGGAGAAGTAGGGAGAGGACCAGCAAGAGGGGAAGATGAACAGGGAGCTTGCACATTAAGTTGAATTAGACCTCCCCTCCACCACGTCCTTGATAACACATCTGGTGGCTGCATCAGGGTGGGCAGCTGCCACATAAAAGTCCTCAGTACACATTTCCCTCATAATTTCTCTTCCTATGTTTTTATTAAAAAAAAAGAGGTGTTCTCTCAAATGGGACCATCGAATGTAGAAGAGGCAAGGACCATGGGACCAGACATGCTAACATACCTAGTCTGATAGTATCCAGGAACCAGAGAAATTTCTCATGCCCAGGGTCTAGCTTACCTAGTCCTTGGACAGAGACTACTTTAAGTTCATTAGGGTTTAAACAGTGCTGCAGATGTGGATGATTCATTTAAGGTGTCCTCCTATCTAAGCCATCTATATATGAGCCAGTGCCCCATTTGTGGAACTAAGGGTCTCTCTGATTTGTAGGAGGAGAGACAAAACAGACAGCTAAGCCTGTGGCCTTTTGTGCTCGCTACAATCTCATTCCACTGAGTCCTTTCCCCATAGTCCCGATTTAAGCTGCCAAGTGCTGATGCCCTGGGATATTCCACATCCCACACGTGGCTGTAATTCAGAGCTGGGTGAAGTTATTTTGGCAAATACAGCAAGTGATGGCTACGCAGGAACCCTTTCTTCCCTTCTGCTGTATAGAAAGCTTTCTTCTAACTACATGTTACAGCAGGGGCATGAACTCTGAGGCTCTTTCCACAGCTGTCTCTCAGAAAACATAGCCAAACCAAGTATCAGAGAAAAAAAGTCAAACCTATGGCCTGTGATCTGCAGTCATTATGCATTGAAGCCACAGGACTCAGCTGGCCTGCTACTGTTGGTGCTGCTCTTTTCCCCAGAAGATTGGTGCTGGCTGGGTAAAGAGAGTCAAGATAAGACTATGTTTCTCCTTTGACACTCGACAGTAGGGCAATTTCCTGCCTTCATTCCTGTTAATTCATGGCTCTGGGGAGATGGTGGGAGTGGGTAATGAGGCAAACAGTAACCTCTCTGGAGTCCCCACGACAGGAAAATTCTGCTATAGGCAAGTTAAGTTCTGCTGTGAATAAAAAGGCTAGTCCACATGGGCCGCTAGGCCATACAGCTACCTACACAGCAAAGTGACTGCCATGGATTTACTGGGTCATAATACCACAGCAACCGAAAGATGGACTGTCTCCTCACAAAGACTTGGAGGCCTTGCAAAAAAAAAAAAGCATGTCTGGTAACCATGGGCCAGATTCTACCCAGAAAACAATCATCATTTTTTTTTGGTCTTGCAAAGCCCTCTCAGTCCCATGAGGTCTTCCCCACTGGATAGAGACAGTTGTAATCCAACCGTCTCACCTGAGTGCTGCTCTATAGTCTTAAATGAGCTTTACAAAGACATTGTGGCAAATGCACCATGTCAACTTGATCCCGAAGATTCCCGGACCAGAAATTTCAAACCAGTGTTGGATTTCTGCCCGAGAGCCCTTCCCTATTCTTTCCTTGTTCTACCAACAAGACATTACTTAAACTGGAAACAACAAGCAAATTGAGTGGCCTGGTCATGACATAATACATTAATGGCACTGCTTTTTCTTCTGACAAGACTGTTCCTAATGCAGATAACCACTTCACATGATCAGTTCAGCTATTTCCAATGAAAAAGAAAACCACAGTCAAATGAAACTCTCAATTGTCCCAGAACTTCTGACAACATCCTATTATGTCAGATTGCATTGGGCTGAGGCATACAATCCATCATAACTTGACTTAATGAGGCAATTAAAAACAAATGCATTACATGGTCAACCTGCTGGGTGTAGCTTTTCCTTAGCTTCAGCTGGCTTCACATTCTCTTACAGATAAAGAGTACAAGAGACTTAAGAGGAGTCTTTTATTGAATTTCCCTTGGAATAAAAGAAGTGAAAGTCTGGGAGTGTGGATACTAGAGGGGTGCTCTCCTGCAAACAGGTAAGGCTCTATGTACTGGAGTGATAAAGCTTTTTTGATCCCATGAAAGAGTTCTTCAGTGTGAACTACTACAGCAAGACAAGAGGCCTTTTTATTCAGGGGCCTTCTACTGAAAACACAAAATTAAATGTAGAACAAAGTACTGTATATAGCAGGGGGGGAAAAGTGAAAGACTGGCAGAGTGAATCAAATATCTGGCGCTGATTCAAGTAAAAAAGGATTCCCTCAGCTTAAATGCACCCAGCTTATGACAAAACTGGGGCTCTCTCTACTTGTTCTTGAGGGCTAACACAACACTGTTATAGGCAACACAGGAAAGCAAACCCCAGGCTGCCAGGTAGCTGCCCTCCCCCCAAACCCCATGTACAGGCACCCACACCTAGGTGCATTGTAGAAGTATTTCACTTTTCTTTAAAGCATCAGTTATTAGCCACTGCTGAAGTCATATGATGTCAAATTACCTGGTCGGATGCACTATGGCATTATTTTTTTCCTGGGTTTCATACGCAGTGGATCTGGGCTGACTTGACAGTTCAGGTACTGGCATATGGCTACTACAGTCAATAGGCAGTTAATAACCTCCCTACCCCCTTTAGTATACTTTCTATAGGGCTTGCTTACCAGCCTCAGAAAAACCCAACACAAGTAGTAGTTCAACTGCTCAGCTTGCTGACTGAAGCACAGGCAGCTGAATTCCAGGCAGTTACGTGTGGAGGATTTAATTTGTCATTGAGGAAAGTGCAGTTTTCCAGCTTTATTCACCACTTCCATTGGACTAAAGAACCAGAAGCATCCACAAATGGCACCTCTTACAGTTCCATTGATGATTTCTTAATTACTATAACCAGCCATGCACACACACTTTCAGATCTTTCCTCCTCCATGAAATCAGCGGTGGCACTGTTCCTACCGATTAAAATCAGGATTGAAGACCACTGAAGATGTCCCAATTCCCTCTTTTTTTCTCCTGTTAAAGGCACAGGTGACTGTTTCATTTCAAAATAAAATGAAGGGGTGTTTCCTGCTGCTGTAGCTGGTGACACACTGATTGACCACAAGTACTGAACAGTGGCAAATTCCAAAATGAGCTTGACAGCTCTTATATACTAGCATGGAGTAGGCCCACAAGCACCCATGAAAAGTTACTCAACCAATGAATCAACTTGCAGGGGTAGATCCAGAACAAATACTCTGCCCATGGTCAGCTGCAGCCATTCCTGATCACTTTTATCACAATGGGGTACATTTTCCTTATATTGACCAGACTGTAGGCACCTTCTCATCACATATATGTTCTCTGCAAATGGAGACAACAGTGAGAAGTCAGACGGGAGAATGCGCAGATGACTGGAAAGGGATTCAGTGCATCTTAGGACAGGATGTTCTCTTTGTACATGGATAAAGCAGCCTCATAGGTTGCGGTCATAGGTCAAATTCCTCCCCTCCAGAGCAAGGAGAGAAGCCTCTCTTCACTCACCAGCCCTCTAGTAGTAACTCACAACTATAGCTCCTAGACCAGCTCCTGCTTGCCACCCCCTTCTTGCCTTCACCTTCATCCTCAAAAGTCATTTGGCCAACTCCTTTCCCAGGGGAGGGAATATTCAGTGATTTGATCCCACTTTAGACCATTTTAAAATGAATTCCTGGTTTTGATTTCAAGACATTCATTCAGAATGGCTAAGGAGCTGGCGCGAGTGAGACAAACTCATTCATCTCCTGTTGCACCAGTGACCTATGCTTCCTTATAAACTGAAAGCTACTCTATAGAGATGAAAGGTTGGTCTGACTCCTATAAAAAGATGCATGGTGGGGAGCATTCACATGGACTAGAGACTACCAGCCAAGATACAACCATGAGATAAAACTTTTGTGTGTTTTTTTCACAACACCTCATGACATTAACCTTTCAGATCAAGATGGAGAGAAGGCAGAACTTCAACAGAGCAACAAATCCCCCAGTCCTGTAATGTCTCCATAGCTATCAAATTGGAAGGCCTGAAAATTGCTACTTACTCAATACTTATAAAGTGATCATTTCTCTAAGTATATCACAAGATGAATATTTAATGTTTTCTGCACAGATTGCTATTCCAGCCTTGCAATATTTAAGCAATAAGACTTGTCAGGGAGAATGGTAGCCATGAGATAATTACATCTCAGGAGTATTTTGATGTGCAAAGAACAGAGAAGGGTTTGTATTATCTCAAGAGTATGACTGTGTCATGATTATAACACTATATAGAATTAGGTATTGCCAGCAGGAAAAGTTCCCTAACTCAAGTACTGAAACCAGGGTTTTCCTCATGGTTTCTCTAGCTGAAACCTGATGCTGGATGGGCAATGACAATTTGGGAGCGGGGGGAACAGAAGTAAAAGCCAAATCATACAGCTATGAACTCCTTTTGCCACTGGCTAGCCCCTGAGGGAGCTGCTGTCCAGTCCTTATTGGACCACAAGGCAGGAAACGAGGTGCAAAAGGCAAGAAATAAAGAGTAGGAACTCTGCAGCTCTGACAGGAGCTTGGAAGACCTACCCCAAGGAGCAGGGCCACAATTTCAAAAGCTGCTTCTTGCCTCTTCTTAAAAATAACAGAATTACTGGCTGTTTGCCCAGCAAACTAGTGCCCTCCCAGGCAGTTTTCAACAGTCCTCAGAAGTCATAGGTCAAATCCCAAGCAGAAGCAGCTGTACAAGATGCAGTGAAGAAAAAAAAAAAAAAAAAAAGCAAAAAAAACCGTTCCAGCTTCTGGTAGCAGCAAAATTAGACTGAAGAGTCAAAAGGAAACAAGTGTTAGT
>NW_017728997.1:20049104-20050556 GCF_001723915.1 Gavialis gangeticus | reverse complement strand
AAAAAAAAAAAAAAAAAAAGCAAACAAGACCGTTCCAGCTTCTGGTAGCAGCAAAATTAGACTGAAGAGTCAAAAGGAAACAAGTGTTAGTCAGCCCCTTGAGACACTTTTGGGGTGGGACCTGCTATTTAAAAATGCACCACTTGAAGGAGATTGTAATCACAATGGATTTCTACCTCAATAAATAATGATTATGAAGAAGGCCGGATAGGACTGAGCAATTCCTGCATGGGGACAATCTCAACTTACTGATTCATTCATTTCAGGCCTGCTCTGCTCCTTAAGATTGCTGCCACCTCGGAATCAACTCCTGAGAGCATCTTGCGTGAAAAACTAAAAACCCAATGAGCCAAAAAACAACATCATTTCCCATAGCAATGAGTCTCAGAGTATCGTGGAAAGTAATCAGAGTTATCAGAGAAAAATGTTCTAGCTCTTAGAGCAATATGGTAAGGGAATAAAAAATAATAATAATAATAATAAAAAAATCCAGTCTTTAAGAAGAAAAATTTCAAACTCTTCTGTCCTTTTCCTGCCATTTCTAGCTGCTAAAATTATGCCAATCATTTAGGGGCCTATCCTTCAAAATGTGGAGCAGCACCTGAGAAATGCCATCACTAGAATACAGCGCTCAGCATGAATCAGAAGACCATCCACATGAGTTTCAGCTGAACAACTAGTGAAATTCGTACACCCAGCTTACCAGCAATAAGCATACTGGGTGTGGAAGAGGGCCATAGTATAACATGGGCAGAACACTACTGGGTCCTGAAATAATCTTCCAACATGTGGAAGTTTGATATGTAAATAGATCCACTAAGGGACAAAGAGGAAATACACATAGCTTTATGCCCTGCTAGTTTTAGTTGAAAGTATCCTAAGAACCACATTTAAAGTACCATCACTACTACTGTAATGACCGGTTGGGGCATAGAGATATTACATCCAAAAAACATTAAAAGAAAACCGAGTGCTTGACTTTGCAAATGCAGAGTTAAGATATGCAGAATTAAGTCACCCAGAAAACTTTAATTCAGCTCCCTTGTGCAGAGGGATTACAACACAGCCTCTAATTATATGAGCACATATTAGTTTTCCTCAGGGCACAGGCTGGGTGATACTCCCTAGCTGAACAGCTTTTCAATATTTTGTTTTACCCGTATTATTTATGCTTGAGCTCAGTGCTCAGTGCCTATTTACTGCATAATATTCAAAGCCCGGTCTAAATATAGAAATATTTATTTTCTCTTTTTTTTTTCCTTTCCTATAGTGTTCATTTCTGTAGCATCTGCAGCCTTCACAAACATTAATGAATTTATCTTTGCAACTGTAGGAGGTGATAGGGTCACCACAGAAAAGATATTAAAATGGCGCATTCATTGTTGGCACTCGAATTCAAGCCACACACATAACCTGATTCATAGTTTCATAGATTTAGGGTCGGAAGGGACC
>NW_017728997.1:20048553-20049093 GCF_001723915.1 Gavialis gangeticus | reverse complement strand
GAGGGCGAGTTCCTTCTGTTTGTTCCCCATGCTACGAGCATCTTTACACATGGCATTTTATATGTGCAAAGCACAACTCCCACAACATCCCATTGCAGTCCTGAGCGGCCAGTCTTTCTGCAAATCAGACTCCATTTGAGCTCCCAGAAAGTGAGGAACACAAGCTTAGTGGTCATCTGTGAAAGACTTGGTTTCAAACAATTTCCCAGCATTACATAGGAACTTTGAGGCAGAGGCAGAGAATTAATCCAATTTTCCAGAGCCACTCTGGAGGCAGAAGACAGGCCTCTATCCTCCTATATTCCTCCATTTTCTTTGGCTACCTGCCTTCCAACTTCTGCAACAATACCTGTAGACAGTCCCATTAACTACACCAGATATTTGTGCACCTGCCTCCCACAAGCTTGACCTGGCTCTGGCCCCTGCCCCAGCCCCAGCCCCAGCCCCTCTTGCCAGGGTGGCACAGCCCTCCTTCCTCACTGTGAAAAAACTACCCAAAATGGTTTGGATGGGAAATAAGACCATAGCTTTTACTGCCAG
>NW_017728997.1:20021718-20043553 GCF_001723915.1 Gavialis gangeticus | reverse complement strand
CCTTCAGCCATCTCAGTCTCCCTCTTTGCTTCCTCATCCCAGCCTCTCCACATTTTAGTCCTCTGCCCCCATTTTCCTGAATTGCAAGTCCCAATCTCCCTCATCACTGCATGGGCACCATGCTCTGAAACACCCCCAATATCAGAGCCTGTATTTGGTGCCACCACTTTCCCCCCTGATTTCCAGGGAAGTGACTGAAGGAAGCTCCTGTGGCAGAAAGCGGAGATGTTTTTGGACAGTTGTAGCACACCTGCAATCATATTTGCATACAGGGGCTCTGCAAGAGACTGGGCATGGGCATGTTCTTTTGCTCTGTGGCGGATGGCACATGTGCAGTCCAGTCCAAACAGAAACCGTGTGGGGATGGAGCAAGCCAAGCTAAGAAGTCTCTGCTGAGCGTGTTCAAACTGAACAAGTGTTACTCCAATGAAATCTAGGCCAGTTGGTTCCCCTTGCTCGTCTCCCCAAGAGGTTTCAAGTGTTAATTCAGTCCTTTCATTAATTCAGGCTTCACAACATCAAAGCGAATGCTCTGGGTTTATTTCTAGATGAGATGAATGCTGTAAACATCCAGGTCCAATGGGAAAGAAGAGCCCAAGTGCAAAGCTCAACACTGAGCTACAGCCAACACCGTTTGAAAAAGTTACAGGTCTTCCTCAAACAAAGGTCTGTGAGTCAAGGTACCCAGAAGAAGGCATCAGTGTGAGGAACAGCCCACTAAAATGTAGATAAACACAGGCTTATTTCATCCTCTTCCCCTTTTTAGGTTTCAGTTCATTTTTTCTACCCTGATTTCATTCCAGCGAATGCAATGCTACAGGCTGCTTGTATCCTGCCATATATACACAGTGAAGTGGAAGAGTAACTGTCAAGCTTTGTAAGTGTCCAAAGCACTGCTCAGAGTCACTTGTCTGCTGTGATACTGCATGAATCAGTTCTTATCCGTCCCCTTATTCCTTTGGAGTCAGGTCACCTTATGTGTTCAAGGGAAATCTCTGTGAATCAAAGTACTGACAGAACTGCGGGGGCTGGGGAGCGATAACTTGCAAATGAAAAATTAAAAAAACAACTGGGGAAATCTGGAAAGTTACAGTGATATGAGAACCCAGGAGCAACATGCATCAGAAAAGAGAGCACAACCAAGAAACCAAGGATCTCATTTATCACTCTATATATGTAACCTGCAGCCTGCAACTAGCAGTATTTGGATGGGACAAGAAATACCATTGTGGAGAGAGAGGGAGGGAGGGAGAGAAGCAGCAAAGGAGGATGAATCAATATACCCCATTAGAGCCCAGAATAACATTTTTGTTCTTTTAAATTTTTTCTCCTTTACGTTGTAGCTTGCTTCATAAGAAAGCTTAATAATAATCTCTTTAACTAGCTCCAATTTTTAATTTAAGGAAAGGACTCTTTTTCTGTTGCTGTTTGTGCAATTAAGGACAATGATGATTTATGCAATACAAGTTAGGTCATGTATAAGATTTCTGAACTCAGATCAAGATTGTCCTCCTGTTCCTATCCCAGCCTTGTGTTTACACATGGTCCAGTTACACAGCTGCATTTTGCCGCGCAGCATACACTATAATGCAACCTTGGGTCTGTCTGCTGCTCTGCTAATTCATTTCTGCTCTTATCTTCAGCATGTCATTATTTCATTGTAGTCCAGCTCTTCCAAGTAATTTTGCTAGTGCCTCACAGACCTAACTCACAAATTTAGACTGCTGGCTAGAACTGGAAGAAAAAAAAAACTAGTTGATAATACAATGACAATCCAGATGCTCCCTCTCCAGCAGAAAACTTTTGATTTTACAGTTAAAAATAGGAAGTTGAAACATTTTGGTTTGAAAATGCCATCCTGGTGCCTATTGGAAGTTGGAGGTGAGGTGGTTTCTGCGGTCATTTTTTTCCTATGGAATGGGTTCCTTGCTTGGACTACTTCACCTAGGATGTACCATAATCCTCCCTCATCATGAAGACAAGTAGCTGAGAGAAGAAATCCAGCCCATATTCAGCCCAGAAGAGCATAACCTGAAGGAGAACAGGGATATCAGGAATCTGAGCAATTATTGTGAAGCACCATAAAAGAATAGTTCAAGACATTTGGGGGGCAGAGGAGGAAAAAGATGCAAAACTGAAAGAGATCCACAGAATGTAAATACTATTTATGAATAATTCTGTTTAGTCAGATTTGTCAGCAATTTAATAGAAAGGTCTTTAACCAGCATAACAGACATTAATTGCATCTTCCCTATGGAATGCATGCAGCTGGCTATCAGGATGTATGGGTAATGCCAAAGTGCAAAGGCTTTGCTGCTAGGGCTATACTGACAAACACCTCATACTGGCCAACTGGTTCTTTGGCTGGTAAAGCTTATACCATTTTCCCACAGAACATTTTAATACTCTACCTGTGAATGTAGCTATTCTGGCAAAACCACTCTGCTTGGACCAGGCTTTTCTGTATTGGTTTCTTCAGCTCTTCCCAGTAACGACATGGCAATAGCTAATGTCTGTACTGCAGGGTGAATTGGGCTACACTGAGTTCTGTGCTGCTCGTGCATCCTAAGCTAGTGCTTTAATGCTAGCTCAGGTATCTTTACTCCCTTGTAGCCCCAGCTGTGACTGCAGTGTTGACATACCCAATTATGCCGCTCAACAAAGAGGCAATTCATTTCCTCTCCTCCAGCACTTGAATTCCACCTGCAGGAATGTCCCAGAGCACCCTGTGTCTGGCACCCTCACACTCCGGAGTGCCAGTAAAACAGCACATGAAGGACAGCACAGGGCTGTCATCTGAAAATAGACCATAAAAAGCAGAGCATAAGCATCACGCTTCCAAGCAACAGAGAGGAGCCAGTTCAAGGAGCCTAACTCTAAACTTCAGCACAATTAGTAAATCACTAAGGAAGATGTATCAGCTTCATTTGCTCTCAGAGAGGATCACCTCCTTTCCCATTCCTTCCGAAGACCTCTCGTGCATTCAAATGCACTCATCAGGTCCCAATAAGCATGATCAAGAATATATCCAAAAGAAAACTAAAAAAGAAAATTGCTTGAGCAGATGGAATAGATCAGCTTTCAATTGTGCCCACAAACTAATAAGATCCATTTCAATATCAGTCTGGAGGGGAGAGCACCAGCTCACATATCCCAGTCTCAGTTGTTAGGTGCAGTATGAGGGGAGAATTCTTCTGGGTACCCTAATAGGTCAGGAGCATCACAGCAACATGATGATCCCTGTGGAAAGGGCTGCTAAATGAACTCTTACTGCTGAGATGTCTTCATGTATAGCCCTGAACACAACAGGCAGCAGAAACCCACATCAGCCTACATGCCTGTGCCTCTTGCATCTCATTTTACCTGCACATTGGTTTGGAAAAAAAAAAGTTTTTGTCTGCTACTGCAAGTTACTTGTCAGTGACCTAGGATTTATCAAGTTCCAGTCACCAGCTGAGAGAGAGGCTCCTTGATTCCTATTTTCCCCCCAAACTGAGGGGAAAAAATACCCAGGATCTATTCCCTTTTGAAGAACACTGCAGTCGGAAACTTTACAATCAAAGAGATGCACTTTCTTTGTCATTCCCTCAGTTATTGATTTGCAATGATTGCCACATAAGATGAAAATGGGTGACTTCTGCATAGCAGAACAAAGGCAGGCGTCAGGGCTGTTTATTACCACACCATCATCAACTAGCATAGGCATGATGTTAAAGCCAGAGAAGGAAAGGACGGGTGAGTCAGACAGCCTGAATTTTAACTCTTTCCTGAGTAAGCACCTTCAAGGAGCAGACAATACAGTTGTACAACTATTTTGTTTCTGGCTCTTCTGCCTTAGCCACTGTAAGAGACTCTTGCTATTTCCTCTCTGGCCATTGGCTGGAGGTTACATCATACAGCAGATGTGGCCTCCCAGTATAACCTGTCTTTAATGTAATCAGAGCTGACAACCTCTCACCAGCAAGCAGTGCTCTTTGGAAGACTTTTCATAGGGTGAAATCCTGGCTTCACTAGGGTCAGTGACTTCAGTGAGGCCCAGATTATACCCACAGACTTGAAGAACCATTGTATCATCTAGTATACAAACGCATTTCACCAAGTAACACCTACATTTTGCTCCACAACTTGCACACAAGCACATCTTTTTAAGAAACTGCAGATGATACCTGTGCCTTCTCTCATCTTGCTGCAGAAGGAAATAAATCAACTGTGGCACGAACTAGGGTCCATACAGCTGGCTCCTCTTGAGGTTTCAGATTTATATGGATGGCCTTTTTTTTTTTTTTCCTGGTGAAACCACAATAATTAAAATCCTGGCCACATTCCCTTGTATATTGCTAGGAGCTTACAGCCTAACAAGACAATACTGTTCGGACAGGTTCTAGGACTCTGGAGCACTTTAGCCTTACTCCTGATTCTTGTACGGTGTTTTTGAAGAGACTTGATCTTCTAAGTAAAGATGCAAGTCCTTACCATCTCTGAACATAAGGCCCTTGCATTGTCTAAGAACTGCACCTAACTAGAACATCCAAATTAGAAGCCACATCTGAAATTTCTGGCCTTTGGTGTTTTGTTCTTTCTGGGAACAGACTAACTGACCCTTTAAGTCCCACCCCTGCAAGTGGACCCATCATCACAACACCCTCACTTAGCTGGGCAGGCAACAATCTTCTCATCATATACAATGTTTAAAAACACCTCAAACTGTTTCCATTTTGCAACAAGATCTTTTTAAGGCTGGCATAAGTAACAAGGCCGGGGGGAGTGGAGAGGAAGGGAAACAGAAACATGTTCTTCATAATAGCCAATAGTCTGAACAGGTACTTGAATAAGCATCTGATGTCCCAATCGAGTGCTCTCTAACAACTAGGCCACCTGGCTATTTCAGCTTTTCTTTCTTTCTTGGTTTTGAACAGATCCTGGACAGAAGAGAAATCTTCCTGACCAGCTCTACTTCTAGCTGCTATTCTTATACAACTGTCCTGCAAATTAGAGAGAGCTTTCAGAGAATATAGCCAGAGATGAACAATAGGCAAATAATCTTACGAGAGAAGGGCTGATGGGCAGACAATATGAATAATGAGAACAATATTCTGAAGGAAGAGATAACTAAAGCAAAGGGAGCAAAAATAACCACGGAGATTGTATCCGGCATAATCCACTTCTGCCAAGGTTCCTTACTGGAGGCTCCTCCTTTTTTCAGGTGGACAGGAAACATCAAGCCTGAGGTTCTGAACTGATGTTTGAAAGAGAGAGGATATTTTATACTGTAAGGGATGCACTTGCAGAGAAACAAAAGGTTTGCAAGAAGCAATTAAGCATTTCCCATCAAACTTGACATTTGGCATCTGCTCAAGCGTCTGCTGAGACTTGCTTTGTTTCCAGTTAATACGTACAAAGTAATATGATTTAGCCTTTAGCTGAGCTGTTCACAGAGCACAATCTATCTGAAATGAAAGAACCAGGAAAAGACTTTTTCAGTTTTACTTCTAATTGACAGGGTCTCCTCTCCCTTTTTCTCCTGATACTATTTCTCTTTTCAGAGTTTCACAAGGGAGGAACTATATATATCTACATACCCCTCTCAACTGAGACACTTTCTTTCCATCACTTCCACTCCGCCTTTTACAGACTTACGCATAGTAATAATAAAGGCAGTAATGTATCAAGCCTTGGGATTAGAGGAACACTATGTGAACAAGAGGGATTGGGAAAGAAATGCATCCACAGAGAGATCTAACCAAAATCATACCTATTTTGTTAGATACAGTTTTCCTTAAGAGACTTTCAAGTCACAGACTTCACTTGAAGGACTTCTAGTTCAAAATCTTTCCCTGCCCCCTGCATCACAGATTCATAGATTTCAGGGTTGGAAGGGACCTCAGTGGGCCATCTAGTCTGACCCCCTGCCCCTGGCAAGCAAGAAAAGGGTCACCAAACCTGGGACCATGCGATCCCAGCCAGGTGCCTGTCCACTCTCCTCTTGAAGACCCCCAAGGATGGAGCGAGCACCACCTCCCTTGGGAGCCCGTTCCAGATCCGGCAACCCTGACTGCGAAGAACTTTTTTCTAGTGTCCAATCTAAACCTGCTCTCCAGTAGCTTATGGCCATTGTTCCTTGTTGTTCCAGGGGGTGCCCTGGTGAACAGATCATCGCCCACTTCATGTTGCTCTCCCCATATGAATTTGTACGCCACCACAGGGTCCCCATTGCTACCCATTCTACCGTATAATCATCCAAGGCAAATCTCCTTAGTTTATTAATAAGGATAGTATGGGATACCATGTCAAAGGCCTTCTTGAAGTCCGGATAGATAACATCCACCTCGACTCCTGCATCTAAACATTTGGTGGCCTTGTCGTAAAAAGAAACTAGGTTAGTCAGGCAGGACCTGCCTGCTATAAACCCATGTTGGTTACCCCTCCACTTCATATGAGCCAGCAGGCTCCCACAGATCTGTTCCTTGATAATTTTTTCTAGGATTTTCCCTGGGATAGAGGTAAGGCTGACTGTCAGCCTCCCTTGCTTAGAAAAGCTTACGTAGAAATCCCTTTGGAGCCTAACAAGTCTGCTTCCAATTCAGCCAAAAGGGTCAGTGTGGGACACATTTTTCATTCTGGCACAAATTACATATGATGCTCTCTTTCTTGCAATCTTGAATGCTACGATAAACCTGAACCTGGAGTTATTTGTAGTACATGATTGTAACTACAGAGCCCCAGGGCTGGTTCTAAGATCTCTTGAACTATAAGAGAAAATATTTGATTGCAAGTTCCTTTCTGGCAAGATCAAGGGTTTTTACAGCAAGACACAGTCATTTTGTTTGCAAATGCAGCAGTCTCATAATACAAAGCTATCACTGAGTGTGCAGATCAGAGATAACTGCCAGGGTCCAAGCTTAGGGTGGCATTTACACCTTTCAATGAGGTGCACAAACCTCCAGACCTGCATCAACAAAATTTCAGTGGTTTCATAGAAACCCAACAACTAGCCTAGATCCTCAACACTGACAAGAGAATGAATCTTCATTCACCATGGGGTCTCCTTCCATGGCCCCATCTCACATAGCAGTCCTTTCATTAACAGTGTAGCACCATGAAGATATACTCAAGCTAGCACAGGTGCCAAACATAGCATAGCTGTGATAGCACAGCCTTCTGCCCAGGCTCACTAGCCTTCCTGAGAAGCAGAGGATATTTACCTGGGCACAGTGCTACGGTAATGAGGCTAAATTGGGTGCGTCTACACATGCATTTACTTCAGCCTAGATTTACTGTGCAGTAACCTACTGCAGAATAAACGGTTCTGGGTACGTGTCTATACACAGGGTTTAGGGAGCAGATTTGCACCCAGTTCCCTGCAGCTCTGTAATGGGCCCCTGCCACCACCAGGGAAGCTCCAGGCTCCCCCTGGGTGCTAGTCCAGGGGCTGGCAGGGAGCACTGGGCCAGGAGACAGCTATCTCCTGGCCCCGGAGGGCTGCCGGCTGCTGGGCTGGAGACAATGCCCCCCTGCCCTGGCAGCAGGGAGTTCCTGACTCTGGGTTCCTGATCAGGGGCATGGGCTTTTAAAGAGCTGCAGGGGAAGGGCAGGTCCCAGCCCCCTGTTCCAGTCTGCCAGTAGGGCAGCTAACAGCTATCTCACTGCTAGCTACTCCACTGGCATATCAGGGCAAGGGCTGGGACCTACCTTACCCCTGCAGCTCTTTCCAAGCCCTGTGCCTTGATCGGGGCATGGGGCTGGGACCTGCCCTTGACTGGGACAGTTCCTGGTCAGTCCTGGGCTGTGTAGGGAAGTCTGCATGTGCATCCCAGAGCTGGCTGGGGACTGCCCAAAACAGGACAGACCCCAGCCAGCTCCAGGCTGCACATGCAGACTGCCCCATGCAGCCTGAGACTGGCTGGGAACTGTCCCAGTCAGGGGAAGGTCCCAGCCAGCTCCCAGCTAGGCAGGGAACTGTCTCCATGCAAAGAGCAGCCAGCCTGTTCCCAGCCCCAGCTCCACGATTGCAAAGCAGGGGCTGGGAACAAGCTCTCATCCCCTGCCCGTGACTGCAATCGGGGAGCGGGGCTGGAAGCTCCCTGGTGCTGGGCTAGGGGGACATTGTTCACACTTGGGAAAGCAGGGCAGAGGATGGGGAGCTTGTTCCCTGCCCAGCTCTGGAAGCACAGAGCTGGGGGGTGGGGAGAGTATGGGGAGATTGTTTCCTCCCTATCCCCCAGCTCTGCACTTGCAGTGCTGGACTGGAACAGGCTTGCCAGCCCTGACCAGCAGGGAGCTTCCAGCACCAGCTCCTCAACTGCAGGACTGCTGCATGGGGCATGGGGCTTGGGCTGGGAGATAGGGCTTTCTCAGCCTGAGTCCCATGATGGCAGAGCTCAGGCTGGGAGATAAGCATCTCCCAACAGTGGCCCTGAGACTGTGGAGCCAGCACTGGGAGCTCCCTGCTGGCAAAAGCTGGGGAGCTTGTTGCTCCCCAGCTCTGCAAACACAGAGATGTGGGGGAACAAGCTTCCCAGCCTGTTCCCCACCCCAAGCTCTGCACTCACAGGGTGGGAAAAAGGCTCCCCTGCCCTTACCAGCAGGGAGCTCCCAACACCGGCTCCAAGACTGTGGGGCTGGTGTTGGGAGACCCTCGTCTTCCAGATAAGGGATCTCCCAGATATGGCTCCCCCAGCTCTGGTCCTGAAGTTGTGGACCTGGCAGATAAGGTTCTCCCAAGCCCCCACTCCCTGATCGCAGTGGCAGAGCGGGGGCTGGGAGATAAGGGTCTCCCAGTCCCTGATCCCCAATTGTGCTCTTGGAGCAGGGGGCCTGAAGCTCCCTCCTGCTGAGGCAGGTGGACATAATCCCTGCCCCAGCAGCAGGCAGCTCCCAGGGCCAGGGAGCTCTCGCAGAGCTGGGCAGATTTTTCTCTCAATGAGGCAGATTTTTCTCTCAATGCACATACTTACTTCACAGTAAACCTCCCTAATGCCGAGTAAATTTGACACTTGCATTTGCAGGTAGTAAATTTACTCAGTATTAGGGAGGTTTACTGTGAAGTAAGTATGTCCATGTGTAGACGCACATGCTTACTTTGCAGGAAACTATGCTAATACAAAGTTAAGCCTCTCATGTAGACATGCCCATTGCTTCCTTTACCCAGACAAGTTCATTCAGAGCAAACTCAGCAACGCACGCATGGCTCTGCATTATACTATGTAGACACAGCCCCTCTCCGGTTAATGAAATGTTCTAGGACTGCTCCGAAAGCCCAGGGGGTCAAGTGCCAAGCCCTGGGACTGTGCCCAATATAAGGCTGATTCCCCCTGCATCTCTATAGCTGCAGGGTCATCACATTCCATTCTATGGGAGAGGAAGATATAGGAAGCAAGACTCACTGGGTCCCTGCGTTATGCCACTGAGACCTATTCCATCCCCTCTCTCATCTCTTCTTTGAGCTCCTTCTTTCCTTCCCTCCTTGGCAGTTGTCACCCCACATTGCCATTTCCAAAGCTTCTCTCAAACGTTACCTCTGAAGCATCTCCAGGACAGCCCGCAGCATCTCCATCTGCTGCTCCCGCTCTGCCTGGGCTGCTGTTCTTTACAGCAGCTGTTTCTAACTGGCTGCTTGGTCACAGCTGAGGGAGGTTATTACCTTCTTCTGGGCTGCTGTCTTTGTCCCCATGTCACAGAGACCCAGCTAATGAAAGCACCTTTCCTTCTGAATGCCCACCCTTTTCAATTCACCATTACAAGTTGTACTATGGCTGCATAGCTTCCATTAAGCATGAATGTCAGTACTTTAGGATTGTCCTGGAAGCACTGACTCCATTGACCAACTGCTGTATAAAAGGGACCGAGCCGCAGTGTATCTGAGACAAAAATGCCCTAGCAGGAGAAATCTCTCTCAACAGGACTGCTTACCAATAATGAAAGACTGAAGGGAAAAAAGACAGACATCATGATGAAAAGGGGGGGAAAAAAACAGGTTTGGCACTGAGCTGATTGCCCCAGGATAATGTACAAAGCCTGCCTTGAGTCCTACTGAAACGACATTTTTCATCTGGGTTTTTGTGAAGTGTGCACTTCTATTTACATACATCCAGCTAATTCAATTAAAAGTAAATTCCAGTTTGAACCTCAAGGGAAACCTAGAAAAGCTTTTTTATCTTAATGCAAAAATTAACATTGCTCAAAAAGTGTGCTGGAGGATTGGCTTCTAAAGGCCCAAAAATAAAAATAAAAAAGAGATGCATAAAAATGTACCAAGGCTCCAGGCAGGTGAGCTATCCAAGCTCCCCAGGCTGGATCTCAGAATGCAGAATGATCAGAGTCCAATTATGGAAAAGCAGCTGCTTTGTTTTAGTGGCACAGCTCCTGAGGCAGGCGGTGCTAATGGCCACCTTACTCTTCACAAACCACCAAGCTCTTTTCCCGGTTGCGTTCAGAGGAGGCATCTCCGCTGGCTTTCAGGTCAGTTTTCCATCTCTAGCCAGAATGAGAGCATCCAAACAATTTGAAAGCCCACAGACAAACAGCAAAAGGAGAACAAACTGCAGGTTAAAAACATTTTCTCTCTCATTTACCAGGGGGATAAAATGTTGCGGCTCTAAACCTGTAGTAAGTTCACCCCTACTTTTCAAGCGACGTACAACTGGTGATTATTTCCCTTAACCTGCAGGATGTGGGATGTTACGTTCAGCCTAGAATCAATCTCCCTGGGTAGTTCCTTTTCTTCCTTTTAACATTCAATTAAAATGTTAGTGTGCAAAAATGTTGTGGGATTGGCAACCCTGGAAACTGAAAGGCTCTCCTTGCCCAGGGATCAGTCCCAGAACAGACATCAGCAAGACAAACCTCCACCATTACATTGACAGCACTCGAGTCGCATCCGTTGTTATTCTGATGGAACTGCTAATAAGGAAATACGTTTTGTTACCTTGACACCTGTCCATTAAGACTGAGTGGAGACCACCAATTCATTTCACATTAGCCACCAAGAGTCATATTCTGGTAATGACCGTCTCTAAATGAGCTAGTGACCTAGGGTAAAAAGGCATCAAATCAGCTATGAATCCCTTGAGACAATAATTATAATATTCAATTATTTTCACATGTAGGAACATCTCCAATTATGATGCAGATTTGCTTTTCTCATCTGGAAGAGCCCTTGCTCTTTCACTTTGCCTTCACAAAGGGCAACCTCTGAGCCACAGAATAATTTTTAGAGCAATTCAGCATGGCAACAATGGCATCTCTATTACAATATACATGGAAGTAACCCCAACCGAGCTCATTTAAAAACAGCCCGCTGTGTGAATACTGCCTGGCTAGAACACAAGCGTTCTGATTTAACAAAATGTCAGTATTTCAACATTTGTTTCCAGTCTGTTGTGGAACAAAACCAACACCTCCTGACATTTTCATGAACAAAAGCTTGTGTGCAAATGAGACACCCCAGCCCAGAACAGAAAACTGCCCAGTGATGAAGGCATGCTTGTCTCCACGATCACAGGTGAGTGTCCTAATCACTAGGCTACTGGGTTTTCTGAGGCAAACAGAAACCTCATGTGAAACCCCATCTTGAGAAAACTTCCTAACTATAATTTTGTCAAACACAGTGGTGCCTACCTGTGAAAAGTTTTAATTCTGACACACTGGCATTTTTTGATGAAAAAAACCCAACACATTTTGTCAAACAATACCCAGACAGCTTTACTCTCTTATCCACAGTGTGGCCTATCCAGTATTGGTGGGATAAATTGAACCGTGTACTTTATTTAATACAAACCAAGCTGATAGTAGAAGGGAGCTTGTGATATTGTACGGATGAGTTTTCTATAGGAAACTAAATATGCCTCCTTCAGATAGAACTGGATATTGATTTCTTTCTCCAAAGGTGCTTATGAGTAGCGATAGAGACTCCGAAACTAAACCATATTTGCTATCAGTTGTACACAGGAATAGTCACAGCATTGGTTTTACTACACAACACAGTAAAACAGTATCCGTACAGACGATATATGTACAACAGCCATGCCTCTATAGTATTTCCTTTGGAGAAGTTCAAAGACCTTAAATTGAATTAAAATTCACCATCTCCTCACATTGCCAATGAAGCCAATAATAGCATCTTGTTCATTTATGTAAGCTATTGCACATAGAGGCAATCAGTAACAGACTCGGAGAGAACCAAGACGCCTGAACTCCCATCCTAAACACATCTCATATTGCCTTTATGCACTAATATATTAATGATGGTATAGAGTAGTCATTGCAATTCCATCTATTTTTGGAGATGCAGCAAAAAAAAAAAAAATCTTTCAATGTCTACACATTTTGCAGAAAATGGGAGTTTCATCTGAGAGAGGAATAAACACCTCAGAATTTGGAATGCCATAGTCATAAAATACAAAATGTTATAAGATATTATGTGAAATGTTCCTACCCAAGGGTGCTTATGAAGTAAGCGTCATTGCTAAATAGAGGCTTGACTTTGCCAGAATTACAAATGAAACGGTGACTACATTTAATGAAGTATAACCATTTTATCATTGCTATTAAATAAGGATTATGGCTCTTTTAAAGTCAGGGTTAGGCAGAACAGCTGCAACTGATGAGGAAAAAAGTAGTGGGGGGTCAACAGAAGTCTTAAAGCACGCAATTTCTGGTCATTAGCTAAGTAGAAGCATGTTGAACACTCTTAATCAGGAAGAAAATTTACCATAAAGAGAACAAATTAAAAAAAGATCCAGTTAATTGTCCAGAAGGGGTGGGGGGAATCTAGATTTGCAGGGCATCCATCAGAGCAGCTAAGCAAGCAGAATTAGAAGAGAGGAGGGTTTGGAGCTTCAGGCCATTCTGAAACCATCTAACTTTTTTTTTTTAATAAGGAAATAGAATCAATCGTACAAAACCAGTGGCAAGATTTCCATTATATTGTTCCTCTATGTTATCCCGGATGACTTCCTAACTGCTAGATGCTCCAAATAAGGGTGAAGTAGGAAAACAGCAAAGGGTCTCACTGCTAGAGTGGTTTTAGGCTCAAGGTACTCCTCAAAAAACACCAGCTCTTCGCTCTTCAGAAAATGCCAGCTCTTGGTTTACACTTGTTTTCTGATTACTGAGAAATAGTAAAACAACTCTTTTGCTGCAAAGAAATCAGAAAGACAACACTGAGTTTTTGAGACTCTGGATTCCTACTTGAAATTTCTGGGCTTATCTTGTGAAGCACGTGTGGATGTTTGCATACCTAACAGCGCTAATAGTGCATGCACTCACAGCACCCTTAAAAGGACCTCCTGGCTCCCGAGTTGAGAACCACTGCACTACTCTTTCACAAGCATGACTTTGAGCCCCACCTCAGGCTTACCAGAGCCATACCCAGCTATAAATGAGTAGATGGTCACACAACCTGGAAAAAGTCAAAGATGGCTGGACGTGATGTTAGTCATACTACTTTACTTCTGTGCCATTTGTTACAGAAACCACACACCTTAATTATGCTAGCCCTATGGACTACTAGGCTTGGGAGGACTTCTGACCTTGAAATACCTCAGAGATCCACACTGCAGACCTGTCTGCTGATTAAAATTACTTATAAATGCACTTTCTATGCTACTGGAAAGTCTAGCTGCTCCCTCACTTTTTCTGATATCATTGGAGGCCAAGAACCTAGCAGGATCAGGGAAGGAGAAAGGGGGAAATGGTCAATAAATCCCTTCATTGCTGCAAGGTCAAGGATAATGCACAGTTGAGATTTGTTGGAACAGCCTTTCAAATCGATGCAAAGCAAATACGTCCTTTTGGTCCACTGATGTGAATGTATATGTCATTAAAGCTGATTCTGAAATGTATGAATGGTAGCACAGGAGAAAATAAAGTTAATGCGATTGTCCTCAGCAACCATTGCCTGGTAAGTAACTGGACACCTGGAAGTGGGAACTAGTGCCAGAGCAAGTCAACATGAGCACATTGTTTTTACTCCACAGTAAAAAAAAGGCTAGTACAGCTCACCAGTTCAAAAACCATCCAAGAGCAATTGTCTACTTATTCTACAATGTGTATTTACGGCAGATACTGAATGGAGAAGTCTGTTGATATATCAGATACAGCACAGCACTGCCAATGTAATCTTCTCCAACAATGGCCATTGTGCCTTTATCGTGACTTGAAAGAGCTATCTCTGTATGCAAGGAAGAATTTCATGCTCCATGTGTAATCAAACCTTGGGCTCTCTACGGAGCTGCCAACAAGGGATCTAATAAGACTGGTTATTTAGGTTGTCAAGCAGGCACCGTGTGGAAGCAATGTGGAATCAGTAACAACAGAGCTTGGGTATGGATGGGTGAACTAAAGGTGTAGCCTCATATCATAGAACAAGTCTAACCTATGTAATACATGTTTGACCCAAAAACAAGGGTTCGGAAGGCAGCATGAGGATCTCCTAGGTCTTTAAGAAACACTGTGACATTGTAGGTAACATCAGCAAAGAGGGTATGTTTGAGGTGAAATACAGAGGGATCTAGGTCTAACCTGGGTTAAATAGGTGAGCAAACTCACTGAATGAGAAAGCTTTCCTCCATTCTGTTTTCTTATTTCTTCCTCAACTTTCCTCTAGTGTCTTGCAGTATGTATTACATGCACTTAGATAAGCTCTGGTTTTTGGCAGTAAATATAGCCAGAGAAAAGATGGCATATTGTGGATACAGATATTGCCATGGGAAGGATGAGCAGGGGCAGCATTCATTTAAACCAGTGAAAGTGCCTGGTTTAGGTTGATATCCCAGGTAACATTTTAGCCAATCTATCTTTCTTTTTCTTTTCTTTTCCTTTTTTTCTCAGAAATCTTTTCTCTTCCATAAACAACAAGTAGACAAAGGCCGCTTTTGAAGATAGCTGGACTTCTTCTCTGGGGCAAAAATAAGAAAGAAAGAGAAATGCCTGTATTACTGACTGAGCAAGAAGATGCCTATAAGTCCAGTGTCATCTGTTAAAACAGGTGTGTGCCTAAGTCTGCTTCCCCTCTGCAGTGACTGACCTGTTTAAGACTGCAGTTAGGGTTGGCCCCACCAGGTTGTATAGCCAATATGTAAGCAATTTGTGTAATTCCAGACAGCATGGTTTCAATCAATATAAACTGTGATTATGGGGGTCTGTCAGACATGACTACCGATGCCTGATACCATCTGGTACATCTCTCCAATGGCTCTGTTAAATCAGCTAGGGGATTGTGCAGAACATTCACCACTATGATTTTTGAATGCAGTAGAGTGGAACGCAAATCTTCCAGCTGGCCTGAAGGAAATTAGTGAATAATGGATCTGACATCTCTGCCGCACTCAGCTCAACTTCCCGTCTTCTTAGTGGCATTTCATTCTACCTGAAGGGTCTTTTGCTGTTTAGGCTTAGTTCACCAGCATACTACCACATTACTTTTCAGTCGCTTTGAATCAGGAAGGACTCCAAGCTCGAACTTTTAGAAGAGGAGCCATCGTTCCTAATGCAATGCCCTTTATAGATGATTCCTTTGGTGGATAGAACTTCCCCTTCCCTTTAGGTGGAAGGCTTTAGGCAGAACATCTACCCACTTCATTTCATTTGGTCTTTTCATTTATTGTTTGTAATCCTAATCCTTATCAGAGTTTACCACCATACTGCCTGGGTTTGATGATTAGCCTTTTTGTAGTGTGGGGACACATTAAGGTATATGTCTAGCTCACCTTTATACAATCAGATTTATTCTTAACTTTTCCATGAGCCATACATAAGATACAATAACCCCTGGAGAGGACATCGATCTGTTCCAGAAGAGCAGTTCCTATGGAGGGTTTTAGCACTGAAACGGTTGTCAGTGTCTCAAGGGCAAAAGAAAATCAAATGAAATAACATATTTCTGTTTCTTAAAAGAATGTGCTGGTGAGGATTTTTTTCCATACTGTGTTTTACTCATTGTTTCTAATAATTTCTTACAAGCAGAGATGGTAAAAAAAAATTATTTTCCTTTAGAAAATTCCAACTTCTCAGAAAAGCAATTATGCTTTTTGACTGAAAACTAAAAGTATTTTATTTAGAAAAGCCACATGAGTACTTCAGGGAACTGGAGATCAAATATTTCCCATTCTTCTTAACAGGGTGAGCTCCCTGATCAGACTGTTATATCCCTAAACACACCGAGGTCTCCCTCTTGGTAAAGGGAAGCAGTATATCACAGTAGTCCTGAGACCACAGTGCATTGTGGCAAATGTCCCACTATTATCCCAACCCAGTGAGGAGAATCAGAACAAGACTTATTCAAAGTAAAATTCCTGAGAGACACTATGGCATGATCTCCAATTCAAATAGTTTTCATTTGGTGTTTATTCAATTCACTTTTACGGTAAAAAAAATCAAAATTTCCAAGGAAGCCAATCACTTAGTGAAAAAAATAATTTAATCAAAAAAACTTAAATTTTCCATCACACAAGAAATTAAATGGCAATATTTTGAAAAGTCTTACTTGCGAGATTTAATCTGAATTCTATTTTAATACCAACTTATTTGCCTCCACTGTCATGCACACAATCTTACATGTACACTACTCTTTGTGACTCTGAGGGAGACAGCAATCGTAGTGTCTTATTCAAGTATATCCCAATACAATTCAAAGAATGCAACACAGGCCACTCAATCTAAAATGACAGACAATGGGACAAAGAGGGCTGCACATGATAAGAATCTGAGTCTGAACATTGTTTTTGCTTTGGAGTCTCTCTCTTTCTCTCTCCCATTCTGTATTAGAAAGACAGACTATGAGAAAGACAACAGAAAAACTCACAAGCAAATCCCACAAGTATTAACAGTAATTGCCCCAAATACTGCTCTTGATAGATACATGGAAGAATCCTGTAGGAGCCATGTAAGGACACTACATGGCCCACAGCATTTTGCTGTGAAAGATAAGATAACACAGGTTTCTCCAAAACCACATGATGAGATGCCTTTTGGTTTTGAGAAGATTTGTTTCCCAAGCATTACTTGCTCTGCTCCATAAATCTGACCAACCAAACACCAACCACGTGTCCTGGTCCTGTGAAGGAGGTGGTAACATCGGTGTTGCAGTACTGGTGCATGTTGTTTGTTCTCCTGCATGTTTAGTGAATGTAGTGGTTTTGAATTATGCCAGATGAATAGCCAGAGAGCATACCAGGAGCATATCGATACCATGTCAGACAGTGCCACACTGTAAACATGTCTTGTTCCCTTGTTTTTGCTCTGCACACCCAAAACGGCAAAAAAAGGTTGCGTGGCTGCTCTAGTAAGCATGCCTGAGAAACCCCAAATCTACAGTTCTTTTTTTTTTTTTAAGCATTTGGGTGGGTGAGTTGAGCAAATGTTCATGATGGTTCCTCCCGCATGGCTAGAGCAGTGTAGATATGCCCTTAGTTTCACCTCATTTTTGTGCCAGTTGAGAGGTAATGGAAGAGATCAGCAGTGATGGCTATCTCATGCCTCACCTCTTTGCTGAGAGAGCTAACAAGGGTGCCAGCTGTGGTGGTTCTCGGTTATGGACACCTGTACACAAGGGACATGGGTACAATAAATGTATTGCATAGAGACCACTAGACAACAGGAATTTGTACCTGATACCCAGCCAGGACTCAATCGCCCCTCCCTGACTCGCATCATACTTGTACTCTCCATTGTAGGAAAGTGAGGGGGGGAGAATTCAGGTTGTGAACCTACATGCAGGTAGCTGCGAGCTCCAGACACTTCTCTCCCAGGGGTGGCTCTTCTAGCTGTATGTTATTCACTAATATCACTCTTTTGCTTAGTGCCATCTCTGTTCTCCTCAACTCAGTGACTACAATGAAATGTCACATCTCATTTCAGCACCTGTATGGGTGGGTTCACATTTTTTTCAAGGGAGTGTGAAAGCAGCAACTGGTGCTGTAGGGGTGGCTGCATCCCATTCTCAGCTTTCTCATGTCCCCACCAGGATGGGCAGATGCAGGAGCAGCATCCCTTCCTCCCCCTTGGCAATCCTGTTTGTTCAGCGCACGTTCCTCCTCTTCTACTCACTTTATCCTCCACTTGTTGCTACGGTAGATAGTGGGGACAACTGCAGCAGTGGGCAAGGGAGGAGGGGAAGTGCGGGGAGGATTCTTACATGATTTGAGAACTTAAAAAAAAAAGACCCTGGCTGCTGCTCCCATGGCATGGTCTGAAAGCGCGATGCAAGACCGCCCCAGCACCCCCTTTGCATCTGGCCCTGAGCACCTGCTACATTCCATCCATATGTGATTCCTACTCTGGAGAGGGATGGTACTACTATTATTCTTCTACTTTCACCTCTTTGTGATCATACTCGAGTGAGAGAGCCATGTTCTTCAGATATATGTATGCCGTTGCTGTGGGGGTTGTAGAAAAGAACCAGAAAATCTGCACCTTGCTTGGCTAGATTTATCTCCTTTGTCTTGGTACAGGCACGGATGGCATAGCTCCACTTTCAGTGGGGATCTTCTTCTTTGTGATAGACCTGATTTAATCACCTGTGCTTTAAAGTCTCATCTCTTCAAGGTTTTATGGCCTGACACCTTGACTCACTGCTCTTACCCATACTCGGGTGACCCACCTGTTATCAGTAGAGTTATTTACACTGGTATAATTCATAGTGTTATACCTTCCCAGTGGGGTAATTTCCTTGCAACAGTTATTTGGATAGTTATATCCCTCTCCTCTGGGTAAAGTTACATTGCTGCTATTATATCAATACTGAGACCCTCTGACTTTTATACTGCACTTACATTGTAGCTATTATTTATATGTTTATACTTTCCTGAGGGCATAGTTACCTTGCTGCTATTATCTATGTAGTTAGTTATATCCTCCTAGGGGTATAGTTACATTGTCGGCCATATTTAAATTGTCTTCCACTGCTCTACTTACATTGTTGGCTTCATATAAATACTGTGGTTATACCATGCAGTCAGCATACAGTGGTTTGCACTGCTGCTAATATTTATATAGCACAAGCCTCCCGCCAATATAAATACCCCACCCTGAGACAAGTTTTCATGGAGTTGCATTGCTTTTTATATGCGAAATAAATAGTACAGGCCTGACTCTCTGCACTGTTGTGCTGATTCTACATCAGAATAACACCGAGTATCGAACTGAGACAGGCTGGAAAAATTGCACCCTCCACACACAAAATAAATGCTTATGTTACTGCACTGCAGTTACATCAGCTCAATATTCCGTCTGAGGATCACAAACATCTTTTTGCTCAACCTGATAATTTCAATGTCAATAGGCCACAATCTACATTTTAGGGTCAAATACTACATCTGCATTAAAGGTTCTTCTACTAAGGCTGTGTGAAATTTCAGCAGCCATTTAGCTTCGGAGGTGTTTCGGCCCATTTCAGCTCCTGAAACACCAAATCCAAAATGAAACGGAAGGCTCCGCAACATCTCTGAAATTAAACGAAACCGTCCAAAATGTTTAAAAAATGTTTTGGCCGTTTCAGAGGCACCCCCCGGGAATAATCTGGCACAGTCCCGCAGCCCTACTTTTAAACTGCTGGGAGGCTGGGGCTGGGGAGAGGCAGGCACAGCTGGAGGAGCCGCAGGAGAACCTGCAGCTGCCCGGCTGGGCCTGCCTCTCCCCAGCTGATCCAAATCTCCAAAACAGTGTTGAAACTGTGAAACAGATTCGGATGAATCAAAACAGAACAGTGATTTGAAACATCAAAACGAATCGCTGTCCTTCAAAATGGCCAAATCCGAAACTGAAATGAAACATAGCCATTTCGCGCAGCCCTAATTTCTACCATCCCCCTGTAATGGCTTGATGCCAAATACTGGTAATCTTCAAAGATGTTATTAAAAAATTTTTAAAAAATACATTTGCAAAGAAAAGTTTTACATTTTTGTAATGGCGCTAAAGGTTTCATGAAACCCCCAAATATCACATGCTTTCCCATCCCTAAATTTAACTAGGCCCCTAGAGGATTATTCAGCTATTAAAAACAATATAATCTGAACAGTTTAGGAAGAAATATATTTGTAACAGTACAAAGTAGTTAGAAATCCATACCTTCTTTCTAATTTAGAATCGTCTGGCATCAGCTTCCAGTCATCAGTTTTAGTTATGTCTTTCCCTCCTGGAGCTCCTTAGCAGCTAGTATTTTCTGCTTGAGAGTGTACTGATTTATGGAGTGTAACCCTTCTATCTTCTTTCTGATAAATTAGACCAAATAAGCTTGGATAAACTTTTGTTTAAGTATCTGTACATCTGATATGACTCTGCCCTTGAGATAGGAAACTTTGAAGCTTGCCCATCGCTAATCAAAAAGGACTTCTCCTGTTAGCTAATACAAGTTCTTACATAAATAGAAATTCCTTGTCTCCCCAAAAAGTTCAAGACAGATAACCAGTGTGATGGGTAGCTGCACTGGAATGTACAAGGAGACAGGCCAGAGATCTTCATACATCATCATCTTCCTTTCTTTCCACATAGGAATATGTGACATTCTTTGGACTAATATCCTTCAGTGCAATCAGAATGTTATCTTGGTGTGTTAAATCAAATCTGCCTCACCTATCTGTAGCCCAGATAAATAATATTTATGCCTACAGTTCTTGTTAGTGATGCTTATATTAATATTTGGTTCTCTCTTGCTATGTGTAGCTTTCATGAAAAATCAATGAAAACCCTTCATAAAAAAAAAAAAAGGATTTGTTTAAACAGATGCCAAGAAGAATATGCTGAAGAACACAACAGCCATTCCTCCAAAGCTCTGCCCTCTGCAGTGCCATATAACTAACAGGGGCAATCACATTGCCATTTGATGAATCGCCAAACCATGACCATGTCAGAGGAAATGGCACAATGTTCACTCACTGCTTAATGAATGTAAGGTTTGACAAATACTTGCTCATCAAGTGCTAGTCTGATCTGATCACTGTCCCTGATTCAGGCTGAATCCAAATCAAATAGGGCCCACTTCACACACCCCTGATAGTTATCACCTTTAAGTCTCTAGTTCAAAGCTGGGCCAGCCTAACAGTGATTTTAGAGACACTTAAGAGGTTTACGACTATTAAGATTTATATACACCAAGGAAACCTCCTGGATTCTGGTAGCATAAAAACCCCCCCCAAAAAACTATGCGAACATCACCAAAGCACCTTGTTATTTGTAATGCAGTCACGCTTAGAAGTCCAAGCTACAATCAAAGCTACCATGCACTCTATACAGTGCAAGACAATTGGTCTCAAGGAGCTTACAGTTTGATTGGAAAAAATGAGAAAAATGGTGGAAGGGGAAAGAGTAACATGGAGGGATGACATAGTTTACTCCAGAAATATAACCCAGGTCCCCTAACATCCCAGCCATTCTTTCTTCCAGACCTCAATCTCATTTCATACACGTTTGGGTTGGAAGGAACCTTAGCAGATCATTAAGGTTGACCCCCTGCCCCGGGCAGGAAGGAGCGCTGGGGTCAGATGACCCCAGCCAGGCGCATGTTTAGTAGATCTCTGCGAAGCTTTGGGTGCTGATTCTATTAGGAGGAGATTCGACCCGATTCGGTGGCCAAATCTCCAAATCTGAGTCAAATCAGGAGACCAATAAAAAGGTCTCAACTGATTCGAAGCGCTCCACGTGGATTCGGAAAAGATTTGGAGAGCTTCGGAGATTTGGGCAGTCCCCACACACCACTGCAGGGAGCTGGACCTGGATGCTGTGCCGGTGAGTAGGGAGCAGGGGGGGCTGGAGGAGGGGGGACGGGACCATAGGGGGACCCCCGCCAGGCTCCATCCCCTTCCTGCTCCCCCAGCCCCCCCACCCTCCGACCCCCCCCAAC
>NW_017728997.1:20014178-20021387 GCF_001723915.1 Gavialis gangeticus | reverse complement strand
CAATGGCTGCCCCGCCCGCCCCAGCCCCCGGGGTTTTTTAAAAAAAACCCACAAAGCCCCCACTCGCCGGCTGCTGCCAGGCAGGGAGGTGACCCCCGCTGCCCCCCACGGCCCTTTAAAAAAAAAGTCCCCACTCACCAGCTCTTGCAGCAGCCATCGGGGCCTCTGGAGGCTCGTGGCAGAGCCCCCCCAGACAGTGCGGGCCAGTGGGAATCGCCCCCACCCGCCTGGCAGGAACCACTGAGTATGGGCCTTTTTTTTAAGAGCCAACCATAACATTTACCACAAAACTAACTCGGGTTTTGCTTGACAGCCTCTCAGACACGCTTAAATTGCATCTATCCAACCTGTTGTAATAAACGGGCTCTGACCCAAACTGGCAGTGGTTTGTTTTCTCAGAAATCCTCATGCCATCTTGGCTGACAGCTTTCAGGAAATCACACTCTTTTTGCACAAACCTTCTGTAAGGCCCAGTCACTTCCCTGCATCTTTCCTGTCACAGAGACGACCACTAAGTCCAGGAATCCCTCCTCCACCCTGTTGCAGTAATTACCATTTCTGAGGTCACCTCAGCTTGAGCCTAACTGCCTCTAGATCAGCACCAGATCCCAACTCAGGTGACTGAGAGAGCTGACTGAGACTCCCAGCCAAACACAGAGGCAGGCCTTGGCTGGAAAAGGATAACAGCCTGGTATGATTTTGGACCAGTTGCTCCTGGGACCACAGCTTCTTCATGGACTGCCCCGTGTTTGCAGATATTACACAACGGCTGTTTGGGTCACCAGATGACCCTCTGCCAGCTGTAGCACAGGTGGCATAACAAACCAAGCACAAAATATCAGACTTCCCAGGGTCCCTTTCCCTCCCCCAGATGCATTCCTTGCTTCTTACCGTCTTTAGCACTGCTGATTACAGACAAAGAGAAAACAAGCGTAGTCAAAAGTAGAGGAGCAAAGACTCAGTGCTGCAGTCCTTGTGGACTCCTTGGCTACTGTCAGCATAATACAGCATTCTGAATTGGCCAGTTAACAAGGCCCATCTGCCAAGCAAGCCGTCTTATTTAACCCTGCTGTTCTGGTAATCATGGCAGAGGTAGCAAGGTTTCTACCAATGGACCACTTTGGCACAGGCTGATGTCACATCTGAAGGTTATTCTAGTGAATCCCCAAGGGCTAATGCAGCCTATTGCAGTGCGAGTCATCATGGTATCTAACTGCTGCTAATGGCGTTTTCACTGAGCTCTGCTGTGAAGAGGCTGATTTTACACAAATTACAATTGGCAAAGAAGTTAAATGTCACAGAGAGATACACTGGGATGGCAGATTTAGCAAATCGGAAGGAAAAAAAACCATTTTCCATCTAAATGGAAAGAAGTAGACTCTGAGGAAATATGGATACAATTTCTAGAGTTATATGATAATGCAACCTCATAAACTGATTCCGACAGTAATAAGCGATAACTTGCTATAAACTTTATAGCCGTCCCATTTGAGAGAGGGGAAAATTGGTTAGCTGCAGGCCATTTACCCCCCCCAAAAAACACTTTTTTTTAAAAATAAATATTGTAGGCTTTTCTTAAGAGACCCAACCTGGCTCTACAAGAAGTTAATCTAAAATGTATTACCTTGCATACTGTTCTGAGGTTTGCATGATGCTTCTCTTTTAAATTCATCAGAAACCCAGAGGCTCTTTTGCTTTCAAGAATCTATCCCATTCAGGAAACATTAGAAAATGTAATCAAATTAAAGTGAAATAAAAACCCCTTCATTGCAATTCACAGGCATCAAATGAATGGCTTAACCCTTTCTTATGCAGCCAGGCAGTGACTCCAGAGATTTAGAAGTATTGACACATACCACAAATGACCTCCTAAGGTGGAAGCGGCTCTCCAGACCGAATGACAACTGCCTTTCTTTCTACATCCATTCTTCTACTCCTCAGAAGATTATGCAGCTCATGGTACCCCTCACTCCAGGAAAGTGGGTCTATGTTTAAATCAAAAGAGCTTCTTTTTCTTTAAGGGGTTGTGATAGAGCTCCATCTTTGGAACAATTAAGCTCTTTGTAATAACCATTTATTTTCCATTTTTTGCCCAGAACTTTGTGTAGAAGACAGATTATCTGAGCAATTTCTCTGCATTCATCTTTCTAATGTAACAACATAAATGACCCAGTTGAAGTGTCAGCCTAATGGAAAGTCGGCCATGTATCAATATGCTGACAAACAACTTGTATTTAGCAAGCTTGATGTTAACTCTGGATCAAAGTGGCCTCGTGTTTGTCATATGAAAAAAAGGTGATGTAAGTGCCTTGCCCCACAATTCTGACTGGGTTCATGCTGCTTGGCTTATCCTTCTTTCTCTAAGGACATATAATTGCATATACCTTGGGAGCAATGTTATGCATGTCTTACGCCAAAGGAAACAGCCAACTACTTTCCAGAGAAGCACAAATAGGGGCTGTTTGAAAGATTTAATTATATACAATTGGGATACAGAACAATTCCAATCCCCCCAGCTATAGAAACAACAGGAAGAGAAATTCAGAGTATTTTGGGTAGTGTCACTAATCAGAATAACTTTTGTACTATGAGAAGCATGAATCTGATCTTAGAATAGATCCATCCCTGAGAAACAAATAGGCAGGTACGACTATATGCTTCAAAGCAACGTACATCAGATGCACTGTCGCTAGCAGGGCGATATCTGGAATTAAGCACACATATAAAAGATGACTGCTGAAAGGATGGAGAGAATCATAATATATTCATAGGCATCAGAAAGGCATCTATAACCCTCAGGAGAAAGAGGATGGAAAAAGGAATTCCCACCCTCTCTGCAACTGTATGCAATTGACTGTAGGGGTATATCACCAAGCAGACCAGAGTGGGATGTCCGTGGCTATGTGAAATAGCAGATTACCACCGTGTGGTAGGGAGGAAGGCAGAATATTGAGGTGAAGAACAATATTCTGAAGTGCCTGAGCCTTATTTTCAAACGTGATTTATGCACTCAGGCTCCTTGATGCCTAAGTCACTTGAATATGGTTCTCTCCAGCCAGAAGGAATCTTGGGCCGTGTATAGATGAAATGATGGGCATGTGTGCACGACACTTTAAAGTGGGCAAAATGCTTTTGCATTGCTTTAATGGTGTCAATGTCTGCATGCCTTGGCAGTGGGAAAACTCCTCCGAGGAGTTTTAGTTTGCTGCCCCTACAGCCACAGAGTGAAGCCCCAGGCTCCGTGCAGCTCCACGGCTCAGCTCAGGAAGGCAGACTCCTCCCAAGAAAAGTGGCAAGCCTGGGGGTTTTTTTTATCCCCTGGAGCCTGCCTGCCTGCCTGAGCTGTGCAGGGGCCCAGTGCTTCCCTCCACAGCTGTCGTGCCCTCTGGGACCACGGGAGCCAGGTACCTGCAGGCAGGTGCTGCTGGGGGAGGAGGGGAGGGCACCGCTGCCATGGAGGAAAGCACGAGCCCCCACCACAGCCCAGGGACCGCCTCACCCACCAGCAGCTCTCCCTCCCTTCCTTGCCACTGGAGAGGCAGGTAAGTTAGTGTGTGCATGGCATGGGGGTTTAAAGGGCCCTAAATTGAAGCAACATTTTTAAAAACCCACCACTTCAAATTAGGGCCCTCACTTAGTCTACACATGCCCTTGCTGACTTAACTATACCAATACAGTTAACTCAACAAAGCTCACCTAATGTAGGTGCACTTGGATTGGTATAACAGTGTCTGGTATACCTTACATGAGTTCATCTACCGGCTTAAGCTATAGCAATACAAGCACTGTTTTGTTTTGTTTTTTTACCAACGTAACTACCACTTAGCTTTTCAAGCATGCCCATGATCTCCAGTGTAAATCTAGTCTTAGGCTCTTGAGAACTTTGTTCATTCTTCTCTGGTACTAAGACAGTTTATAAAATGGGGCTTGCCACATCTTGCATCTAAGGAAGCAACAGCCACCATACATAATTTTTTTCTTTATCTTCTCAGTTGACTTCTGCTGGGCAAACACATTTTTCTCTGTAGTAACACAGCTTTCCATTTTCCTAGCAACTTGGATGGAAATCAGGAAGATATCACCAGCTCCCCAACCTGCCAGTAGATTTATTTCTCTCTTGAGGGCCAGTTTTTATCCCATCTCTGTATAAAAATGATCCATAAAGGCTTAGCACATAGGATGGTTCACCGCTTCAGGCAGTGGGGCTAATGATCATGAACATAATACAATGCAATTTATTTTATATATAGCATTCGTCTTTCAATAGAAAGAAAATGGTTTAAAAAAAATGAGATGGAGGGTTTCAGACAGAAGTTCTAAAGCCTTGGAGAAGGAACTCATGGTGCATATAAAAGGAGGCTCCTGGACTTCTAATGGACTTCAGAAGCTCTGGACAAATGAGCTAAACATCCCTGCTGGGCCACTCTGTGACATAAAGCGCTTTCATTGGGTGTGATGGAGGAAGTCCAATGCAAATCTTAAAGCCCACAAATCTTTCAGAGGTATCTAAAAGATCCTCATTGTAGCTATAGCAAATTCATTTGTGTAACAAGTTCTAAAGCATTAAAGTTGCGCAATTGCTCTCAGCTTAATCAGTCTACAGTCTTTTGAGATATCACAGAACAGTGTTGGCAGAATGATGTCACATGTGTTGGAGGAGGCATCAGAAATCAATTGACAACACTATGCAAGATTATTACAACCAAAGAACCTGGAGGTAACAATTTAGTCAATGAATTTAATTTATTTTGCATGCTTGCTATTAGCAGTTTAGGATTTTCTTGCATCTGTTTGTTATTCAAAATTATTTATACAAGTTTTTGCACGTAAATTGTTGAGAGCAAGAGCTGGGGCATCATCTGAATTTGCCAATCACCTAGCAAAATGATCCTGAAGACTAATTCTAGAACCTGGGCACTGCTGTGATTCAAACAAGTGTGTAATGCAAATAAGTAAAATCCAGGCCCCACTGAATGCTGTGGGAATTTGGTCATTGATTTCATAAAGGAACTGATCTCTACATTATTTGCAAGAAATCCATTGCAAAGATTCAAACTATGGGCATTTTTACATGTGCTCCGGGGGTAGGGGACACTTCAATTAGAGTGGCTCTTGGAGCTGCTCTAACTAAAGCGCTGACAGTGTCTTATGTATCAACATCCCCATGCTTCAAAATGGCTGTGGGGGTGTTTTAACTAAAGCTCATTCAACAAGCTTTAGTTAAAGCGCCCCCTCCGCCATTTTAAAGTGCAGGGACTAATATTACAAGACACATTGGCTCATGGAATGTGCTAATTATCATGCTCCAGCAAACTCAGTTCATTGAGTCTGCTGCAACATGCTGTAATTACAGAGCATCAGAGCAGCCTCCCCACACGTCTACAGGCATCCTATGTTTCCTAGTTTTGACTGAACTCAGAGGTCACATGGAACTGTTTCTATCCTCTGATTAAGTCTTGAAATTGTGTTTCTGAGGTATGCAATATGTTTACAGGCTTAAAATTCGTTTTTGGCAGACACTTTCTTACAGTCTCTTAAGATTCACTCTTCCTGAGTGCGATATACTCCTCTAGAGGGTGTCAGCTAAGGCCTCCACATGGCTTCACCACTTATCCTGCCAAATTAGAGTCCTATACTGGCTCCCCAGAGGACAGTCCCAGAGTGGCCAACTCTTGCAATTTTATGGCAAGTTTCACAATATTTTGTGTTTCTCTTAAATCTACTCCCAAAATCAAGTGATTATGTGAGGATCTCAGCTTTCTTTTAAAGAAAAAAAAAAAAGCTTTTTGATTTCACTGTGCAAAAGAACAGCTAGAAAAAGCAACCAGATTGTGCTCTGAAGCAATGACTGTCAACCAGAGTGCCATGTCACCCTGGGATGCTTTGAGATTGATGGATTCACCAAGGTTGAGTCATGTCTCACCAACCCGATTGCCTTCTATGATAAGATGACGGGCTCTGTGGATGCAGGGAGACGAGTGGAGGTGATTTTCCCTGACTCCAGCAAGGCTTTTGGTACAGTCTCCCACAACATTCTCACAAGCAAGCTAAGGAAGTACAGACAGGATGAATGGACTGTACGGTGGATAGAAAGCCAGCTGGATTGTCAGGCTCAATGGATCAATGTCTAGTTGGCAGCCAGTATCAAGTGGAGTGCCCCAGGGGTTGGTTTTGTTCAATATCTTCATCAATGATCAGGAAGATGGGATGGAGTGCACCCTCAGCAAGCTTGCAGATGACACCAGGCTGGGGGGGAGTAGTAGATATGCTGGAGGGTAGGGCCAGGATTCAGAGATACCTCAACAAATTGGAGGATTGGGCCAAAAGAAATCTTATGAGATTCAGTAAGGACAAGTGCAAACTCCTGCACTTAGGACAGAACAGTCACAGGCTCTTGTACAGACTGGGGACCAACTGGCTAAGCAGCAGCTCTGCAGAAAAGGACCTGGGGGTTACAGTGGAGAAGCAGCTGAATATGAGTCAATAGTGTGCCCCTGTTGTCACTAAGGCTAACGGCATCCTGGGCTGCATTAGTAGTAGTATTGCCAGCAGATCAAGGGTGGTGAGTATTCCCCTGTATTCAGCACTGGTGAGGCCACATCTGGAGTACTGTATCCAGTTTTGGGCCCCCACTACAGAAAGGATGTGAACAAGCTGGAGAGAGTCCAGCAGAGATCAATACAAATGGTTAGGGAGCTGGGGCACATAACTTCTGAGGAGAGGCTGAGGGAACCGGGGTTATTTAGTCTACAGCAGAGAAGACAGAGGGGATTTAATAGCAGCCTTCAACTCCCTGCAGGGTGGTTCCAAAAAGGATGGAGCTGGACTGTTCCCAGTGGCGGCAGATGACAGAACAAGGAGCAGTGGTCTCAAGTTGCATCAAGTGAAGTTTAGGTTAGATATTAGGAATAATTTTCTCACCAGGAGGGTAGTAAAACACTAGAACAGGTTACGCAGAGAGGTTGTAGAATCTCCATCATTGGAGGTTTTTAAGAGTTGGGTAGTCAAAGACGGCTGGGATTATTTAGATGGGGATGGTCCTGCCTTGAGACAGGGGTTAGGCTAGGAAGGGACTGGGTAAAATTAAAGCAAAGGGGAGGGTGCAGAGGGAAAGAGGGACAGGCGTTGAGCAGTGGGTTACAGGGACAGACCCCACAGAAGAGTTCAAAAGCAAATTCATAACCTGCTTTCAGAGCCAGGTCTGGATTT
>NW_017728997.1:19992891-20009178 GCF_001723915.1 Gavialis gangeticus | reverse complement strand
TCCTTTCAAGGGTGCCATGGGGTACCACACAACGTCCACTTTGTTAGGTGTGCAAGCAATATTCACAAGATAATCCCAGAGATTTCAATTAGGAATGCATAATGTTAAAAACATTCTTATCTGTTGTGGTCTAAGTTCTTTGCAACAGAAGAATTGCTCTATTACGTTTGCATAGTCTAAAGGGGCAGGGAACTAGGAGCTGGCATTTTCCAAGGGGTGTCTTGAGTCTATAATACTTGAGAATCACTACTATAAAGGCTAAAACACTACAGGAAAAAATAAAAAGGACCCATTTAAAAAAAATCTCATATACCAGACAGTTGTTGAACACATTCAGGCTGACAAATCTGTAGACTTGCCAGGTTAGGATTTGTTGAGAAAAATATTTCTGCACCTGAAACTAAAAGGGGCATGAACAGCCAACGTGAATTCAATTTTTATTTCAAGTGAACAATCTCAGAAAGTCATTTTGAGGTTTTTATCCCTATCCGGTGGTAATGAGAAAACAGAGAAAAGAGTACAAAAACAAAAAGCAGCTTGTTTTATGCTGAGGTGAGATGCAGGGATGCATCCAATAGAAGGGATAAGGCAACTCAGCTGGGCAGCTGTCGTTTTTTTATACGGCCTCCAAAAAGTATGAGGTATTTTCATAGTAAAACCGTGTCTGAATAACCAGTGCTACATCCTTAGAAACAGGAATCACTGGACTTGAGCCATTGTGTGTAGAGCATGTTGGTTTAAGTTAGTTAATTATTTATTAAACTTTCTTTGGTGCTCTCAAATAGCAACTAATTAACACCAGCCACACAGGGTAAGCCATCCTGAATACATGGTTCTGCAGTCTTGCTATTCTAGTTCTTGGCTATCCAATATCCCAGCCACCAGAACTTCAACTGCAGGTCCACTTGAATAACCTCCGTGCCAGTCTGCTCTCTCAAAGTCAATAGTCTGGGTATTGGTTTTGTAATATGGGGAAACTGTGGAGCAAAGCTGAAGGTTTCCAATATGGCCAGTGACTGCAGGTGTCTCAGGAGAAGAGGCTCTGTACTGTTAAAGGCACAAGCTGCCCTGATACTATAAGGATATTTTCAGCTATTAAAAAAAACCCAAACAAACCTATTGCAAATACAAGCTGCTGCCTTGTCAGCTTGAAAACAGGCCTCGAAGTAATGAATGACTCCTGTTGTTATTACCAAAACAGGGTATCACTCACTCTGACAGCAAAATATACGGGCTCCCCACAGATATGCAAAGCTTGAAAAGACCTGTACAATTCCTAGTCATTTTACAGCAGATTATTAAAGGGCTTGTATCTTTATTTGTTTAGGCAAATTCTCTGTTTTGTCACTGTTCATTCAACACAGAACCATTTAGGTCTATTAGGTAGACCTGTTTGCTTTACAGAACCCCTGTTAGTTTAAAACAAATAGTGAGGCCTAAGCAACGCTATGCTGTTCTGCTTTCTGCAATGAGGTTTATCGTGCTGTGGGAGGCTAAGAGAGCTCCCCATTGTGTATGAAAGGACCCTTGGGGTCTGTGTGACAGCATGCTAGATGGGACTCAGTCACAGGCAGCGTGCGCTAGCAGTGGTGGGTAATAATTCATTACTATTGTTATTCTATATCATAGTAGCCCTGAAAGGCCCTGACTCTGATTAGCCTCTATGTGTTGGAGGCTGTCCCTGCCCCAAAGATGGGATAGTCAAAAGAGATAAGAGACAATGGACAGAAGAGCAGTTTTACTATTTCCCTCCATACATCCAGCACACTAAGGCGCTGAGAGATTAAGGGACTTGCCTAAGGTCTGTGACAGAGCCAGAAACTAAGCACAGATCCCCTGGATCTCCATTAGGTTTTTTAATTTTAATTATCTCTCTCCTCTCCTTGGCATGGTAGGGAGGGACAAATGATCTGGCTTTGAATAAAAGGTAGAGCAAACCTGAATGTTTCCCTCCAAGCTGAAATTAAACCCTAGGAACTTGGTTACAACAAAAAATCTTGATTAATTTTTCTGCCTGTCCATATTTCCAGGCTTTGGTTACAGTAGGAAATAGAAAACTGAAATACCCAGGAGAAAGATTTAGTCTCTCATTTCTTGCAGCCTAGAACACAATGTAGGAGAACCTGCATTTCCCTTCAGAAACCATTTCAGTTTTATTCTACCGGGGGGAAAAAATAAAAAAAGAATCAACCACAATCCAAGCTATTCCTTCCTGGGGGCCTCTTCATGTTCACTTTGTATTTTGAATATTAGTGAAAACATTGTTAGTTCTTGTTCTTAAACAACACATTAATTAACAGATAATAATAAAACAATCACTACGGATGGAAGAAGCTGAGAATATTGGGAATAAGTCTAGATGAACAGCTGACCTGTGATCTGTGGTAATGCACAGATAACATTACAACTGTGCCTCATCCATTTTGTTGCAAATTTAGTACCTATACTCCCTTAAGTGTGGATTAGTTCACTGCTTTAAGCTCTGAATTTCACCTTTTTATCTTCTCCTGCCTGTGGCCTTTCTTTCCGTACTCAGATCACTGTTTCTGCCATCAGCTGTTGCACCTCTATCCACCTTAAAAATAATAAATGTTCCACTTCCTTTCAAGCACAAAGTCCATTCATCTTCGGCTGAATCACTGCCCATTGCTCCTAGGGCCGTGGCCAGGTTTTCTCACCCTAGTGGTACTGTAATCAACCACTTTGTCCATATGCCACACACTCCGCTAGTTGCTTGCAAGGTTCTGCAAAGAGATGTAATTCAATGCAATTTTTGCATCTTTTTCCAAAGGCCGGACATGGTTTTAACTTCTGGTCTTTGCTACAGATTGTGTCACTCCACGTGTTGATTTTTTTTTGTGTGGGCTTTAACTTTGAGGGCTCAGGTTGCTTTTCTTGAAGTATTTTGGGTTTTTCCATCACGTCTGTATATCCTCCATATGCTTCAGCTAGGATAGGATGACTTTGTTTGCTTGGCAAATTCTAATAGGATTCTAATGAAATTGCAAGATTGGTTCTTTAGTCTTAGCTGAGTTGCCAGCTCTTTTATTTTTTTATACCATTGACTTAAAAACTTCCAAAGGTTCCATATTTACATGAAGCACAATACTCCTCGACTTCATGATATAGTTCCACAGTTTGCCTCCTCCACCTTTGTTAACTGAAAACCATTTAAAACATCAAGTACTTCACAACAGGCTGTCATTGACCTTCTGACTGTCTTCCTTTCTACTGGCACCCAATACTAGCCAGTGTGGAATGGGGCAGTGTTTAAACCTTCTCCAGTTGTTCTCCAAATTTCTGGAGCGTTTCAACTCCGATGAGGGTTGAAAACTGCTCATCTCTTGCATTCAAGATACTTTAGTAGTTGTTTTCATTCTGGGGTTCAAATACCTTTCAACCCAAGGAGTCCAACAGAGGTCATCTTCATCAACACCCAAGTTCCAACTGATCAGAATTGAGTAAGAGGCTGAATTTGGCAGTAAGCAAAGGGCTCTGATTTACCCAAGATGAACTGTGAACGTTCCAGACTATGAGATAACCTAGTCAAGGCCATAGGGCCAACATATGCCAAAACTAAGACGACTCTTCTCTTCATGCACAGATACACTGGGAAAAAGAGAAAGGATGTGGTTGGCATGAGAGAAGAGAGAAAAAAATCTCAAAGCTTGGGACCCCACCTACCCTTTCAAGGCCTTGCCCACACAGATTCCTTTGGAAGTTCCCTATCCACTGTCTGACGTGCTTGCCTTCCTCGTAGCAGAACTATTACCGAGCTAGATGAGTGGCGGGGATGCCACAGCATTAATTACTCGTCACAGGCGTGCACGGCTCTCTGAACACATTTGTTTATCAAGGAGTGCAAGTCTGTGTTGTTTGTCATTACCGTTTCATTTACACCATATTCAGGACATTACGCCTTATTGTTTACTCAGCAACATATGATTATGTGATTGCTCAGATGCAAGGTGGGCGGAGGGAGCGAGTACGCAGGAAGGAGAGAAAGGAGGAGGAATAGCATTGATTTCTCAATGCCTCTTGGACAGAAGCTCATTAAGGTTTAACTCGAGATTCCTTTGAGTAATCATAATGCATAAACATCATGCACTATACAGCACAAAGAAAGTTCTTTGGGGGAAAATAGCCTGGATTTGCTCCAAAGATGAAGGCAGCTCTGCGGGTGGTGGTAGGGGAGTTCCAGACAGTTTATTTTCAGTGTCGCTGCTCCGTAGTCTGTTTGCAGAAGCCTGAGGGCTGCATCCTCATCTGGTGCAAATCAGTGCAGCTCCATTGATTTCAGTGGAGAGACCCTGCTTTGTACCAGCTGAGGATTGGTCCCTGAACAAGCCAAAGAATAAGGCTCGCGGAGGGTAAGCCTTTTCTGAGGAAAAATGCCTTCCTGTGCTGCAATCCACATCTGAGGTCAGAAGAGCAGTGAGATGGAGAGGTTAAAAGGCTGTTGCCATGGAAAGCTCTGCTCTCAGACTCCCTTTCTCATGCACCCCAGTGAACACACAACCCAAGCTCACTTTCACTCAGATGCACACTCCAGGAGAATAGCTTTTGGCTCCCAGTTCAGAGACTTCCTCTGACCAAAGGCTTTAAATCCAGAGTGAAAAAAGGTGCCTAACTGTACACAATTAAGTGTGTAAGTCCCAGGGGGGGTAGAATTCAAGATATACCCTTCTTCTCAGCATTTCCCTATTGGCTTCATAAGGGCTAGGGACAAAAGTTGCACATAAACCAGTTGAAGTGATCATAAACCAGTTTAAAATTGTAACAGAATAGAAGTGCAATGCAATTAAACCACTTTCAAAATGGCCGAAACCAGTTTAAGATGCATCTGATTGGATGTAGCGTCAGAGTGAACTGATGGGTAAAACCAGTTTATGGAACTTCTGTCCCAGACCGAGATGATTAACCCCAAAAAGCACCGACAGGCCTGGTCACTCAGCAGTCTCTCAGAAGGGAGTTCTCATAAACTTCACACTGCTGAACCAGGGTATTTTGTAACTGCCATCTTCAAAGTATTTCAATCTATCAAATTGAGCCAGGAAGCAGGGAAGTGGCATAACCCCCCTCCAAAAAGTAATTAACTACTGATTTAAAAAAAACAAAAACCAAAAACTGTAACTAAGTTTTGTGCCTGGCTTGTTTCTGTGAACTTCAGGGAAAGTTCTGATTGGATTTTAAGGTTTCCAGCTTGATCCACTTATTTAACCAACTACATGGAGTGACATTGGCCGGCACAGGCCCAGAGTCCAAGTAGGTGTTGACTGGCAGACATTGTAGTCAATGCCTCCTCATGCTCCCACTCACCTCAGGCCAGAAAAGTGCATGCTACTATGCTGAAGATCTAGGATGTAGAGAACTCCATCTGTGCATGTCAGCTAAATGATTGGCTACACTCACGCACTCCTGTTTCATGATGTTTAAAGTAACATGATTCCCAGTTAGCATCCCAGTGACGTGCACAGTCAATGCATAACATGCTAGGATAAAATTCCCAGTCAACGATGTAAGCAAGAGCAGAATCTGGCTCAGCTAGTTTGAAATGCATCATATATACATCCTACAGACAGTACGTGGTGCCTTGACATCTCTGGGCATATCCCTGTGGCACAAACAGGAGTGGATAATAGAATTTCAATGTTGCCAATGATCAGTTTATGAACATCAACAAAAAATAGGCATTGTTTCATTATTCCCAGCTCCCACTAAAAATTATTATTCAGAACACTACTGGCATGCTTTCTGCCTCATTTATCATGAGAAACTATTACCAAAAAACCCCCAACATAATAGTGATGTATCTGGCTAGCAAAATCAGGAGATTTTGGACGTGCAAAAACCAAGTGAGGCTTTGAGGGCACAGAGTCCTTTCACTTTGTTTTTTTTTCCCTCTTAAGTGAGAAAATACATATGACATTCTGTAAAAGAGGATAGAGGTGTCAGAGGCACTCCAAATCACTAGCTACGTTTTAGCTAGTGGTCATCTTCACCAAAGGAAGAAAATATGGGAGTATGGGAATAAATACACTCAACTTGGACATCTTTGCATTTAGCTTCATGTGGGATTTAAATCTACAGCCTTCCAATTGGTATTCATTACATCTCTGAACAAAAATAAAGAATCAGTCCTGAAAAACAGTAAATAACTCAGTCCAACTATTCAGAGCTGTTAAGCTCACACACCTCCCACCAAATCAGTTGGGTGTGTGGGTTCTCAACAGGTCGAGTCCTATTCCACCTATTAGGCATCTAAACGGTCCTTGTGCATCTGTATCTAAATATGATCCTATTCTGCCCTGCTCAAGTCTTTGAAAAACTATTAATGAAAAAGGTAGGTGGGTTCCCCTCCTCCTCACTGCTTTTTATGACTTAGTTGTAAGGCTCAGATGAAGGCATGTTAGAAAAGTGGATGCATTAATGGTTTTTCAGGAATTTGAGCAAAGTGGAATATGAGCGCTCTTATGCAATCAGTCACCTAAATTCATCCAAGTTTATATTCTGGTAGAGACATGCGACAGAGCCAGCATAGTTCAAAGAGTGGGCAGTAGTGATGGGGATATGGGAATATGTAGATTCAGTACTATGGGGCAAATCTAGCCTCCTTAGGATGTCTCAGAAGACAAACCAAATCTTTTTGCTCTAGAACCCTAGCAGAATACTTGGAGGGAAGAAGAGGTAGGTAGTACTAACCCTTTCTTTTCTTTCTTCTTTCACTCCTTTTCCTCTTTCTTTCTCATGCAAGCAGAGAGGCAAGCCAAGCAGTCAGAAATGAAATGTAAAGTACCTATTGCTATGGCACCAAGAATAGACAGTGAAGAATATCACACATTTATACCATCACATTTTCATCTCACTAGTTCTAAACATTTATCCAAAAAAAAAACATACTGGTGAGAATCAGTTCATCCCCCATTAACATGCAGCTAGCTCTTAAGTGGACACGACAGCAGTTTAATGGTACAATGAAACACCACACTATTTAGGATGGGAAGTGACCAGTTATGTTTAATAAGTGTTAAGTAATGTATTTGCTATTGCTTATGTTTCTGAGATATGAAATCAGAGCAACTGCATACACATTATATCACACATGCACACACACCCCACAGTGTATATATGATTTATGTCAAATGTGTGAGATCTGCAAGGACCATCTCGGAAAAAGGCTGGTATTTTCTATGGAATTTGAGATAGCTCTTTCATCCTCTCTGCAGGAAGCAACACACTGAAATCCCACCTGCTCTTAGTCATCACCCCTTTCAGGAGTTCCCTATTATCTGGCTCAGGCCTCTGCCAAAGCCTAACAACTGTTCTACATAGTAACATGCTAGATACTGACAAAGATATGTTGACCCCTAGACATTAAATTTGTAGGATGCTGGAAGGAGAAAAGTAGGGGAGTGTGATCCAACACCATTAAATTCAGAAATGAAAAAATGGTAACAGAGCTGCTCAAAATCAGAATTAATCCCTTAGAAATTAGGGATTCTAGGATGCCATGCCTACTCTATCTCATTTTTCAGTTACAAAGAGAAGTGGGCAAGAACCGGGCTTTTGTTCAGTGAGCATGAAAAATATTCCTATACCAGGAAGTGGCAGGAACAAAAATTTTCACAATTTTCTGCAAAAAAAAGAATTAAGAAAAAAAAATATTTTGACCAGATTTTTCTAACATTGAAATGTTCTATTCTGAAAAGGTTGAAACAGGCCATATTGACTTTATCACAGTTTTTTTTACCCTTATCAGCTATTTTTCTCTTTTTTGCCCCAGAAATGAAATTCCATTAAATTCAACGCATTTCTGCAAAATGGTTTGCTTTCAACGAATCAGCATTTTCCCAACTGAAATTGTTCTATCGGCAATTTCATAACCAGCTCTGGTTATGCACCCCTGAAACACAGGTACTGACAGACATGAACCCCAGCTCTAAGTTATGGTGCTTTACATAAAGCACCATGAGTTACAGCACAGACATTTGCCAGCGGGGCCAGTGGTGAGGTGGGGATTGAGCCTGTGCGCGGGAGCCTGAAGAGCCTGACAGCAGCTGAGGAGCCACCCGTCTCCCTCAGCCCCACCCTCCCCAACTTTGTGGCTGTCTGCAGGAAGGCAATGGGGAAGGGGCTAGCTGTTGCCTGGGGTTTGCCCAACCTGAGTTGGAGAAGTGGGAGCAGCAGGGAGCCGTGAGGTGGGGCAGGGCTCCAAATCCACCTGCCCCCACCCCCTCCAGCTCAGGCCGGGCAAACACCAGCTGGCAGCTTGCACACCCTTCCCCCTCCCTTTCTGCAGCCCAGCCCTAATCACACCACAAATTAACCCTAGAGAACACACATTTCCTATGTGATGGGCTAGCTGGTAGTGACTTAGCCCGGGGTTTTGAAAGAGCAAATGATGATTGGAGGACTTGGGATTCCCTGTCCTCACCAATCTGGTAATGATTTGGCCCAGGGGTTGTGAAGGGGTAAAAGATGATTGGAGGACTTGGGATTCCCTTTCCACACCTATCAGGCCCCAGAGGCTCACCCCCCGTGTCCCCTGATTGGCCCCTTGGGTCACCTGGAGTGGGGTAAAATGGGCAGCGTGGGCCGACTCAGGAGAGACCAGCAAGGGACAACAAGGAAGGAGCTTCACACAGCTGGCAAGAGCTGAGCCAGCAGGCCAGGAGCAGTGCCCCAGAAAAGCCTGAAAGAGCAGGACATGCAGGCAGCAGTGGGACCCTCAGCAGCGCGGCATGCGGCCAGCAGGAGAGGCTCCCCACTCGGCTCCAGGTTCCCCCGGGAGAGGCTCCAGCCAGCAGGAGAGGCTCCCCCCACTCCAGGAAGGATCTGAGCAGTGACCTGAGAGGTTCTCAACTCTGCTTCCAGCTCCTCCAATCAGAGACCAGGCAGCGTGACATGAGGCCGGGGCTCTGGGAAGGTCAAGACCCCTAATAGGCTGGAACAGTGCCACCAATGGTGGCCACGTGGCAGTGTTCCTGCCTGTCACATGGGAGATCCAGGTTTAAGTCCCAGCTGAAGTGACTTGGGGTGAGTGAGATAACAAGAAGCAAATCTGCTTGCTGTGGAAAGGGGCCATTGTGTGTTCCCCCCTTTCTCCCCCTCCAGGTACCAAGGCCCTATAGTTTCTTGTCCTTTGACATTTTGCATTTTGTGCCTTTTTTATATTTCACCAACCCATATTGTTTGTTCCGCTGTTTGTGTTTTATATTTTGTTAACCCTGTTTTTTGTCAGTGATTGCAAGTGTCTAACCTTTGTTGAATCCTGCCCCCTTGGGGCATTGTAGTGTCCACTATACCCTCTGATTTATGCCTGTTATGTTCCCAGTATTAAAAGGTATATGGTTAAGTCCCCATTGGTGGTCTGGCTCTGCTCTATAGGGGGAGGAGAATCCCTATACCTCCCACAGCGCTTGTGCACCTGCTTTGATCCCTTCAATTGGAGAGGGGGTACCTCTTGGAGTACTGCCCAGGTTACACAAAAGTTTCTCCAAAGTGGATCACCGTCTTCTGATCCCTCATTTGATGGGGTTTAATTTGTAGTGTGATTAAGCCCACTCTAAAAACACTCTGAAGCCATGCACACGTGTCACAGCATGGCTGTAGAGTGTTTCCAGTGGGCTGATCACACTACAGTTGTAACTTCTGTCTGCACCCATATAAACAAGTCTCTTGTTTCCGAATGAATATTTCTTCATAGTAGCCACAAACAAAATGACACTGAATTTATAGTAAGAGTCAGAAAACCTTGAAGAGTTATCTGCTGCCCACACTTGAGTCTTCTAGCATGAGGGTAATCTCACCCATGAATATTTCCATTTGCAGTTTCTCTGCTTCTCTTTGCTTATTTCTTGAACTGTATCTGCACTGTCCCTGGAATATTTTACTTGTGTTTCTTCTCTTGGGTTTCGTGCCATCTGCTGAAGACTACTGTTTATACAAGAAACGTTTAGACTAAAACAGATGCAAACAGGGTTACAAGAAGTTCCTGGAATTTGTGTATGCATGCTGGGAGATTGAAGAATCTATTTGGGGGGGTGGAGGGGGGACTTTGCTGGACAAATTATTCAAACTGCCTCCTCATTGACCCACAAAACATCTATGGGGGCTAACATACTGCTTGTGCAACCACCAACGTCTTCACATGTGAATCAGTTGACAGTGCATACAAACAGACATTAGTGTCTTCGGTTTCATCAAACTCACGCAGCATTGCCCTAGAGAATTATTTTCCAAGGGACAAACTAGCTTGAGTTCATAACCACTTTTCATGCACTTTGAAAACAAGACTGTGATTTTAAAAGGCTGATTCAATATAAATAAAATACAAATGTAAAAAGTTTCTTTATTGGGTGGGCAGCTTTTGGTTGATATTGGAAATAGAAGAATAGCTTCCAATCTTCATCTACCAAACATCCTAACACACATTTTCATTAGAATTCCCTGCCTCTCTGCAGTGTTCCTTCCCATAGTTGCTCTCCAAAGCAGAACTGGTAGACTTTTCAAAGGTAACCAAGTGACGTAAGAAAACAAGTTTCACCAGAATTCAATAAGCCTTATTTTATATTGATTCAAATACTGATTCAAACTTGAATAATGGACTGAATCTAGGAGTATCAATTAATACAATGACCATGAGTTGTGGAACACAGCTGCACTGTGATAGTCCACCATAGCTAAGTACAGAATATCAAAAAGCCCAAGGTTGAATTGATTCAGTCTTTGCAGGTTAGTCTAAACTGCAGAGATTAAACTGAGAAACAACTGGATAGACATCCACTTTTGAGTCAGGAAATGCAGCCACGTGTCTGCAGTAGCTCAGGCCAGAAGCCAGGGGGCACTAGAATACAGCTCACTGGCACATAACGAGCATGGGCTGTGTTTGCTTCCTCTTCATACTGCCCCCAAGGTCTCTGGGTTTTGCTGTCCAGAATCACAAGAGCAGGACTCTGCATTGTTGCTCATCACTTCCTCTTCCTGCTTCCAGGTGCCTCTGGGATTTGTAGTCCACAGTTGCAGCCAGCAGCAAGTTTTTAGTAGGGCAGGGCAGCTCTATACTCCAGGGAAGGGAAGTCTAACCTCTCCCTGGCCTCAGACCTGAGCCAGGGTTTGCCAGGGGGAAAGGGTGGGGGTGGGAAACAGTCCCTGCCTCTCTCTTGCCAGCCCTTCTCTGATGGAGCAGATTGCACAGCCCTGCCCAGGGCTGGAAAGCATGCTGAGATGCTGGGGGACTGTGATATAACTTGAACCAGGAAGGGGCCTGGGACAGAAGTTTCATAAACAGTTTGACCCAAATTAGTTAAGTCTGATACTACATTCAACCAGGTTTATCTTAAACCAGTTTCAGCCATTTTGAAATTGGTTTATCTGCACTGAACTTCTGTTCTGTTACAAGTTTAAACCAGTTTCTGATTACTTAAACCAATTTATGTGTAACTTCTGCCTCTAGCCCATAAGTTTGGCAGCAGAGGTTTGTGAGCTAAAGAACCCAAGTACTAATCCTTACCTATGTATGCTTACAGATTTTAGGAACTGTGGGTAGGATTTTCAAAAAAACAAAAACACATGGGTGATTTCTCTTTACACAGCATGCAGTAAGGGGAACTGAGGCAGGAAAGAAGAGAACTGATCTGCTCATGATCACCTAGGGAGTATGTAGCAGAGTCTGGAGTGGATCACAGATGTCTTGGCTGTGCATTTAATGGTGCTTCTTCTCTAACTGGCTAGGTTTGGTTGGCTCCTGCTAACAGATGTCATACCCAAGCCATTGATACCAGTGAGTTCAGAGTTCCTCCTCCCCTGCATCTCTCTCCTCCTTTTCTTTTAAATTATTTCTATATAGCACTATATTTATATATAGCACTAGGGTGCCTGATGCCCTTCTCTGCTGATGAAAGCACAGCTCAAGTTTTGACCTGCTGCCTCACAATGAGACACGCAAAAACCTTCAGAACTTTGATTAATTATTCATACCACACTCCAGCCAATCAGCTCTTGCCTTTCCTCTTCTCCTCCTGGCCCTTTCATCACACTATAACTGTGGCCTGCACCGTGGAAACAGATAGATCTATCTTTAAAAAGAGGGGTGTTTGCCATTCAATTTATTCATGAATACATTTGAACCATGAAAATGTACATCAACCAAGAAAATTTTCTCTTTTGACATGAACGCCTGGAAATAATTTATAAGGAAATAAAGAGATTCTTTTGCCTTATTTTCTCCCCAGATGGCTTCTTTCAGGCAAGCACATGGCAAACTACAGGTGCCTTTTATTGCTATTGCTTTTCAAAACCTAAATGACTGGCACTCCTGGAGCAAAGTTTACAATAATTCAGTAATCATACTTTATTTGTTGGAAGGCTTATAATCTGGCAAGCAAAGACATTCAAGAGACTTAAGGTAGCAAAAAGCTGCTGACAGAAGGGCATGCAAAGAGTCAGTCATAATGGCATCTGACAGAGGTCTGTAATCAACGTGATGCACATGACACAGGGCATCTGATTAAACATGTACGCTTTTCTAAAGCGATCTGAACTGTGGTGTGAGCATCAAATCAAGGCAGACATAAAAGCCTGTTAAAGAGAGGGAGAGAGGAAGACATGCATTATGATTTTAAGTCAACCAGGAAGGTTTCATTGAAAAGAATTAGTCTGTTTGTTTCCTGGTTTTTCCTTGAGCATATAACTTAATGGAAAATTTCCTGTAATTCGTTCATTTTAAGATCTGATCAGCTTCAGCTTAACCCCCTTGCAGCCTTACATAGTGAATATAGTGACAGCAAAATATTCCATAGTTTCAGGTGATTTAATTTGCCACAACATGGAAGTAGCAAGCTTCTCCCATGTTATCTTACCAAGATGCCTTATGTTTGAGCTCAGGGGATCACCTTTATTTTTGAGAAGGGAGACCAGAATCCACCATCCATCTTATACAGAGCCTCACCAGTGGGACTGCCAACAAAGGTGCAGTCTAGCAAACATGTTTTCTGTGATGTGGACATCTGTCTCACTAGGAACTAAACCATGACCTGCCAATGCATTTTTCATAGATTGCTAAAAGAGCTTGCAGATGCTACAGACCCTGTCACTGTTGACCTAGGCTTTATTTGAATTAGTGCTCTCCACATGGCATTTGATGAAATGAGAGAAAGACAGGAGAAGAGCAGGACACTGAGGAGAGTAGAGCAGGCACAAAGCGTTTTTATTTGTTCTCAGCAATTTCACAGGTGATGTCTGAGCCCTGAGAGCAGAAACAGCTGCTCAGGATGCAATTCAGAAGTTGCTTTTAGACTTCTGAAAATCTGAAGCTAAGGTGCTGAGCACTAGGCCTGTGTGAAGTGGCTAGTATTTGCTTCGGATTTGGATTTAGCCGATTCAGGGGGCAGTGATTTGATTTGGTGATTTGAATCACTGTCCCGAATCAATTCGGCTGAATCTGAGAATCTCTGAATCGGCCAGGCCAGGTCCATCTCCGGCCCGCTGTCCCAGCCTGGCAATGGGGGAAAAAAAGCTGCAGCTCACCAGGTGCTGCCAGGTGGGGGGGTGATCCCAACTGGCCCCCCACTGCCCCATGCTGCGTGGAGGGATCTGCATGAGCCCCCCGACACCTCCCCCTGCTGTCCCAGCCCCCCCCCGGCTGCTCCACCTGCCTCAGCTCCGGCCCTTTAAGGAAAAAAGCCCTGAGAAAACCCCCACGCTCACCGTTCCTGCCCGCTGCATCGTGCCATGTGAGGGGCTCTGCATGAGACCCCCAAAGCCCCAAGGCCACTGCAGGAGTGGTGAGACCTGGGGTTTTTCTTGGTTATTTTTTTTTATTTAAAGGTCCAGAGCTGGGCTAGGTGGGGCAGCCATGGGGGGGCTTGGGGAGCAAGGGGATGTTGGGGGACCTCAAGGCAGAGCCCACCACATGGCATGGGGCAGCGGGGGGGCAGGGGGATTGCCTCCCTGCCCGGCAGCACCCAGTGAGTGGGCTTTTATTTAAAGCACCAGAAGCTGGGCCCAGGTGAGGCAGCCATGGAGGGGGCTGGGGGAGCGGGCAGGGCTGGGGAGCCTAGAGGAGCAGGCAGGGGATGGGGCCTGGCAGGGGTCTCCTGTGGTCCCCTCCACCAGCCCCCGTCCCCCTACTTACCAGCTCCTAGTCCAGCTGCAGCTCCCTGCTGCAGCCACCAGGGACTTCCGAATCATTGACGCTCTCCGAATCTTTTCCGAATCAAGAGCTTCAAATCTATTTGGACCTTTTAATTGGTCCCGATTCAGTTCAGATTTGGAGATTCGGCCGCTGAATCAGGCCGAATCTCCTCCGAATCGAATCAGCACCCGAAGCTTAGCACAGCCCTACTGGACACCACCTGCAAGATGCTCAGTTGCTTCAGTATTCACCGACTGCAATGGGCTGAAGGGGGCTCAGCACTTGGAAGAGTTTTCTCCCTGCTACAGCTGGGGAGTGAAGACTTCAGAGTGAAAGCCTCGGTTTCTTTCGCTTTTTTGAAGGTTCTACCCTACTTTTAATGTAAGAGAATATAACTGTCCTCAGTCTTCACATGGTGCTTTCCATCTACAGCTCCCAAGGTGCATTACAAACTTCAGGTGTCACAACCTACCATTTGAGAATGGGGAAATTGAAACATCAAGAGCTGAAGTGATTCACCCAAAGTCACATGCACGGCACTATCATCACTAATATTTTAGGTCTTGGTAGGGCAGAAGGGCTGAAAGAAAAGAGCATGGCTAATTGTGCTAGGTGCTCTATGCACATACAAGAGCGTGACATGGCCCTGAAAGGTTTACAGTCCAACTAGAAGGGCATCAAGACACTGCATGGTACAGTACAGTATAAAGCTACCTAAGCTAAATCAGAACAAGCTGGCTTCAGTACCTGATGCTCCCCAGCCACCAATCTCATTTGTGCAGTCTACCTTTCTCTGAGAAGCAGGGGAAAAGTAGCCCATGCAAAGCTCTGTGCTATAATGGCTAGAAGGTTTCTAGCATCTGAGCTAGCTTATTCACTGCATGCAATACTATAATAAGACAATTGGTTCAAATACAACCCACAGACTTGGAAGAGCACAATACATCAGTAGTACATTTAAGATCTGTGTAGCCAGAGAGCCAGGAAGAAAACCTAAGTCTCTGGGCATGTATTTTATCTATTTATTTTGGTATTTACCACTCAGGGAAGGAAAGAACATGAAATAAATTAAAATAACCACAATTTACTTCAGCTAGACTTGTTTTGTAATACCCTCTCCTCTTAATTTAAACCTGAGGCAAGCGTAAAAAGGATCTTGTCAGATTTGACATTATTCAAGAGAATCAGAGAAGAGAGAGAGACAAATATTACCCACAGATTTCTGCAAAGCAAGGGACGGTTAAAGTGATATCCAGTAACGGCAAGTCAAACAGGCCTGTGGGGACCTCACACTCGCTGGAGATCCTGGGGGCAATGCAGCTACTGGTTTCCAGCTACTGGAAAACTGGTTTCTGTGTCTGCCTCAACTCTGCAATCAGAAGTCAAAGTTTAAGAGGGAAAGGACTGAAGGGGAAGGAACAACAATGCTAACATTAGGGATGTGAGACTAAATACTAAACAATGGTTTGTACTATTATTATTGACTTCCCTCTGAGCATCCTAAAGCACTGGCAAGGCACTGAGCAGGTCTTATGAAATATGGAAAGCATCTCATATTCTACGGGGCGTGGAGGGGGACGGGTAGTGAAGCACAGAGAAGAAAAGTAGGGACATTGCCAGGTCTCTACATCTCAAACCCCCAATTATACTTTTCTTACAGAATGGCCCAATTATACTTAAAGGTCTCTAGGGTCTATGGGCCGATAGGCAAAAACTCCAAGGTTGGCGGTCAGCCTACAGGAAGCCAGGCCTCAGAATAATCTGTGTCCAGTTATAACAACAACAAGACAGCAGCAAGCTTATGTGCACCTAGTCATGTGTTAAATGGTGGAACGGTCCTTGCACACGTGGCATGTATGTCAAATTGGTGTGACTTTCAAGCAGACTGGAAAAGGTCAGGCCAGGCTGCAATCTGAGCTGTGTTTTAATTCTAGTTAACCCCCCCACTAACACCTCACAGGGCAGAGTGAGGCTTCTGTTGTTATTCCTTCTGGAAATAACTTAACGGACCAATGCCCCTGAGGAATACGGTAGTGCTCATGCCAACACAATATTATCCATGTCTAACTGTTTGCATCACGAGCATCTTAACCTGACAAACACAATTTCAGTCAGAGCTTGTCCTCTGCAAACACCCCCCCCCCCCCCCCCCC
>NW_017728997.1:19980827-19982705 GCF_001723915.1 Gavialis gangeticus | reverse complement strand
AAAACGTATAAAAGTGCTCTAATTAAAACGCTGCAGTAACTCATGTATCAACGTCCCCACACTTCAAAATGGCAGTGGGATTGCTTGAACTAAAGTTCATTCGGTGAGTTTTAGTTCAAGCATCCCCACCACCATTTTGAAATGTGGGGACGCTGATATGTGAGACGCGAGAAGCTGTTGGACCGCGGTAATTACCATGCTCCAGCAGACTCGATTAACAGTCTGCTCTGACGCACTGTAATTACAGCACGTCAGAGCAACCTCCACACTCGTGTATAGGCACCCATTGAGCTTGCATACAGTTATAATTTGTACGGAAATAGGCTCTCATGTGAAGATCTCAGGCAGAAGGCAAGGAAGGGTTGTATTTTAGAGACTAAAAAGAGTTCAGAGAAAGAACTTTGCAGCAGTTTAATTACTTAAACCACAAAAACTCCAAAGCTCATTTTTACAGATAGGAAACTGAGGCACGTAGCATTTAAGGGCTATATCCCACTAAACGTACTAGGTGCCAAAGTGCATTTAGGTGTACAAATGTGGCTTGATGCCACCCTGCTCAAGTCCCCAGAAAAGTTAATGCATCTCTTTTTGTAATATGCTGTCATATAAGGAGACTAAAGTTCCTGACTTTAGCTCCTGCTAAAGCTACCGGCCATCACTCAAGCTCTATAACCTCTCTAAGGGGAAGTGCTTTTATCCATCACCCCTATTTATCAAAACACAGCTGAGGTAAAAAGAGGATAAGTGACTCAGTAGAGTCAGGGACCAATTTGAGTCTCCCAAGTCCCAGGTTAGTGACTGGCTCATCTTGTCTGCCAGTGCTGGGTATGTTCAATAAAGCTTCTCCTTCTTTTGCTTAATATTGATGGCTCAGAGTATTCAGATCTATCTCCAACACAGGCATTCAAGGTAGGATTCTTGAACCAGGTCCATTCCCCTTTACTGCGGTCCAGAATCAGATGCTTTCTGGTCTCTGGAAAGCTTAATACCAGAATACAGCACTGCAAAACTGTCTGGAGACCACAGTCTTTGAGCAGAATGCAAATTGCACAAGGCCACAAACGAATTCCAGAGTTGGGTCTTGCCTGCAAAAAGGATAGCAGCTCAAACCCCAAGCCAGGTGTGCCTACCCAAATCCACGTGACAACTAGGCAGATCACAGATTTCATTTAAAAGGGAGCTCTGCAGGACAAGCAGTCAACTGCATCGTGACAGCTCAGTCACACTACTGTCATTTATCATCACTTAACACGTGCATGCTTTCCAGGGCACGTTTCTCGTGCTTTATTTTTTTTTAAGCTCTTGCAACTGGTTTAACTTTAGTAATGTTGCTTCAGACTAGGTTCATATATCAGATCAAGCCTGGATATAGCACTTGAAAACAGATGTTAGGGAATACATCTTCATTAGCCAGAGGTACTAGGCAGGAGATAAGAGTAGATAGGTTTGACTTAATGGGTCTCCTTGGGAGGGAAAGCTCCCTATTGCATGCTATAAATAAAATGCTTAATTATAAAAAGAACCAGAAATGATATGTAGGGGTATGCGAAGTGGGCCCTATTTGATTCAGATTTGGCCCGAATCAGCCACAGTGATTCGATTCATTGATTCAGATCACTGTCCCTGATTCAATTCGGCCAAATCTGAATCTGAAGATTCGACACCGATTCGGAGAATCAGCAATTCAGACAGACACAGCTTTAAAAGTTTTTTCTACATACCTTGAGGTAGCAGCGCAGCTCGTGATCTCTGCGATGCTGGGGCAGATGGAGCGTCCTAGAGGAGTGCGGGGGAGCCCTCCATGTGCTCAGCGGTGAACCCGCAAGTGGACCGGTAGTACTTCTGGTCCACTTCCAGGTCTGCCAGGGAGCATGCAGA
>NW_017728997.1:19970770-19980817 GCF_001723915.1 Gavialis gangeticus | reverse complement strand
GGCGCCCCCCCCCCCCCCCGGCTTAGCGATCAGCCACAGGGGGACCCTGGGTGCCCCCCTAGACCCAGGAGGCACCAGTCAGAGCCAGGAGGGCACCGGGGGCGGGGGGCCTGCACGCTCCCCAGTGGACCTGGAAGTGCACCAGAAGTGCTTCTGGTCACTTCTGGGTCTGCTACTGAGCACGCTGGGGAGCCCCCCCCCCCATGCTTCTGCAGGATGCTCCACCTACCCCAGCACCACAGCGTTCATGAGCCGTCTGCTACCTGAGGTATGTAGAAAAAACATTTAAAGTTGTGTCTATGTCCAAATCTCCGAATCAATTTAGAGGGTTCTGATTCGATTCAGAGAGATTAAAGGGTCCTCTGATTTGATTCAGATTTGGGGATTCGGCCACCAAATCGGGCCAAATCTCTGCCAAATTGAATCAGGGACCAACACTTTGTACAGCCCTAATGATATGGCAATGGTCTTGAAGCTACGTATGTGAAAGATTTCTCTTTACTTTATAGAATTAGGATGACTCAATTGTAAGTCAGATACCCAACACTACTATTATCTGACAGATATTCTATTTTTTTCTGTAGTAGTAGATGCCTGTTTTTCTGTAGCAAGTGCATTTGAAGTCCAAACTTCTTGTTGCATTGAGATAGGGAATACTGATGGTATACAGCAATTTGAACACCAGGAAGCCCCTAAGTAGCTCTAGATTTATTACAATATTTCAGAAGAAAAAAAAAAAGACTTCAGATTTATAAATCAATCCAATAACCTTGGTAAATATACACTGGAAATAAAATTTCTGCCTGTAAAGAAATCTCCCTCTGAAGCTTAGTCATATATAACAACAACTGAGTTGAAAAAAGAAAAAGAAAAATCTTTCACAGTGCCAGACTTCAAACCAATTTGACCTTTCAAACGGTTCAGTAATGTTCATTTAACTATTCCCTCCCTTGTTTTCTGTTTTTTCTGGGCATGGGCAGATTTGTTTTCTGCCAGGAATCAGTCCTCAAGTGCCAAGCAGAGGTGATTCTTTCAGTGTTTGTCTCTCTGACCCGATCAAAAGCTGGAAGCAAGAAAAATCTCATATAAGAGCCTGTTCTCTAAAGAGTCCATGCTCACTTCTTTCTGCTCATGTCAGATAATCAGCATGTTCCAGATAAGCTTTAGCTGATTTGGGATTGCAGGGGGGTGGGGCAGAAATCTTTCCAGTCTTGGACCTGGATCCAAATTACTTTAATCCTCACTCACTTTTAAAAGACTCTAAGAAAAATTCAATGTTAGATCATAACATACCTAGCTCTGATAAAATACCTATTACAGTTTTACAGGCAGTTTGGAGAGAGGCTGGACACAAAGTAAAAGCAAACAGCAAATGTGGACCATCTTGAGGGACTCTCTGAGAAAAGCCAGAGGGGATCTCTGCCACAAGACAGTCTGGCTGGTGTTAAAAATGGCTCAGAACCTAGATGGTGTCTCTGTAAATTTGGCTCCTCCTAATGTTAAATTCATTAACTCCACTGGGGCCCTCACAATGAATAATTGCATCAATTCTATACGTGGATGCAGGAAATCTGAACCTGGACACAAATGCTCATCCACCACCTTAAGAGGACATCAAAGTCGTAGCATCCCATCGCTGGGATGCTTCTGCTTGCAAAGATCATAAGAGTCTCCCAGACTGCTAGGCAAAACTTGAAATAGAAGGGCCATCGTGCCGATACATCGTGATTTTTCTTAGGGCTCTACCTGCTAATTATTACTTGGGGTGCTCATATGTTACCACTGCAGAAGAGTTCATCTCCCCTTCTTCTAGTTTTTATCCTCTTGAAATCCTCCTTATCAGTCTACAGCAATATGTTTAATGCCAGAGTGATTGTTGCACCAACAGTTGTTTATTACAGTTTCAGGTGAGGCTGAAAGGAATTGAAGTGTCATGTGAGAGGCACTTGGATCTGTTCTGATCTGTATTCAGACTGGCAACCAAGAGTAGAAAGGCTGCATATCTCATGACCAACACCTTGGGCTAGCCAGTCCCACCTCTCCTCAGAAAACTGACTATTTCTAAGGCATTATTAAAGTAATTTTAAAGTTGACTAAAGTCCAGATTGACTTAACAACTGAAGCCCCAGACTTTTCATGACATGGCTGAGACAGTCAGATACAACAAGAAAAGACAGTTCACAGGAGCTACACCTATTTATACAGAGTGAGCATCTGAGTATGTAGTACACTCTGTGCAGTTCAGGGTCACCTAGCACAGCGGTCTCCAAACTTTTTTGATCGCGCACCCCTATCAGTAAAAAATTTTTGAGCACACACCCCCAACATATGTATATTTATATAAATATACATATAAATAGAAGTTCTAATATTTTCTTCCCGCACCCCAATGGATCATCTTGCGCACCCCACTTCGGAGACCACTGACCTAGCAGACAACCAACACCAGACTTGATAATCTGAAGAAGAGAGGTAGACAGTGCAAGAGTTTTTTTTTCACTAAACAGTAGCTAATCTTTTGAGTAGTCCCACCAAATGAGAAGCATACTGGCCTGAGAAGGTCTCCAGGATCATATGAGGAGGACAGATCAGAACAGATCAAAGTGCCTCTCACATGACACTTCATCCTACACATCTCTGGTGAGAGATTTCCTAGTTCTAATATGAATTAGTTTAGGGAAGCCCAGTGACCTGTGTTATAAAACAGACCTTATGTGAAGGTCAAACACAGTGGTCACAACGGTACTTGGTCTTGGATTCGCTCAGGAACAAGTGAGAGACCCTCAACCCATGGAGCAGCTTTGACTGAAGAAAAAGTTCTTTAACCTCTCTATGATGATATTTCCCAAGGGATGTTTAACATGCATAGAATTATCTTGTTTCTTATCTGTTGTGACTCACCCTATTTCTATAGACACCATTAAAATCACCAACATTCATTGACAGACTCAGATAAAAAAGGGGATAGGGCAGGGCCAAACCCCTTCTTCGCAAGAAAAAAAAAAAGAATTATTTAAAAATCATTTTTAAAAATCTTAAATCTGCTCCTTCCTTCAAACAACCAAATCAAAGGCTATTTGAATGTTTAGCCACAGAACTAAATTTGTTTTTAAAGGGTGTATCTGCTGCAGCAGCCTTCACTTTGAATTTCCTGCCTCCTGTAAGTTTATGCCACAACCTCAGTGTTATTTTGCCGTAGGTTTTGCATTCAGTATAGCCTTTATGTGAAGGTGCTCTGTACAGTCTGCCCTTTGCTTGTACAAACTAATAGAGCATCTGTGGTCTTGACATTTCATGTGACATTACTGCGGCATTCCCCATTCCCAGAGACAATGTCGAAAGGACAGTCTACGAGCAAGGACCAGGTAGGGCTGGTCGAGTTAGTTATCCTTTTAGCAGCCAAATGCATATCACTGAGTAATGACAGAAAATTAAATCAAATTAATGAATTAGTAGTTGAATGTACTTATGTATCTGTTGCTTACACGCTCCTGGATTTGAAGCAAAAAGAAGAACTAACCCATTCAAATTAGAAAATCTACTAAAGACATAAATGTTTAACGTCGTCTTTCAAAAACAGCATCAATGCCCAACATGTACACACACCCCTTAGCAGCCTGAGATCTTCCAAGATCCTACACAGATACTACTCCACCAGCACTATAAACCCTTCACCAGGGAGGGCAAAAAAAAGAGCAGCCAGTCAGTGACAGCAACATCATAGAGGAATTTAGGTCAAGGAATGGGAAATAACTTGCTAATGAAAATAGAAAAGGAAAGACAGAAACTTGGGGTGGTTCAAAGCCCATCAAAGTCAACAAGAGCCCCTTCAGCAACTATTTGATCAGGTTCATTATTACCGGTGTTAGAAGTTAGTCAGGTATCATCCCTTGCAAAAAAAAAAAAAGAAATACCTCTCTTAGATTTTTAACAGCCACATTTCAAAGAGTAATTTTACAGGCTGGATGGCACAGAGATTGGGCTAGTTTAATTGGCTGATGAATCTGATGAATCTGATAATTTAGATAAATCTAAATGTAAATGTATCCATTTTTATCCTTCATTAGCAGAAGTATCTGATGTTGTTGAACAAACTGAAACCTGGAACAGTGTGATGGCATTGGCTTCGAACATTTATTATTACCCGGTAGAGAGGACCATCCTTTTGCTACTGAATGACTGTTTCTAAGCCCAAGGAATCCTAGATGAGATTCACATCCATTACTTCTAGTGCCCTAATGGGTCTGTGAGGTCAATGGGGTGGGGGGAGGTAGGAAGGTGAAGAGGACTGGGAAGTCTCCAATATCTCTCACTCAAATTTACAGCCTAAAACTTTTTCTGGACCCCACCTGTTTCTCTTTTTCCTATAAAATTAGTGGCCAAGGACATTTCTCATCATCTGCCTAGATCAGGAGTTCTCCTCCAGAAGTGGGACCCTAGTACTGTTCTATTGTGGAGCATAGGGCTAGGGACATTCAAAAAGGCCAAGCCTGAATTGATTCACTCTTTGCAGGTTAGTCCAAGCTGCACACCTTAAACTGATTAATAACTGGACATTCTCTGTTAAATCAGGAAATGCAGCCACATGTCTGCAGTGGCTCAAGCCAGAAGCTGGGGGGTGCTTGAGCATGCCTGCCAGCCACTGCCTAAGAGGAGGGAAGAGAGATGCCCCCAAGGCTCTCACCCCTCCCTGCTGGAGTGGAAGGGGTGTGACCAGGCACCAGCCTGGGCTAGCACTACACACAGGATGCTAGCCACCAGCTGGGCAGGGGGTGGGGCAGCTGCTGCCAGACTGAGGAGCAGGGACAGGGGAAAAAGTCCTTTCTCTGAAGCAAGCATGTATTGAACACAGCAATTTGCAAAGCATACAACAGGGAACTTCCAAAAATGTTCACCTAAGCTAAGATCCAGCCCAGTAAAACACAGCATACACAACTTAGTCTAACATAAAATGTAAACCAGGAAGACCAGAATTAGTTTTACTAATCCTGAGGGCAGAATGTCTCCTTACAGCCAGGCATTCAGAAAGGCTTTGTGTAGGCATTCCCAGCTTTTACATGTTCTGCTTTATAATGTAAATATAGCTCTCTACATTCTTCGGTGAAGCTGTCTGCAACTTCCCTTAAATACATCTCCAGCATGTGTGACGATTGTCAGGTCTTTGCCAGCACTTCCCACCTCTCAGTCTAGTCCTGCAGGTCTTAGCTCTGGACTCACAGATGCATCCCTGCCTGGCTCCAGGCAAGCCACAGAGACTGCAGCCAAACCCCCAGGGGTTCTGGGGGAGACAGGAGACAGAGGAACGAATTAACTCTGTCCCTTCCTGGCTGCAGGCAAGCAGTGGAGGTGCAGCTGGGACTGCCAAACCTCAACTGCAGTCCCCAGGGTTTGCCAGTGGGGGGCGGGGGGTAGGAGGGGAAAGAGGGGATGGAGGTAGGAGTTTGCCTCAGGGGCCATGGCAGGCCAGCGTCTGGTCACACCCTGCCCCTGCTCTGGCTAGAGAGTGGAGGTGAGGGGCCAGACCAGCTCACTGGAGCAGAGCTCTGCCCAGCCCAGACAGCCTACCAGGATGCTGAGGGAGTCTGATTTAACTTTAATCAGCAAGGGGTCTGGGAGACATTGCATAAACTGGTTTGAGCCGAATTAGTTAAATCTACTACATGGTTTCATAGTAGCTAGGGTCAGGAGGGACCTAAACAGATCTAGCCTGACCCCCTGCCACAGGCAGGAATGAATCCTGGGTTCACAAGACCCCAGACAGGTGATCATCCAACCTCCTCTTGAATTTGCCCACAGTAGGGGCAAGGACCACTTCCCTGGGAAGTTGGTTCCAGATTTGTTCCAGCATTGCTTCCTCATGCCTCAACCAGCCCCCCGGCTGCACATGGAGCCCAGCTGGAGCAGCCCTGGACTGGCAGGATGACCCCCTGCCAGTCTGGGTTGCTCTGACCAGGCTCCATGTGCTGTGCATGAATAAATTCTGGACCAATATGCTCTGGAGTTTTTTGCTCCATTCAACCAGGTTCATCTCAAACTTGTTTGGCCATTTTCAAACTAGTTTATGTGCACTGAATGTCTGTTCTGTTACAGGTTTAAACCAGTTGCTGATCACTTAAACCAGTTTGTGTGTAATGTCTGTCCATAGAAGTTCAATACATACGTGGGTCTTTTCAGTCCATGCCAGTCTGAGGGGCATTTCCTATAGAGATCACATTGCACTTTCTCTATGAACTGCAGTCTTTCTGTAACTGGGGGTGTTACAGCACTTCCAGGAGATGGGTTGGATATCTTAGGATATCTTCAGTGAGAAGTCTTTGGTTCTGCAGTTTGCTTCCCCAAAACCAAGATTTCATTGACTTTCACGTCACATGGTAAACTGTTCTCTCAGACAAAGGTATAGCCCCAACTAAAAATGAAGAGTGATAACTGCCAAACAACAAATATTATTAGCTTCAAGCTCTGTTCTTTCCTCTGTCTCCCATTCAACACTGGCAGACTTAATGCTTGTGCTTTACTTGTGATGTGGAACAAGACAATATGGCCCTAAAAGCAACGTTGTCATTTGGTATTCATTTCCATTCCACTAATTTTTCACAACTTTGCTTAGCTTAGAATTGTGCACAGATTGGATGCAACAAGCTCAGACTAGTATCAGAAAAAAACATCAAGAAACTGTCTTTCTGCTTTGTGCATCACTGCTGACCATTTCGTTTAAGGAATCAAAACCAAACTGGCAACAACATTAATGATACGTGCAATAGGCGAGGATCCAACTTACTCTTCCACTGCCACAGCACATTGGCTCTGTAGCATAAATGGGGTTGGATAACAAGCCCCGAATCTTTGAAGAAAGAGTCAGTTTGCATTCAAAGCAAAGAGCAAAGAAGATAGATAATGTTTCTCTGCTGTTCTTCATACATATTCTCCACAATTCTTGTTAGCAGCCAGGGCAGGAAACATGAAGTGTAGCCCAAACCTGGAGATACAAGAGGCAAACAAAACACACTGCTTTGCATCAGTCCCTTCTAGATATGGATTCACCACCCCAATGTGGTGTGACTGAGTCCAAGACAGATACCAACTTTCTCACACAGGGCACGTGTATGTGAGAAATTTACTGCAGAGCTGACTAATTAACTATGCAGTAAAACATCACCATTGACACATCTGCACTGAAGCCACTACACGTGCGACCCTATTAGGTCACAATAGACTAATAAATGCTGCCACAGGGTAGTCCAGCTAAACACAAGTACTACCTTTTGGCAGCAGTGCACAGACAGACATGCACATGTAGACAGTGACAGCATTGGCTGGGTAATAAGGGTGCTTCACTGCAGGGACTGCCTGCTGCCTAGCCTCGCACTGGAGCACTCTTGTACCTCAGCCAGGCCCCCTGAAGCGCACTGAGCTGGGCCGGAGCAGCCCTGGGCTGGCAGGCTGCTCCCGAGTCTGCTGTAGAGCAGCTTCAAGTCCCCTGCCAGCCCAGGATTGCTCCAACCAGGCTCCATGTGCAGAGTCGGGGCTGGCTGAGGCAAGAGGGTGCTTCAGTACAAGGCTATCTGGCTGGCAGCCCTCGCATTGGAGCACCCTCATGCCTCACCCAGCCCCCCTGCTGCACATGGAGCCCAGTTGGAGCAGCCCTGGACTGGCAGGCTGACCCCCTGCCAGTCTGGGTTGCTCCAACCAGGCTCCATGTGCTGTGCATGAATAAATTCTGGACCAGTATGCTCTGGAGTTTTTTGCTCCCAGGCACACGTTTGAACAGTGTACCCAGGAGCAAAAAAACTCTGAAACAATAAACTCCAGAGTTTATTCATGAGCATTAACTGCACATGCAGGCATGCCCACTGAGTCCAATTTGCTACTACTTTACTTGATGACATTAGATTTTCAGCAGTGGGAACAATGAGGAAAAGCTGGCTTTTTAAAAGTATTAAAAAAAGAAATGACAGCACTTAGCAAGAGATTGTGAACAAGGAGGAAGAGAAAAGAGATGGGTTAGAAAGGGTGAAAATATCAGCAGGCAAAAAAAAAGCGGCAGGGGGAGATGAACTGGGGGAAAAGCTGAAAAGTGCAATTTTAACAGGCTTGATTTTGGCTGGACATCCCAGGAGCAAGGCCAGAGAAGAGAGACTGGATAGACAAGGAGTGACAGATATGGGAGTGATTAGGACAAGTTGAGAGGAGAGGAGATCAAGAGAGCAGCGAAGACAGACCTTCAAGACCCAGAAAAATTTGCTTTTTTATTATATTTGGTATTATTTGTACAATCACTTGTCTGACACTAAATGTACTAAGAGTTATCCCCCCCACCTCACTGCCCCCCTGCCCCTTAGCACTCCAAAAAAAAACAAACAAAACCATCACATCTCATGATGCAGCAGGGCTGGTATGAAAAGTCAGCAAAGAGTTGCACTCTACTACTGTGGGATTACTACCAGAAATCAATAATGTTGAACAGAAACAACTAGATCTTGCTGCCTGTGCAAAATAAAACAACAGATTAGCGTTCACCTTTCTCATGCATATGCAGAGAATGCAGTTACTATTAATCTAAAAATCCTATTCCGTCTTCATTGAGTAGTTCAAACAACTGGGAAAGAGATGAAGAACTGTTTATTTGTAGTGTAGATTACTCATCAGTTTAAATTCAACACTGGCCAGTGGTGACAAAAAAAATCACCCATGCCACATGGTATGCCTGTTCAGTAATCTATGTGCTTTGATTTTAGTCATCTCAGCTTCCCTGACGGCAGCTGGAGTGGTGCATGGTTGATAGCCCAGAGGTCACATGTTTGAGGCCACAGCAGACGTGCCTACAGCACAGCCCTATCAGATTCCAATGAATCTGCAACTTCTATTAAATACCTTGTCACAAGGACACGAAAAAGGAAGGACACTTCTTAGTCGACAGGCTACATCACCGAAGCCACTACCAGACTTGACCCCAGGTGTCAGCAGAGATAAGAACAATCTTGGGGTTGCACTGCTTCAAGTTTTAAGGGGAAACAGTTAAATTTAAATCTCTAGATCTGAGCCTACTTCTACAATTTAGGTTTCGGGTCTGACGTGAACTCCAAGTGGACCTATTTTTGAGATTAGACTTAAATCTACCCAAGTGGATTTAAGTCTAATTTATTTAGATTTATTCCCCATTGTAGTATGGGGAACAAACAGGAGGAACTCGCCCTCAGAATAGCCAGTTCAGACCCAGACATAACAGGGCTTACAGAAACATGGTGGGATTCATCTCACAACTGGGCAGTTAGCATGAGGGGCTATGGGCTTTACAGGCAGGATAGAGAAGGAAGGAAAGGTGGGGGTGTGGCGCTCTATGTCAAGGAGCAATACACATCCTCTGCCAGCAGATTGGATTCAGAGGAGAGGCAAGCTGAAGTGCTCTGGGTCAAGATACAAGGGGGCTGTGGGGAGAGGGATCTAACGGTGCAGGTCTACTACAGACCCCCCAACCAAGGGGAGGAGCTGGACTGGGAATTTTTGGGCCAGCTTGAAGAGGCACTTAAGGCAAAGGACGTAGTTGTCACGGGTGATTTAAATTATCCGGACATCTGCTGGGAGGAACAGTTAGTCAGGTCAGACTGTTCCAGGAGGTTCCTGGCTGAGATACAGGACCTCCACTTAATTCAGGAGGTGCACAGTCCCACCAGAGGAAATGCCCTGTTGGACCTGGCCCTGGCCACAGGCGATGACCTGGTAAGGGGCCTCCAGGTCCTTGACCACCAGGGTGATAGCGATCATCGCTTGCTGGAGTTCACCATCCAGCGCAGGGTGTCAAGGGCCTGCAGCATGGCGGTAGCCCTAGACTTCAAGAGGGCCAACTTCAATGAGTTGAGATTAGTGGGAGAGGTGCTGGGGTTCTCGAGGGCAGGGGAACTCAGTGCCCAAGATAAGTGGTCGTTCCTTAAGGAGACGATACTCAGGGCCCAAGGGGTGACCATCCCAACAAAAAGCAAGGAGGGCAGGAGTGCCCGAAAGCCCCCCTGGCTCACCAAGGGTGTTCAGGAATGCCTGATTGCCAAAAAG
>NW_017728997.1:19946951-19970132 GCF_001723915.1 Gavialis gangeticus | reverse complement strand
GCAGACCCTACAATGAGAGACTGCGGGACCTGAACCTATTCAGCCTTCACAAGAGAAGGCTGAGGGGGGACCTGGTGACCATCTATAAACTCACTAAGGGGGACCAGAAGGGTTTGGGAGAGGCCTTGTTTCCCCTAGCGCCCCCTGGCATAACAAGGAATAACAGCCACAAGTTGTTGGAGAGGAGGTTTAGATTAGACATCCGTAAGGACTACTTCTCTGTCAGGGTGGCTAGGATCTGGGACCAACTTCCAAGGGACATGGTGCTGGCTCCTACCCTGGGGGTCTTTAAGAAGAGGCTTGATGCCTACCTGGCTGGAGTCATTTGAGCCCAGTTTTTCTCCTGCCCAGGCAGGGGGTCGCACTTGAAGATCTACAACATCCCTTCCCACCCAACTTCTAGGATTCTATGAAGATCTCAAGATTTCATCTCAGCATGCTTGAAAACATGCAGGTACAGCTGGTCGTATGAAATGTCAGTAAGACTGCAACATTTTGCTGTCATCAAATATAAATCCCAGCCTAAGGCTAGTTTGACCACCATATCCTCAACTCTACACATCTAAACTTTCAGCAGAGAAAAAAAATGGGCATGACTAGTAAGCTACCTTCTCAACTTTCAATGTAATTCCCTCAGCTGACTGCTTGGACAGCGTTGCATTCCTGCGGGAAAGGGCTGCCCTTCACTAGACTAAAACCTTCTTGCCTTCCGACAAAGCAGAAGTGGACCAAGGTTCAGAGAAAGATATTCTAGTGACAAGACACAGCAGTAGAAGTTGGGCCACCTGACTTCTTCTATTCACAGCTCTGCCACGAATTCTCTGTGTAACCTCTGCTAAATTGTTTAACTTCTCCACGCTTTCTTTTCTCTTCCTGTAAGAAGGGGATAATAATATGTCACTGCTTCACAGGCTTTAAGTCTGCCATGTTCTTTGAGTTCCAGATACAAGGTAGACTTCATATATTTGTTCAGAAACATTCTTCCTTTTAAGTTAAAAAGCAAAGAAATGTAACAATGGACTACGGGCATGTTTTACATAGGACTCTAAGGAAACAGGTGGTTGGGAGAGATAAAAGCTACTGGACGTGCCTTTCTTTGAGGAAGATGGGGGCACATCTACCCATGCTCCTGACTGCACAGTTATTCAGTACTTGCTTTATCAGTCCTGGCAGTTACTGTGCGGTCCCCTTGGCGCACATGTTGTTTCCAACCCTACTGCGCTTGTTGCTACTGATACACAGTAGTGTCGACACCATGATTTGTCACAGTTCATCACTCGTCACTACAGTGAAGTAACATCTTGTGTAGACATGCCCAGAGAGTATGTAGCTAAAGTATGTATGTACTAAATGACTGTGCAATGACAGCCGTTACTGTGTGGTCCCAGTAACGCACATGTTGCTTCCGACCCTACTGCACAGTAGCAATGAGCTACCGTGCAGTAGCATCTGCATCACGGTTTGTTGCTCATTGCTACGGCAAAGTACTGTCTCATGTATGTGGCCCTTTGCACTCTCCTGCTAGAGATTTGCATGTCCAGAAGCAGAGACTTCACCTTCATGTAAATCCATAAATGCACCCAGAGTTAACGAGTACTGGTTGCCTCCCTAGACTTGGCACCCAAGGAAGCTGCTGCTGATTAAAAATTGCAAAGCTGGATATAAATATCCCTTTTCTGCTGTCATTACAGTTCAGTGCTCTAAACACAACCTTCCCAGCTTGAATACAAGTATTGATGGCACTGCAGGTCTGTACCAGAGATTAGGGAACCTTGCCAGCTTTCTAAATACTCTTTTGCACCACCCACACTTCTATGTCCTGAGGTACCCAACTGTTTCCAGTGACCCCTCCTTTTGCCCGCTACAGAAGCGCTTCCTGTCTCATAGAGATGTGTCAGAAGGAGAAGCTCATCTCCAGTGTGCCTTGGGAAAGTATTGGTCTAAATACAGAACCCGATCCAAAAATGTAGGGTCCAATTTCCTAGTCTCTTCCAACCTCCTTTTCTCTCCCCTATTTTCTCCCATGAAAATTAAATGCCTCCTCCCCCCTAAATTCATTCTGGAAATTACCAATGCACAAAGACATGTGCATATGCACACACACCGGCTCCCCACACCTATTGACTACCCCCTCACTTCCATCCCAGCTTCAGCTACGAATGGGACCTTTCTCCAGTTGCCTCCAACCCCAGGGCACAAGTCAAGAACCAATAAAGGGACAAATCAGATCAAACCAGGAGCAGATGATAGGAGTAAATGTTAGACAGTATTTCAGGCAGCTAAGAAGAATCAGACAAATTCTTGAGGACAGCAATTTCCAGACTGACCTGCCTGTTTCCCATGGCTATGCCCTAGAAAATGAAGCCAGGTGTCCTCCAGCTAGAAATGAACCAGTTTCCTAAGAATTAAAATCCAACTCTGAAAGAATGGGTTTCTCAAAAATATTTTTGTTTTGTTTTTCAAGTCTACTGAAAAGATTTGGGTTTCATTTGAAACCCCCTCCCCATTGCTGAACACTCACGCAGCAACAGTGTACTAGTACAGGCGAGCCAGAAAGGAAAACCAGCTGCAGCTTCAACAAGATGGCCAAGGGCAGTGGTGTCCAACTTTTGCTATGCAGGTCTGATTAATGGCTTTTACTTCAGGAGCGAGGAGAGGGGCTTCAGAAGAGGCAGCAATTTAAGCCATGGGGTATGGATAAGGGAGTAATAGTAATATGTAAAGCACAGCAGTCATCCCTCTGGCCAATTATGTAGTCATGGGAACCAACTCAAAAAGGGAGGCTTTATCTTTGCTTGGAAAAATAGGTGCTGTGGAGATCTAATTCTGGGGGAAAATGGGGCTAAAATACCTGAAAATTGAGGGTGTTTGGGATTCTCAACAGGCAAAATGTTCTTGCCTTTTTCTGCAAACTAACAGTTACTACAAGTTAAGTAAGCACCAGCAAAATCTTAAAGAAACAGTTGGTTATGGTCTGACAAAAATCTGCCACGGCTCTCGAACCCTTTTTGCGGTGGGAAGGATGATGCTTTCTGCTGTGCGATGTGCTGGAACGCTGAGATAATGTTCAGGGTGGTAAAATATAAAATTTGGCACTTGAACTACCATAAGCCTTCAGTGAGAGAGTCAAAGCAATTACTTCCACAGCTTCACAACCCTTTGCACCTCTCTGTTAATGTGTCAGGTTTTATTATTTTAATTGTACCTTGTTTTGTCCTTGGAAACTAAAAGCAATTTGGCTGGAACGTACACGATAACTCACTTTCATTTCCATCTTTCACTTCCTTAGGTCTCCGTCCATTTTGTTTGCAGACTGTCCTATGGTGAGACAGGCTCCTGCAGTGAGACACCCTGGGAGCTATCTTCCCACAGCTCGCCCATCCCAGTAGGACTAGATACACTTGGTCCATCTGTCTGCTGTGGTTTTGTAGTGTTGCTCACTAGAAAATCTCAGTGTCCCACAGAAGGAGCAGAAACAGTATCTCCATTTTACACACGAGCAAACCTAGGTATAGAGACTTGCACAAGGACACAGAGAAGATCAGGGACAGAGATGGGCATAAACAAATCTCATGAGATTCGTCCCACTGCTCTCACTGCACAGTAGCATTGGCCTCTTCACACGCTTATAAATGGGATGGGAATCTATCACCAGCTATACTGGACAAGACCAATAGAAGCTGTGTACATGTGGGTTTTTAAACCCCTACCTGAAACTTTTGGTGCTGGAGCACCTTTCAAAATCAGGCCCTGGAAACAGAGCTCTTGTCAGCATCAGGAGAAAGCAGCAGCCTAGGACGATAGCATGGATAACCTCCGTACTGGCACCTCCCATAACCCAAATGGATAAATTTTCCCTCGGCTTTTTTTCCCGCCCCCCCATTCAAAGAAAGGGCCTAAACATCAGTCTGAGCTAGGCATAGTAGCACTTTAATCTCTCTCTCTAATGTGTAAAGTGTGAGGGCTTTCCAGGCCCATCATGGAAAAATATTCAGGTGCTACTACAGCGATGAGAGCCCTATAGAAAGCAAGCCATAGTGCCATCAGGCATCACAGACTTCATCATCAGTGTGGTTCAGCACCTTCTGGCAGGCAGCCCTCAGTGTACAACTGCAAATGGCACTGGATTGGAAATACTTGTGGTGGTTTCTTAACCCGGCCAAAGCTCAGAGCTGCAATTTAAAAAGCCTCATTTCTAATACTGCTGCACATTGCACCAACACTGTCTGTTGTGTTAGCTCATACACTAATTGTTGCTGAAAACATTCACCCCGATACCCAGTTACATTAGCCACCAACTTTTGCAGGTCCAAAGAAAGTAAAAGCTCAAAGTTACATGTTAGTCAAGTCCTTTGTCACCTCTTTAGTCAGTCTGTATAAAGGCAGAGATTTGCTGGAACAAATTAGGCAACTGCAGATCAGGAAATGTTATTCAACTTCTACAGACCTTTATATACTTACCTTGGCTGACAACTCCTAATAGCCCCCTCCAGTAAAATCCTGCTATCCCCTCCCATTGTTGTACTAATAACGTGCGTCAGGACTAAGGAGCGCTGCCCAACCTAGTAGCTCCCTGTGGCTGGGTCAATTCTTTGTTTACAGGCTTAGGTTGACTAAAGACAAGGGGGAGACAATTTTTTTTCCATTAATTTGGCCTCCTTCAAGGCAACTTGCTGAGGTCAAATGTTGGACATTTACTAAAAACACCTTTTCTTTTCCAGCCAGCATCATCTCACTCCATCCCAAGCACCAAAGCCACAGCTTCTCTACAGTTTTTTCCCCCACATTGATGTACAAGACAAGGGCAGCTCCCTGACCACTTGTGCCTATGAAGTTTCCACCAAGATTGCTATTTCCTTCCCTCTTCCCACCATTCAACACCAGTTATAAAAAGCAATCCAGGGGTGTCATTTGACCTGTCCTAAGGCCTCTGTCTCATCTGCTGCTGCCTGAACAACAGATCATATTATCCAGGTATCTCATATAGCTTGAGATGCAAGTCCCTCTTTGTGCCCTTTCTCTGACCAAGGTCCTCCTCCATGCGCCTCTCTCCTCCCTTAACTCCTTTTTCAGCTGTGCTGCTGATCTGTCTTTATCTCACCACCAAGAAGAGCTAAGAAATCTCAGCAACTAAGAAATTAGTTGCACATACGACAATGACAAACCTCTTTATAAGGGCCGTGCCACCATGAGACAGTCTGAAATGTTGCATCATAGGTCCTATTCCACTCTACCACCCAGGCCGCCTTTTGCATCCCTGCACTAGCTTCCTTTTGTTTTCCATTTAACATTAAGGGTGGGATGTTCAAAAGGACTGGGCACTGGTCCAACTCTGTTCCTATATAAATTGGTCAGTTTTGGGACTGACCTCAACGAGAGCTGAATGAAGCCATCACAATAGTCTGCAAACCCCACCCTACCCACAAGACCATGCTTTTATTCTCCCTATGCTTATTATCTATGCAAGGCTCTCTCCTCATTGTGTTTGCTCCCTTCAAGATACTTTCCCCACTATTCTGTATGTTTAAGACGTGCCATTACTCTCCTTCAAGCTTTCCAACCCTTATTTCTTCCCATCTTCTTCAAATTCAGCTACTCCTTGTGGCATCAGTGAGGTGAGTCGAGCCAGCCTACACAGGTGCTGGGTTTCCAGACTACGCTGGCATGCCTTAGTGCTTCCTTTCCTAAGATCTTCCAGTACAGGGAAGATGTTCCTGCTTTTATACTAACAGACCACACTGCTCCACAACCTGGCTACCACGGCAGGATGCCTAACCCCTCTCTGCTCTGCACTGAGGGCTAGTTTCTCACATCCCCTTAATACAGTCTCTGCTTACTAAGCATTACTGAAAAACACAACCAACACCAATAGAAAATGGCTGATTTGGTAACAAGAGTAAGCAGAGATGGGGGGGGTGGGGGGGGAGGAAGGTATGAGACACCAGCCCTCAGTCTGCATGCAGCAGAGAAGACCAGGAAGGCAGCAGGCAGCTCAAGACTGCAGCCCCTTTAAAGGGCAGGTGCACATACTACTCTGTGCTGTTCATTCCTCCCACTCCATGGTTCATATCAGATCTTCACGGGCTGCCCTGGATCATAGACTCATAGAGATGCTACCACCTACCTCTCCAGGTAATCCGTTCCAGTTGTTAAGTACCCTCCTAGTGAGAAAGTTTTTCGTAATATCCAACCTAAACTTTCCTTGCTGCAACTTGAGACCATTGCTCCTTGCTCTGTCATCTGTCACCACTGAGAACAGTCTAGCTAAGATCTTTGCAGGCTGGATCCAGCCCACAGCCGCAAGTTGCTGACCTCTTTTTTGGTGAATGAGTTTTACTGGGACTCAGACTCACACAAAGGAAATTTTGCATTTAGATATTTGCAGGCTACACATTTCCAGCCATACATCTAGCCATTCGCAAGCATTCCACTCAGATACAGTATTCAGAACTCAGGTAGCCAAAGGTTTCAGAAGTCATCCAATCAGGAATCAGAAGAAATATCACATGACTTACAACAGACACCCCAATGCATGGATTGCAAATAGTTTTAAGTGAAGGCTTGATACACATGCAGACCAAGAATTATAGGCTGAAAGAGCTGGCTACTAAATCTGAGAGCTATGTAATTATGGGAATTTTGCCATTTGTCCTCAGTCAAAAAGAGAAGGCAAAATTCATGGATAAATTATGCATTGCAAATTATTTTCTTCTTTCCCCACTCCTTCTCTTTCATGTCCTGCTGAGTCACTCTTTAGATCCTTCCACCCTCTTTGGAGTTTTCCCCAACTCCTGAAAAAAATTCTGACTGAACCGCTGCAACACAATTTCATTTGGAGAATGTCACTGAGATTGAACTGAGCTATGTGGTTCCTGAGAGAGAGGGAAAATGATTTCTTTTATGCCTCTGTCTATGGTTTGTGGGTCGCCAAATTGAGATGACTGAAGCACAACCGCATTTAGGGATTTGCTATTTTTAGGAGAACAAGCAAGGATTTGTTTCTGCGATAATTAACGAGCTAATATTTTTTTAAAAAACAACCCCCCTCCCCACCAACATACAGCCACCAAACAAAAGAAACAGTTGGTCCAGCTGCAAAATTTCAATACAAGCTACGTTCCTTTAAGAGCGACTATGCCCATGTTCAGCAATCCTGGCAAAGTTGCTCATTTGGAAGAAGAGACAAAGCCATATGCTTGTTGGGTGCGTGACATCCAATTCAACAGTAAATTCTTCATGCTGAAAGGGTTCCCTCCCCCCCACGTCCCTTTCTACAGGATGACTGGCTGCAGTTTCATGAAGCAAAGTGGGCCACTGCACTGCTCTCTTTCCCATTCAGCCTGCACACTGGCTTCCAGCACAGTGTGTTTACTAGTGCCACGTGTCCCATTTGAGCACACAGCTACAAGGATTGTCTAGTTCACGGATAGCCAACCTGCAGCATGTGTGCTGCAAGTGGCACGGGCAGATCAGGAAAGGGGCAGGCAGCACAATGGCAGATAAGGCAGGAAGTAGGGATAAACCTGGCAATAACTAGACAAGAGGCAGGTCCCCTTTCCAAGGACTCATTTAGGTGCAGGGCACCACCTAGGTTATCCTTCGTAAGGGAGTTCTGCTACTGTGACAATGGTAATATCAAAATCACAGGCCTCAGTTACCTTGAGCAGTCTTTGTTCGTGGGCATTATTTCCTGTACTCACCCTGGGCATCCCTGCCTCTAGGATTCTTGTGCATATTCACCACGTGAAAGCTATTCCCTTTCAGTGAAGGAATATGTGATCATCATCATCATCTGATGAAGAAGGCCCATGCCTCCCTGAACGATTTAATCCATAAGGTGCCATCCCGCTCTGCCTTCTGCCTAATTTCAGACTAACATGGATAACTATCTCTCTCTCTTTCATCATCACAGTTATATTTAGGAGCCCTCATCACGAACTAGATACCACTGTGCCAGGTACTACTCAAACATGGAAAAAAAAAGTATGGCCAAGTCTCAGATCCAGAGAGCTTACAATCCACTAGCCTGCCTCCCTCCCTTCTTGGCTGGTGGTTCAGTCAACACTTCTACAATGGATTCAAATCGGCTTGAAATAGAGAAAACAAAACAAAAAAAAAAGGGTGGGTGGGGGCAGGATTCAAAGGAGATATGGGAACACACATGGCTTCTTGCTTTCTCCTTGGAAAAAATCCTGGGTTTTTCATTCCCCTTCTTCACCAGGAGGGCAAGCCTGAGAAGCTTCTTCACTGGCTGCTATCTGAGCAGATGCTGCCCTGAGGCTACCTCTGGGGCAACACAGAGGCCACGCGGCTCTGCTGGACAGTGTTACGTGTTTGGTGTAGGGTGGGATGGGATGAGATACAGACCAGGGGGTCAAAACTAGCACGTGCTCTTGTGGATCTTCAGTAATTGTAAGTGGGCAGGTTGTTGGGTGGACCTGAACCGGAAAGCTCCTCCAAGCGTGCTGAGGACAACGAACGCAGAGTGCAGCACCACCTGCCGGGTCAGCAGCACCAGCACTTCGTGTAACAAGCAGGGTTTTCCTGGAGAGGTCGCCCACCTGCACGCTGACCGTGCCTGACCCCCTGTTTACCCTGAACGCAGCACAAAGGGTTGTCCTTTGAAAATGACTCGGCTCGGCCTTTATAACAGAGACACACAGCTGTGAGATGATGCTTTTTTTTTTTCCAAGTGGGTATTTAATGCACTGGAAAGCATTCATTCTTCCTAATGGAGCCAGAAACGTGAGTGAATAGCTGAAGATATGCTGCCGTTCAAAACCCCTTCTGGACATGATTTCGGCTGTCAAGAAGAATCAAAGCGGGATTTCATTCATGCCAGCAGCTTCCCTCAAACTGCCCTTTCAATAGGACGAGCGCACTGACAGCAGAACCCTCCACTGGAGGCAAGTCTGCAAGACTTTGGATCTCCCACACTCACAGACTTAGTGTCATGTATCTATCGGCTGAAAAATCAGGCTGAAAAGAAAAGAGAAAACCCACTTCATTACCGAGAATCAAAAAAAATACAAAGGAGGGAAAAGGAAGTGGGGAGAAGAAAGCAGCCCAGGCATGAGCTTTACCCTCCAATAGAATGAGGATCGGTAACAAATTACAACTTACAACACCCGTTGCAATAAAGCAGGCAGACGATTCTGCTGCAGTGTTATAAACCAAAGCCTTTGGGAGAGATTTTCCAGCTCTTGTAAGATAGCACAAGCATTTTTGTGAGCTACAAAGAGCAAAAGTACACTGGGTTCAATGTGTGGGTATAACACACAGGCAAATGTGGCCTCGCACATATGCATGGGAATGCGCACACACAGTGGGGTGTGGGAGCCCAGATTCTGATTTCAGTCCAACAGTTGTAATCTAATGTCATGCCCGGGTGTACTTGAAACTAGAATCTGAACCCAAAAGAGAAATTCATTGTTATACAACAGGGGGGAAAATTTGAAGGAATTCTACAGGAAAAATCAGCAGTACTTTAAAGATGAACTGATTTCCCTGTCATCCCTAGCAATGAGCAAAGCACTGAAGAAAAAAAATATCTAATAGGGAAAAAATATTCCATAAAGTTCAAACTGTAGAATATATTGACGTTAAACTTATGAGAGCCATCTAAAAAAGAACTCCAAAGCAGTCAAGCTTGCACAGTTCAATTCACACTGACAAATAAATAGCAATTACTAAGGTCCATTCAGTGAATTTCCTTCCCCCAAATCACCATTCTTATTATTTACATGATAAGACCAATAAAATAAGCTACCTAAGCATTTGTAAAGCAACTACCTCTGTACTCTGTGGGTGTAAAATCATGAAACATAAATAGGTATTAGCATGATAATAAAAAATAGGCACAATAGCAAAGTGCACATTAAGGAAAAGGCTGCTCTTTAGAGACGGTTTCTGGAAACAGTATGAACCAAAAGAGCAAGGCCTTTGTGTCTATGTGTAACGCACTGGATAAAGAAACCATATGCATTATTCTGCATCTTTTGCTTGCATGCCTTGCTACAAGGCAGCCTCTGTACTGCCAGCAAGAGGCTGGGTCCAAGTCTATAATGAGCTAGAGTAGTAAGTCAGTGCCTGTCAGCATTAACTCCAGGTCATCAGTTTATACCCACTGCAAACCATGGCTGCCTGGCTGACTCAGCTACTCCCCCTCAATATGCTTTTATGCAGTGAACATCGATCCTTCTCATATGCCCTGAAAAATTAGCAGAACCTCTACCAGGTTGTCAAGTCGACACCTACTGAAATGGTGCAATGCTCCAAGTGCTTAAAAGCTGAGTGCCTGTAAATCTGTTCTTCACACCTCCTGGGACAAGGCAGCAAGATTAGCTCTTTAGCTCAGTGAAGCCAATGGGTGAGCCCAAAAGCAAATCTGCAGGCCCATGGGGCTAAAAAAAAGACATTTTAGTCAAGAGATTAAGGGGAAATTGTTACAAAGCAGAATGGAATTCAGCTCTGTAGGCTACCTTGACGCCTTTATCGGGACTGGGTGGAATGGCTACTTTCTTGCAGAGTCGTAGCCATATCACAGAGCCCAGCACCAAGAGAGGCATCTACTGCAGTTAGTATGAGCCAGAGGCCAATAACTGAATTCAAAGTTAATGATCCACATGCCTGAAAGGAAGCAGCCTCTTATGTCTGCACGTGTAGTATCATAGACTATGCTGTCTTAATTACAAGATCAGCTTTCAGTGCAGGAGGTTACCACAAGAACCTGAAAATCAAGAGACATAAGTTCTGTTTCTGCCTCCGCTAAGTAATGTCTCCGGAGGAATCGCTTTGGTGCCCTATGGCTCAGTCTCCCAATGGTGGTAGCAATGTCATTGTATTTAAAAACCCTTATGACCTCCACAGAGAAGGTATTATGCAAGTACAAGATATTATTACAACGGGGGTTCTTCATAAGGGTAAGTGATAACAACAACACTCTCATTGTCCACGCAGTATCTGCATAGTGAATATGTAGAAAAATCCCCTCTACAGGGTTGTTAATGCTGCACCCTTCAGTTAAAAAATGACATTGAATATTTATAACATGCAGATATACACATTTCTCTACAGACACAGGAGTCAGAAAAAGATACCTGACATATATACCACGTCATTTAATAAAATCTAGGATACATGAATATTCAAATCATGCACAAAAAATAATGAAAAGATTCCAGCTATTAAGACATGGACTCAAATGATTCATATTTGGAATATTTATTCTCTCAAACATATGCCTAGTCAGGATAGATCTATGCAGCATCTATCCAGAGATGAAAGTGGTTCACCTTCTGCTGGGGTCCACCTTCCAAAAAAAGGAAAACATTTCAATCATGGCTGCTATTAAGATGTCTATAGCTTGATAACTTTGACCTGCAGTGAAAAAAAAAAAACCTTTTTAAAAATATAAATAAATAAATGAACGTTTGTATGTATGAGAAGGCCAAGACTTCACCCGGTGCTTTAAACCTTAGAAAGATTAAGAGGCACAAAGACTTCCTGCTACCAGAAGCTTACTTCTTACTTCCTGGATAACAACACATCTTTCATCATCATGACAATGAAAAAGCCGCCTGCCTTGCAACTAAATTCTTCCTTTGCTTGCTTGAGTGAAGGCCTGAGAAGTATAAAGGAAAGCTCAACATTTGATAAGGTATTTGACCCTTATATAAGGTTAGCTCTGCTTGAGTAGAGCCAAACTGGATAAGCTAGTAGGCACTGTTCTTATTTAGTCTTGATAAGAACTGGCTAGCAGGCGGGGTCCTGGACAGAGCACTTAAAGTTAATAGAGCACTCTAGATGGGGAGAAGTACTGTAGAAACGTGGTCTCAGAAGCTACAAGACAGCAGCAGAGGTGAGCAAGGGGGAAGAATTTCATTACAGATACAAAATTCCTACAGTTTTCCATTTGCACCCTTTTTTCACCTTCCCTGAACTTAGCCTGCATAAATTTGGAATTTATTCCAACCATTTGACTTCAATGGTGATGCTAGCTTATGCAGACACAGGAACGGGGTTTGGATTTGAATTGATTCTTACCCAAATTTAGAATTGCTAAAAGCTTCAAATCTGAATGTAGAGCCTGAAATTTGGCTTAGCTCTAGTCAGCTAGGAGAGAGAGGCCAACTGGAACTGAGACGATAGCTCTCTAAACAAAGCATGATCTGTTAGGAAATTCAAGCGAGTTTAACTTCTTTTACTCTGTAATTACATGGATCATTCTAACACTTACTGGTTCCAACTAGCATTATAAGCATCTGAAAATTGTGGCAAAAATAAGCATTTGACTATTTTTATCACAATGGTATTGGAGATGGCCTTCATTTATCCTCCCAGCCCCTCTCATTGGTTACATAAAATAGCAAATAGATGGTTACTGCAATAGAACCTGTTGATCCCACATTGGCCTCGTCAGCCACCGTTGGACCCACGGAGAAGGCAATCGTGGAAGACTGCAAGGAATTGTCGATGATGATGATGATGGTTACTGGACAGTTACTGTTGGCAAATTCTGGCATTTTAAGATGATCGCTCCCCTGGTGGACTCTGCTGGTGATAGCTGCAACTCGACTGGAAGCAGAGTGTGACAGGTATTTTCAAGGATACCTGTTCTTACAGCTTTATCAGCCAGATTTCCCCCAAAAAATAAATCTGGATGGTTGAGAAAAGCAGCCGACATACTGGGAGTCATTCTGACCAGAATCTCCAAGCATATTGGAGTTTTAAACAGTCACACCCAGCTGCAATTATTAATCCAGCCACGAAGAGAGCCACCACCTTGCAATATCTGGATGCATTTTACATGCCTTAAGTTAAGCCACTAGCAGTCCAAAAGAGTTCATAAAGTCTAAGAAAAATAACTGAGGTTCAGTTAAGGTCTACAAACCTTGACTTCTTCCCTAAATACAAGACAATAGATTTTTCCTTCATTTAACTGGTCAGTGCCAATGTGGAAGCTCATAGCCAGGTGACAACATAGGAAATTCTTTCTGCATGTGATGAAGCCCACACTTACCATACTTCCAATGGGCGTGAGTTCCCAGGGCAACGCATTTTCAAAAACCCCCTGCCTCTTGCTCCACCACTGCCAGCATTTGTCCTCAGCCCAGTAGACTCTTCCATTCAGTATCGTGATAGTCAGTGTAGAGAGTCAGAAATGATGAACTGCTCTTCAAGATGCCTTGGATTTCGGCCAGTTTGGGATTTTGCACATTAGCAGCAGTATTAGGATCACTTTACATTGTGTTGTTCATAAAACTATTGAAATCTTGGAGCTGTATTGTGCTGTAAGCAATGCATAAACACAGTGGAGCCTCTGCCCCAATGAGCTGGCTAATCTACATACTAACTGGCACTTTGAATTTCAGCAACAAGCCCATAGATGAAAGTGTAGGGAACCAGCGCACAGGCATGATGTGTTCTAGCTGGGCGACCGCACCTCCTTCTAGCTGCTGTCAGGCATTGCTGAATGACTTTCATGCTTCATGCAATATAAAATATGCTGCGGCCACTGTGGCTATAGACAGCAAGGTGACAGTGGCTCGGACAAGGTCCGAATTACAGAGGGAAGGGTACAATGTCATTATCGGCTAAATATTAAACTAGAGACTCTCTCTGAGAGCTCTCTTTCCCTTCTGCGGGGATATCACAGGTGTTAAATCTGGCCAGACTGTCCTCAAATTTACCCCCTCTGCTTTGTATTCCTTGCAGTCAGAGCCAGTATGGATATCAAACACATATATTCAGATTTGATACTATTACAGTGGCTGCGTGAAAGCTTTTATGCCATTAAACCCGCCTGATGATCTCTTTATAGCTTTATATGCTGCACTCACTCTAAGGAGAGAATGCCAAAGCCACGTTATCAGGGTAATTCACATTCCCTCTCGCCACCGCATGCACAGTTTCTAGATCCCAGGCTCCAAAACTGCTTTCAGAGGGAAGGAGGGTTTAATTAGCTGGAGTAATTCTGCGTGAGCACATCTCCATGCATGTCTGTGTGCGCACAACCATGTGACAAAGAGGAGCAAAAGGAAATGAACCAAAGTCAGGAACTTTCCTGGCTGAACCAAAGAAATGTAACCAGTACACAGTATCCCCCTAGCTAATAGGGTAACAGCTCCCCCTCCTGTTCTCGGGTACTGTAACCCCTACCAGCCCTCCTTTGTCTAATGCCATCAGCACAGATTTCTAAAGCACTTCCCAGCACAAAGTACCTTTGGACACATTCATAAATTCAGCTTCATGTGACAGGTAACTAAGTGTCACTATCCTTATTAGGAGGATGGAAAGTCTGTGCAGTAAAAGTAAGTAGCAGGCGCTAGCAGAAAGTTGCAGAGCAGAGAACAAGGCTTTCTTATTTACAGTCTTGTATCTTCCCTGCCAGCTCACCCTTCCTCCCCTGTTCTTCACACATCTCAGTGCAGAACACAGCTAGGACGAACAAACCACAAACATCGAATTACAAGCAGCAAAGCCTTCAATTTATATTTAAAAATAGTGGCTGTATCACCCAATTGGATCACTCCAGTGAGAATAAATACACCAGAAAAGAACAAGGAGTATAAATTTCCTTCATCCCTTAAACAGCAATTGGAAGGGATGGATTAATTAGTAACAACCCTGAAAGGAGTGCCACAGGGTTAAAGGGAACACACAGCACTTCACCTTCATCCCCTCCCCCCAAATATATCACAGAAAAAAAAGCCTGAGTTATCAAGATGATAATAAATGATAGTCCCTGCTCCTATTGAAACCCCTTTGTTAGTAGCAGGACCAGGGCCTCAGTGCCAATCTTGCTTTTCCAATATGAAAGCCACCAGAAAGGTATGAACTCTGATGGTTGTGGCAGTAGGTGTAATAAAAAGGTGTCAAGACGACAGCTCCTGAACGCAGAACTATCCCCCAGATAATCTTAAAAGAAATGTATTCCTTGCCTTAGCTCCAGTCCCACACCCCTTCTCCCCACATTTTAACATCACATTTTTTTCTTTCTAGCGAAGGAGGGAAAATACTAGACAACAAAGAGAATGGCTCAATCTTTGGTTTGATTGTGTGTGTGTGTGTGTGTTTAACCTGCCTCAAGAGGAAGAGGTAGCAAAGCTTTAAGGAAGTAATTTTCCTGCCCCAAAATGCTGATTAAATAAGTGATGCGAGGAGTATGGATGTCACGTTGTAGACAAAGACCAAGTGGGCAACTACTTAGGTCTACTGATTTGCCTCAGGTGGCAAACGTTTCCACCTGGGTGCAGGCAATGGTGAGCGCAGCAGGAATGTGTCCCCACACACCCGTTCCTTTCTTCCTCCCAGATTTTAAGGGCTACATAACCCCCGCAGGCCTACATGAGCTCATAAGGCCCATGTAAAAGAACCTCTCAACTTTGGCAATTATTCTCATAAAGAAGCTTCAAGGACTTTTTGCACTTAAAATTCAAAACTCACCACCTATAGGGCTGCCTTTGGTTTGACATGTGAAAATCAGGCCTGTTGACCTTCATTTCAGGGGTGTACAAGAGTGGAGAGACTCACCCCACATCTCCACTTGGACAAGGTTTGTTGCTACAGGCTGATTAGCTGCCCTGCTGGGGAGTTCCTGTTTCATCTAAGTCTGATGGCCACAGTTTGGTATTTTGGGGAGCAGCCTGGATTAACAGATTCATGGATAAAGTAGGGAATTTATTTGACTGAAATCATCTCTATCTTAACATAAGAATGATTTCTCCCCATATCACAAGGGTGTTGCAACTGCCAGCTGCTAGTCCTGTGCTAGAATTCACTTGAATGTGCACAAAAGGCCCCAGTGGCTGCCAGTCCAGTGACCTTTTATTCTTTGAAGGGTAATCTTTGGAGGGAAAATAAGTTTTAGATACAAGTAGCAATACAAATGGGCAGCCAGCTCCCCTTCAACAGCAGGAGGTGCAGGTAAAGATGGCCATAAGATCCCTGTGTCCTGTTCTACTGAAGTATTCAGCTATGTTTTGGACCACTCAAAAATCATCTCTCAGCCCCTTCCCCAAATCCAAAAGCAGTTGTTATTATACGGATAGGAATCATAAGAGCATGGGGATGATGTAAAAAACCACTTCAAAGGCTCATCCCAAATTCTTAAGCTGACTTTTTATACCCAGTAAGTCAGGGAGCATTAGAAGGTATTTGTGGGAGGCAGCATCAGCAATCCCAACAATCCATGAATCTACATACTCTGGCCCTTGAAACTGAGAGGGAGACCTCACATAGCAGAGTTCAAAGCCCAAGCTAATATACACGCAGTGAGAAAAGCTTTGAGAAATAAGATGTTGCGCGTCCTGCAAGCTTTACTATTTGTGTCATAAGAGCCAACTCCACCGAAGCACGTTGCCAACTGACTCAACGTACATGAGTGATAAGGTCCCAATACTGTGCTTTCAAAGCCTGCCCAAGGCAGAGGATTTCAGGTCAGAGATCTGAGAGCCTTGCAGATGCTTTTCTGATATCCTCCTCTGACATGCAGAAGTGAGGTTTCCAGGTTTGCTGCCAGACCAAAGACAGGGCTGCTTGGAAAGTGGCCTCGGCAGGCATGTTAGTGGCTATGACTGGCGATTATCAGAGCAGTGCAGAATGGTCAGTAGGGGAACTCTTCCGAGGGACGGTGATGGATCGTCATTCCACAGAACGAGCTGCTGTTCTGCAGGCTGTCTACAGCAGCCAAACAGCATCAGAACTGATGGGCTCTTTGGAAATGCATGTGGGAAATCACCATCTCGTAGCTGCTGTCTCAAAGGAAAGGAAACAGTCTGATTTGTGAATAGCTCTTAATAAATGCTCTGGTCCTTTTCTGCCATCGTTGTGTGGGACAGTTATTCCCAAAAGAATCTGATCTGACCAAGCACTAATCAGAGACAACTAGGTGTTAAAGATTGAGGGGTTTGTATTGAGAGGGAGTGAGCATCTAACGTCCGCCTTTAATGCCTGCAAGATGTGAAGGCATCCGGCATCTCACAAGATCAGGCCTTAAAATGCATGTACTGACTGGTAACCCATGAGAAGACAGACAAACCTTCACCTCTGTTGGCTTGTTTGCTTCTGGGGATTTCCGTGGTGTTCATCACTGCAGCATCTCAGCCCATAGCTCTCTGGAATGTAGGAAAACATCGTTATCCCTATTATGTAGGTTGGGAAACCGAGACATATAAAAGTAAATTCACTTGGAGTAGGGGAATTAAAGCCCCAATTCTCCTGTATCCAATTTGCATGGCCTTACCAACAAACCTGTTCTCCTTGCCAATAAAATCCAGGTTCCAAATACATAGGACACAAAGATGTGTAAAAGATAAAGTACTGAAATGATCTGATGTACACAAATGATTTAGTCAGTCTTGTGAAAGGAGTACATGCTGTGAACTCATAGATCAATAGTTCTCAATCTTTTTAGACTCAAGGCACCCCTTGGAAAATCCCAGGTCTTCACTTTCACTCACTTTCTACTTGGGGAAAAACAACAGAGCAATTCTTCTGCTGTTAAGAGCTCGGCAGGACTGCATCAGGCCAGATGTTTTTGACCTATGGATTCTCATTTGAAATCTCTGAATCATGCATCTATGTTTGCACCCCTCACTGTGCTAACATTATATGGCACCCTTAAAGGGCTCTCATGGCACCCTGGTAAAGAACCACTGAGCACATCTACATGAGATGCTAGGTCACTGTAGCTCATTGGTACAGCATGAACAGCAGGCATGAACCATGACGCCAACACTACTGCGCAGCAGCTCATTGCTACTGTGCAGTAGCATGGGAGAAGCCCCATGTGGCATCCGGACTGCACAACTACAACTGCAGAGTCTGGCACACGTGTAGATGTGCCCACTGTCATGGAAAAATAGGGCCCAGAGGAAAGAATCTAATTCACCCTGCACCCCTGCTCAAAGCAACATCTACACCATACTAAACAAGCTTGTCTAAGCTGCACTTTTATGTCCTAAGGATGGAGGAGACCTGTAAAGGGGAGCTATGTCCATTGGAAGGAGCATTTTGAAGACCTTCTCAACTGAGACTGCTGATAATGAAAATGCTCTCAACTCCATCCTGCAATGCCCAGGAATCCCTCCAACCCTTGAGGAGGTGAGGAAAGCCATCAAGCGGATGAAGAACAACAAGGCATCTGGGGCAGATGGAATACCTGCTGAAATCTGCAAACAGAGAGGGGAGAAGCTCACATCACAGCTTCATGCCTTCATCTGAAGGATATGAATAATGAGGAAATCCCAGAAAAACTCAGGAACACCATGACTGTGACAATCTTCAAGAAAGGAAACAAGTCTGACTGTGGAAACTACAGAGGATTCGCCTTGCTGTCCACCACAGGAAAAGGTCATTGCAAGAACCCTCCTGAGCCGCCTCCTTCCACTTGCTGAAGCGCTCCTCCCAGAATCTCGGTGTGGGCTTAGGTCTTCAAGAGGCACAGCTGACATGATCTTTACAGTTGCTGGCTGCAGGAGAAGTGCCCAGAACAACATATGCCTGTCTACATGGGCTTTTTTGACCTCACAAAAGCTTTTGAATCTGTCAGCCGAGAAGCGTTGTGGCGGAGCCTTCTGAAGTACTAATGCCCACCAAAATTTGTCACCATTCTCTGCCTGCTCCATGACAGTATGCAAGTGATGACTCTCAGTAATGGCCCTTTCACAAATCCCTTTGAGGTCAGAACAGGAGTTAAGCAAGGCTGTGTCATCGCTCCAACACTCTTCTCAATATTTCTTTGCCGTGATATTACACCTGCCCACCAACAAGCTTCCAGCTGGGGTGGAACTAAACTACTGAATCAATGGTAAACTGTTTAACCTCAGCTGACTTTGAGCCAAAACCAAGGTTACCCCAACCTCAGTCACTGACCTCCAGGATGCTGATGTAACGTGTGCTCACTTGGCAGCAGACCTTCAGGCAATTATCAACATTTTTACTGAAGCATACAAGAAAATGGGACTAAGGATGGAGGAAAAAGGGACTAAGTTATGCACTTGAATGACTTAGGGAATTTGTACATGTTTGTGCTGCAGCACTGGCGCCCCGTACTGCAGCACATGCATTTGTATAAACAGCAAAACGTGCATCGATGCTGAGAAAATGGTGGTGGTGTGCTTTTGAACTAAAACACATCAAAGGTGTCTTAGTCCAAAAGTGCAGCACTGCCATTTTCTGCATGCTGATGTGCATTTCGCCACTTATACAACTGCACGCGATGTAGCGCAGCGAGCATCAGCTTGCGTGCGGAGACTCGATTTATCGATTAACCGAGTCTGCTCCAATGCGTCAGATCTCTGGCGCATCACAGCATGAAAAATTGTGTATAAGTGCCCTTAATGTAGAAAAGAGAAAAAGTCTCCAGAGGAAATAATCACTTCACTTCTTCTCTCACCAGGCACTTTCTTCCTCTTACAGTTAAAAAAAAATTATTAAGCTTTTCTGTGAAAAATGTCATATTTGTCAAAATTTCCTGTAATTTTTATTGAACAACAACAAAAAAAAGGTTTAAATTTTTTTTTAAACCAAAAAACTAAGAAAGAAAGAAAAAAAAAATCAACTTCTGGTAAATTCCTTTTTTATGTAAAAAGCTCAGATTAGGGGTTTGGGGAGATTTTTTTGTTTTTAAGAAAAATGAAACATTTTACTGAGAAACGATATTTTTCTCCCAAAAATCAGTCTTCAGTTTCTGTTCTTTTTCAAGAAAATTGTGTTTTGGTTGAAAAGTGATTTTCCACTGGGAAAAAAATGTTTTGATGAAATATTTTCAACGACCTCTCCTCTCGTATGAAGCCACACACTTTCTTCTATTCGCACAAGCTCACTGCATCGCTTACATGCTTGACAGCATTTATGCATTCGTGCTCTTAGGGCCTTTTTTATTGTAATTACTAAAAATGCTTACAGCTCCATAAAAAAGCTGCATCCTTTAATCATTTAGACGTGGAATAAGGAAAGGTGATTTCACTAAAGTTAGTCAACCCTTTAACAGATTCAGTACAAAAAAATTGCCACCCAGAAACGTGCTCCTCTCCTGCAAGCAATCGATAGCCTTCAACTTCCATTTCCCCTGCAGGAAGAGAGAGTTTACTACTGAAATTCAGCACATTCACTGTAGGCTTAGGGAAATGTTAATGCTCCTATCTGGGGTTGCTGAATGTTCCTAAGCATGGACACAATAAAGGAAACAGCCACCAAAGCATCAGCAGATCCCAGCATCGGTTGAAGGAGTTAATAATCACCTACAGCCACACTGACAACGAGAACTGCAGCAGTTTTCATAGCGCTAAATCCTGGTGGAATGGAGACAGACCAAAATTACCATTTTCCTCTTCTCAAAAGCCCGTTCCTCCAGAGATCTGGTCTGCAGGGCACTCTGGGTTTCATCCCAACACAAAGCACATCAGCAAAAAGATTCAGAAGGTTAACCAACCCCATGATAGCTTTCAAGAGGAAATGCCAGTTCTGGGGTGGGTTTTTTTTACTAAGGTAATGGTGCCCTATAGATGAGTTTGAAGCCCTTCCTATGTTGTACATTGTGGCTGCGTGTCTGGGCTTAGGGCTTTTTGTAAAAATTAGAATTTATTCACATTACTTAACCCCCAAAGTAACGGCATTGGATGAGGGAAGTATTCTGCTCTGGTATATAAAGTGTGCGACTGAGAGCTCCTGCAGCTGGCAAGCATGAGCAGGGACCTTAGAAACTTAGCCTATTTCAAGCCTGATCAAATATTTTCCTCAAAACTGTTTTCAGGGGATACTTTGTTATTCCCCCCCCAACAAAGCAGATTCTTCCTCCTCTTCCCCCACTCCCCAGAGAGAGTGGAGACTGCAAGACACATGCACTGTCGAAAGTATCTATCATCTGCAAAAATGTATCAAGGCCTCATGGAAAAACTGAAAACTTTCTGTTTTGGAGCCAAAAACTGAAATACATATATTGCCTAGTCTTAGTTTTTCAGCAGAAAGTCAAAACTTTCAGTGAGAACAGTTTCATTATCATTTTCTGTTGAAAAAAAAAACAGTGGAAGTGGGAGGCAGGGATTTCCACCAAGTCTAGTTGTTTTGTCAGTCCGGTCAGATTAGATCTCAGCAACTGCAGCTCAACAAATGGAACATTTTTTCACAGACATGGCCAAGACAGAGAAACCAGGCTAGACGTCAGTGGAAAAATGACAATCTAGTAAGCATCTAAGAAGAAAAGTGTATGTCGTTTTAGGAGAGCAACATCTGAATAGCCTCACAGGTTTCTTGCCTCTGGGGCAGTGTTGTAGGTGCTCCATTACTGCAGCTGGACCTGCACACTTTCTTATCAGCCGGAGGGAGAAACAGATCTCTATTCTGCACAGCAGGAACGATTAGCAGCAAGAGCTCCCAGCTGGACTAGTCAGCTCCCCTGCTGGGCACAGCCATGTACCTCATCAGGTCTTCATCTGGGAGAAGTCATCAATTCTTAGTCTCTCGTCCTTGTGCCACTCCTCTGCCACCCCTTCTGCTTCTGGCCCTTGGTGGGCATCATAGAGTCCATCAACCCTGTTAGAGGAATAATGAAGGTGCACCCCCCATCCATCTGAAAAAGATTGGCCTGCCATTGTTACTGCTCAGGTCATTGCAACCAAAGCTGCTCAAGTTTATTGCTGTCACAGCTCACTAGCACCGAAATGAAATGAATTTCTGTCTTTGTTTAGATAGCAATGGACACTGTAAGCATCCGGACACCTAGGAAAATACATTAAAGAGAATTAGATAGTGAAAGAATGATGCCAGACACTCTGCAGAGCACAACCATCCGGCCACAAGAAGTACTACTATGAGGTTAGCTGCATCACCAAATTGTTACAGTCTCCTCTGAAACCAAGGGAGAGAAGATACTAGATGAGAGGGACGACAAATACAGTGCGTCATAGTGTGTCATCTCCTATGTTCTTACAGTGTAAAACTATGCACTCCTGCCACTAAATACACAAATACGTTTCCTAAGCTGATATGATTTCACAAGGCCAAGTTGCATGTTATTTTGGGAAACATGCCCTGAGCAACACTTTCATTAGTCTACAGCTGTTTGAGCAAATTATTAAGGCTAGAAAACTACAGATTTCTTTTTCTTTAAATCCAACATAATTGTAACTGAATATTTCTCATGGGCTTTGAATGTCTGCTTTCAGAGCAGGAAACATGTAACAGCCACTCCAAATATGATTTTATAGTTGGGTGCTAACCATGGGTAAATGAAATAGCCATAGCACGTGCATCACAACTGAAGCATCAGCTATAACTACTTATATGACAGCTTCCACCTTTGAACATAGCAAATATTCACTGAAAACTACTTGTCCCTAATTTAGTTTTCTATAATTAAGTTTCTCTCTCCTTCTTATAAAGTGCTTTGTGCATGAAGAAAACAATCTCCAAAAGCGTGCGTGCGTGCGTGCGTGCGTTTTGGAGTCTAGGCACCCCTCAGGCGTGACTCCATAACTTGTGTGAATTGAGTGGCACCCAATTTCAAAAAGTTATTCATATATTACAGTGCTTACCTCCTTGCAGAGGAGCCTAGCAGTAGGGATGGGGCAAGGACAAAACTGAGCTTGCACCTGTCTTCTTAGTTTATCTGCTTATCTCCTAACACCTCACTTATCTCCTCAGAACCCTTTAAAAGATCTGGCAGCACCCCAGGGTGGCCTGGCACTGTAGCTGAGAACCATTGGTCTGTAAGGTGCAAATCTACCCTGCCTTTTGCTGAATTACTTTTACCAATTTATGCCTTAGAGTCTCCCCTCTGAGCATGTCCACTAACAGTCCCCTCCACCAGAAGACATTGACTTACTTCTCCCAAATCACACAGCAGTTCCTCTGTTCTCCTAAGTTCCTTCACTACTGACATTGCTTCTTCCCTTCGTGAGCAACAGAGAAACAGAGCTCTGTAGAGCAAAGACTGTCCTTTGTATTTGCATAGCACCTGCCACAATGGAGACCGAAGTGGGTGGAGGCTTTAAGACACAGCTACAATATAAATGATTTATATACAAGATAGGACAAACTGTAACCCCCTCTTCATACTAGCCTTGAACATAAAGGTAACTAGTAGCAGCTACAGTATTTTGTAATCCTTTTCTGCTATAATGGACTATCAGGAAGGACACCATGGAACTCAGGACCTTCTAACCCAAAATATAACCC
>NW_017728997.1:19934497-19941951 GCF_001723915.1 Gavialis gangeticus | reverse complement strand
TCTTCATACTAGCCTTGAACATAAAGGTAACTAGTAGCAGCTACAGTATTTTGTAATCCTTTTCTGCTATAATGGACTATCAGGAAGGACACCATGGAACTCAGGACCTTCTAACCCAAAATATAACCCTCTAACATCTGTGCTAATGGGCAATCTCCACTGCCTGTAGTGAAATCAGGGCTTTTGTTTTCTGAGGCTCTGATGACACTAGATGATAACATGCTCACATGCATCTGAACAGGTCTGCAATTCAATTTAGCAGATAACTGTGATGAAACATCCTGGTCAGCACACCTCGCAACCTATACCATCTTTCATCCCAAGATCTCAAGGCCCTTTACAAATAATGATTTACAAATTGGAGGATATTGCTATTATTACTGTTACCATTTTGCATGTGGGAAAACTGAAGCCCACAGAAGTAAGTTGCCCACGGTTAAACAGATGGTTAGAACAAATGTTTTGTCTTCCCAATCTATGTGACCAATGCAGCCCTTGCTGCATCTGCAAGTCATAGAAATGGAGCCTAGAAATACTGAAACCCACTCCCCTCCTCTAACAGCATTCCCTGCCTAGCTGATACAACCTTTTGATACTAAAGATTAGATCACTGGTCATTGCTCCTGAGAAAGGCTCTCTTCTCTTAATCCAGTGCTTTATCATTCTTCCTGCTAACGACTTTAGCCTCCAACAGCAAAGGCATGCCTATACCACACCAGCCCACGCTGGGCAAAACCACTGTAAAAAAAAAAACATAGTTCTCCTACTGACTCCTGCTTTGTGCATGCCAAATACCAAAATAAGTGTAAATGTGGTAGCTCGTTGGTGCCTAGTACTGCTGTCCATCTTCCAGACTCAGGCGTGGTGATTAGAGGGGTGACTAGGTACTTTAGAGCAAAAGTAGGTGGATTTGGCAAGGTGGGGGGGTGCTTCTGAGATGGTCCCATCCCTTCTGTGGTGTAACCCAGCATAGAACACCCCGAAGTATCACCTATTTATAGTCCCCTCCTGTGTACTTCAACCTGGATGCCCTACAGCCCTTCACCTCAAACTCACCTACCACATTCACCACCTAACTCCAGTTTCCTAATCACACCCATGGGCATACAGTTGCTGCATCATGTGTCAATTAGCCCTTTCCTTCCCACCCCCACAAACTCTCTCTCTTCTCCATCTCTGCCCTACAGTTCTCACCTGCCTGGGATGGCTCTCATGCAATGTTACATGCAGGGTCTAATCCTAGTCCTCCCACATCAAATGTACTGTGGGTGTAATCCATTGCTGAGGTACTGCCAATCCTCCTCCAGCACCCTCAGCATCTCTTTCTCATGTGCACACACATGGGTGCTAAGCCTCATCATCACCTTTCCCCAGGACAAACTGAGGCTCTTTGCCAAAGTACTTACTTCGGCTTAAACCATTGAAAGAGCCTTCATTCTAGAAAGGAAAATAATCATTTAGTTTATGGCCCCAGATTGACTATTGGATGCTGCTTCTAGTTGGCAAAGTCATTCAAGCTGTTCTCTTAGAGATTTACCATCAGCAGAACCTGGGGTACTGAAATGCATGCTGCTGATCTGATTTCCACTAGGAAGGAATTTTTTCTTCCCTTTTTTTAATTTATTGCTTGTGGTTCAAGCTAAAGTTTTATTTGCAGGGCCATTTTGGTTCAGTAACTTGCCAACACTCTCAAACAACTGATGGTTACAGCAGCAGTACATACCCACCCTTCCAGAGTGACTTTTCCTCTGGGTTCAGAATTGTACAGCCACAGGAGACACTTGCACACAGACGACCTGACCCGCTGGAAGGTGGGTGAGCAAAGGGGCCTGGGAGATCACCGACTATACACAATTCTGTCTCTTGCTTTTCTTGCTAACCTAAGGAATAATGAGAGATTCTCAGTGACAGGTATCTGCTATCAGTTTCCCAGCCTATCCAACTGGGTGCGGGTTAACAAACTAAGAGGAGGCTAGATGAACACCTTGCTGGGGTTGTTTGACCCCAGTACTCTTTCCTGCCATGGCAGGGGGTCAGACTCGATGACCTGCTCAGGTCCCTTCCGACCCTACCAACTACGAAACTATGAACTGGGAAAGAAATACAGCACTGGGGACCTCCGCCTATCTCCACTGAATTCAGGGGAGTTCCACCAACATAATCTGTCATCTTGCTAGCAAACATTTCAATAAAATGGGAAAAATCACAATCCGGCTCTGACTTCATGTACGCTGGAGAAAATCCAGTGACTCCAACAGTAGAATTGCTCCATCTAGCCAAGATCAAAAACTGGCCACCAGTCTGAGGAGAACATGTGTCCCTACTACAGCTGCTGAAACCCCATTAGATTGTTCTACCCATGCACAGACTATTCTTATTCTTCAAGCATCAGGTCAAACTTATTCAGTACCTTTGGTATTAAACATGAGATAATATTTCACCACCAGGACTAATTCCAATCATTCCATACACTGCTGTGCAGCTTGAATGGTCCAATGCCAGCTGTAGCCCCTGCGTGTTGCTCCCACCTGGGTGGTACAGAAAGACTTACAGGCTTGCCTGATCAAAACATCTCTCAAGTCAATGACTTCAGCTGCCTTTGGATTGGACCCTGTATTACTTTCCTATCAAGGTTCACATGTCTGTCTTAGCCTCCTGGAGACTTGACCAAAAAAGAAAAGAAAATACAGGAATAACTTAGCAGCCTGGCTCTGTTAAGACTGAGTATGCTGAAAAATCTCAATTCATTTCGCCTATATGACTCATACACAAAATCCCTTCCAACTGAAATAAGATGCAGCAAGCTACGGAAACCATCAGAACAATCAATGATGTAAACGCTTGCATCTTGAAATGAATTAGAGTGGATGCTGGAGAGAGTACAGTAATGAATCACTTTAGGTATACCTAGCTCAATAATCTCCCTTTAAAGCATCCACTTCTTTCACTACTGGAGATGGGATAGTAGGCTAGATGGACCATAGATCTGACCCAACGTGGCAATTCATATGTTCTTATCATGAATCCAAGTCCCACAGTTTTACAGTTCCCATACTGACTCCCAGTTAAGTCTTCCAGGTCTGAGACTTGTTATCATTTCACCTTGTTCATCTCTCTGGTCCTCTGGGTAAACTGCTTACCCTAGCCATCCCTTGAGCAAGTCGGGCATGCAGCTGACACATTTCTATTCTTAAAATAGTGAAATGCTCTAACTCCATCTGCAAATGGGGTGTTTGTTACATCCTGCCACATTTTAACTTCTCTGCCACAAAAGATGAGGCATGTGGGATCAGGGAAAGATATCAATCAAGTCCAAGACTTCCTGTGGCACAGCTTTTTCCCCTGGACAGGTAAAGATAGCAGCAAGATGTTTTCACAGCAGCATCACAGCAGGAATGTGAACTGTCACTTTAAATGGTCTTTTCACACCATTGATTTAGAGCACTATGCAACACCTGGATGCTATGAATGAGGAAAACAAGCAGCAATTAGATGTTAATGAAACTCTTTAAGACAAGAGGGAGAGAAAATGCAGACAGAATAACCTCACAGGTATAAACCACACAAGAGGCAATCATGGGCATGACTCTGTGATCCGCTGCCCGCATGCCCCAAACTGCGCCCCAGCCCCGGAGCAGCTCTGGACCATGTTGTCACTGCCACAAGATCCCAGCCCTGGAGCAGGTCCCCACCCACCCAGCCACGCGCCCTGCCAGCACTGCTGGGGCTGGTCTCCATGGAAACCCTGGGCCCCCGCTGTCACAGTGCCACCACTCCAGGGGGCTTTATGGAAACTGGCCACAGCAGCATGGGCAGGGGCTGCTGGGAAATGGAGTCCAGCCACCAGCCAGATCTGTCATTTTGCCCACCCCTGCTCTATGACTATCTCACCACTTACACCCTCCCCATCAATGACTCCATCTTCCTTCCACAAGAGGAAAAGCCTAAGGAAACAGGCTTCCGAATCATAATTCAATATTTGTGAGCAGAAATCTAGCCTGACAATCAAGCTTGAAAGCATCAACTGCAGCTTACACCATCTCCCAGTCCGGACTGCTCCCAAGGCTTTTCCCTCAGAACTGATCAACCCATTCTCTAGATCCTCTCTTTCCAAAGAGTCACTTTGTCCCCTCTTTGACCAGGAGGACTGCTGCAGTGAGGCAGCAGAAACCACTTGATCTTTTCCCAGCATGATAATCAGGGGGTGCATCAGACCAACACTGCCAACCTGTTGCAATATTTTAGTATGATCCCACAAAATCCTGCACACACATTTCTAAAGCTCCTGGCTTGAAGAGGAGTCAAAAGCATCAATGTTGGAAGAGGCCGATGCCTTCACTTTTGCAATGCATCATTTTTTTCATTAAATTTCTCTTTCTAGCACATTTCTCACAAGTCTGACAAATCCTTTTCACGTCCCTAATAGACAGACACTTTATATTTCCTGGGGAAATGTACTTCCAGTTTCCCAAAGCACAGCTATCAGCAGCGAATGTTCTCTAAAATGTATCAGACAGGCACAACATATTGGGCATGGTGCTTTTAGGAATTATAGATTCTCCCTGGGGAACGGTACTTTAAATGTATTTCACTCCACTATGACTGTTAGATTGCTCTTTAGCAGCACTGGTTATGTTACCAATCTGATTAGTAAAAAGTGGCCGTTAACATCACCAGCCTAGGAAGAAAGCCAGCTAATAATATTATAAGAGTCCTAAAAGCAGATTCAGAAGACACCTACTACTAGCTAATTACCAGACAACTAAAACTAAATGGAAGAACTCAAGCATCCTACGCAAATTATAATTAGGCATATATGATCCAGCTTGGTACAGAACATTCTTAAGTTCAAACTTAGCCCAGAATGGAGAGAGGGAGCAGGAGAAAGTGAATCCTCAAATGTAAAGCAAAGCTCCTGGTTTGGACATCAGTCCAAAGAACAGAACTTTTTGGTGTCCGTCAACTTCTTTATCATCCATCAAATAGATGCAGTAGGGGCTATTCAAGTTGTTTTGATATTTCTACCTTTGTGCCTACAACGTCTCATCCCTTTGTTCATGCTACTAGAAACAACCTACAGACTACTTCTGATTTAGGTGTCTACCCTCAGGGCTTTAAGTGCATCTAAATTAGTGGCCACATTTTACAGAGTGCTGAGCACTCACAGTTACCAATGATTTCTGTGAGATATTAGATACTCAGCCCTTTTGAAAACCCCACTGTTTATCTGGGTGCCTAAAACTAGGATTAAAGGGGGTCTCACCATAATTCCCGTTTCCTAAAAAGCTTGGCCTATCTTGTTAGACTACCGTTAGTCCATCTGCTGCTGCTTGGAGAATATTCAGCAATGAAGTCTTTCAAAATTTACAGTCAAATGTTTTCCAAAATATACAGCTGCTGAAACTCTCCCACGCAAAATGCAACACAAACCTATAAGGTGCAACAAACTACAGCCAATGCAGGTAAAAAGAGTGCTGTTGTCTACTATCTAACTGTTTCTAGGAACCAAAAACTGATGAGATTTGAATGCCCATCTAAATTTGTTACCATTATCAGGCTTCTTAACGATGACATGATAGCAACAACCATCCTAAGCAGTGGCTTGGAAATGGACCCCTTCACTAATAGAACCCGAGTCAAACCAGGAGATGTAATTGCACCAATACTCCTTTCCACTTATATTGCAGCTAGTCCAGTTCTCATTGCTGGTAGAGCTCCACCTGGAGTCAGCATCCAGTATTGCAAAGACAGGAATCTCTTTAGCATCAGCCGGTCATGTTCTAAATCCAAGATAAGCAATACCTCCCTTACCGATCTTACGACAACTGTGTTGTGTATGCTCACTTGATTGAAGAGCTTCAGATCATGCTTCTTTGCTTCCGTGAAGTGTATGAAATGCTTGGACTTACTGTCAACTTCACAGAAACCAAGCCATTTAACCAACCCAACCAGCTCAGCATTTCCCCTACTTGGGTCACCACCCTTCTCAGAAAATAAACATAGACAATGATATTCAACACCAGATAAAATCTGCCAGTGCTGCCTTTACATGTCTCTAAAATCTATTTTTGATGATCATATCAGGACCCAAACCTAACTTCTTTTCTACCAAGCTGGCATTATTCTTATCCTGTGGCATGGGTATGAAACTCGGATAACACATCAAAAACATATGAAAGTTTTTGAATGCCACTATCAGTGATGTCTTTGGAAAATCCTCCACATCAGTTTGAGAATTGGACTTGGTGGCAACCTATAAGTATATTAGGGGCATACTTCAGGGCCTGGGGGAGCATCTGTTCACCAAGGCACCTCAGGGGAAGACAAGAAATAATGGGCACAAACTAATTGAAGATTGCTTCACTCTAGACATAAGGAAAAACTTCTTTACAAGTTGAGTGCTGTGAGTCTGGAACGGGCTCACCCCAGAGGTGGTATAGTCACCTACCCTGGTGATCTTCAAAAAGTGTCTTGATGCCCACCTTGCTGGGGTCATCTGTTCCGTCATCTTTCCTGTCCAAGTGCAGGGGGGGCTGGACTCGATGATCTTGTAAGGTCCCTTCCAGCCCCTAACATCTATGAATCTATGAATTGGAGAGATGGAAGAACAAATGCCAGCATTCTGGCCCAAGCAAACACCACCATCGTTGAAGCCATGTTTGCACAACACCATCTCCATCTGACAGGACATATCATAAGGATGCCTGACAACCAATTCCCAAAACAGGTCCTATACTCCCAACTCACTCATGGTTATCACCCTAGGAGTGAGCAAAAGAAGAGATTCAAGGACCCCTTTAAGGCCAATGTGAAGAAATGCAACGTTGACATCAATACCTGGGAGACTCAAGCACTGAATTGTTACAAGTGGTGCTGTGATGTACAATAAGGCATTGACCATTTTGAGCAAAACTGCCTTACTGTGGAGACAAACAGATTAGAGACAAAGGGAAAGAACTATGGCCAGACATCACCAGGATCTACCTCTTCCTCCCAGAACTATTTGCCATGTCTGCCAAAAAACATGTGGAACTTGGATTGGCCTCCCCAGTCACCTAGACTCACTGATGGCTTCCCTGTTTACTAGAAGTCTGTCATCCTCATATCAAAGGTTCTCTCCACTGCCAACAACTGCTTCTAGGGACACAGAAGGACTGTTTGGTACTTCTAACTAAGTGGACATCAGTTACCAATCTATAAATACACACATATATATATTACACATAGATATCTATCTCTATATATATCTACATATATATCTGTATCTACAGATAGATAGATCGATAGATATCTGTGTATTTAACCTACAGAACTCATTGCTGCAGGATTCAGGGAAAGTGAAGTAGAAAATAAATTAGGAAAACACTAAAAAAAACCTCTACACTAGCTATTTACAGTATTAATTCTAACATCTGAAATGACAAGAGCCAAGCTTAAAAAAAAAAAAAAAAAAA
>NW_017728997.1:19932578-19934429 GCF_001723915.1 Gavialis gangeticus | reverse complement strand
AAAAAAAAAAAAAAAAAATCACAAGCGATAGCAATCCTTATGCTTCTGAAAAAGAGCAGGTTGTAAGACTGGGGTTCAGAAGAAATCTTTCCCTGCCTCTACAATACATAATATTGCACATTTACAGGCAAGATCCTGCAAGTCACAAGACGTCTATGCTCATGTCAATGGGGAATCAAAAGATGCCAAACTGGGAAGAAAATACTGATTTGTGTTTTGGGTTTTTTTGGAGTTTCAAGCACTTTTTGTATTGTGATATAGTGGTTACTGGAGGCAGGACACCAGGCTGCATGGACAGTTAGCCTCTTTCTGCGCAGCTTCTTCTTTCTCTTTTGGAAGCACTGAACATTGCTGGTGAGAGCTTCCAGTCACAAAATGCTGAGAAGCCAATTAAGGAACTGCTTGAATTAACTCATTAACTCATTAGCTCACTAACTCCCTTGCTATTCTAAGGGAAAGAAAGAAGTAAAACAAATCCTGCGCCTGCTCATGTTGTACCCTGACCATTATTTATTTACGTATCAGGTTGCGTGTGATATATTATTTATATAACATGAATATTTATTAGTGACAGGGAAGAGTAAATCACTTGCTGTCTGAAGCTACCTGCTGATGTTAAACTGTCCCCTTGCCCTATGGCAATGAATGGTCTTTTCTCACTGACGATGCCATTTATTTGCTGCTGACATGTATCTTCCATCCTCCTGATCCAGAGAAGTTGCTCATGCTTGGAAATACGGAGACTGAGTGGCAATGGGCACAAGCTTGCCAATGGCAGAGTAATCACTCTTCAAGGTTTATTCCATGGGGCAAAACAAAGTTCCTCATAGCAACATGAGCTGTGTGTCATGCGAGCTCATTGCAACAGGATGCCATATCAGGATATTATATTTCAAATATTTCAATGGCTACATAAGAATATACAAGGGAGGTTGGGAGGTTGTTGGTGATCCACGCAAGTCAGGAGTTGGAATTCAGGATTGGGAATAAATTAATGGTGAACTCTGAAAAAACCCCACATGTTCTGGTTTGACGACCACCATTATGGTTCAAGTCTTTGATCTTCAAAGTGTTGTTTAATGGCTCTACTATTTATATATGAGCAAAAAAATTCAACACAGTTCCAAAATGTTTAACCAGACACTCCCGCCCACAAGTATCTTTCCTTTTTAATCCATGACAAACCCCATATGTCCAAGGAGCGTAGCTGCTTACAAAAGGGCCAATGTGGTCCCTATTTTCAGGAAGGGGAGGAAGGAAGAGCCTGGCAACTACAGGCCAGTCATCCTCACTTCTATCCTGGGGAAGGTCTTTGAAAAAATTATCAAGGGCCACATTTGTGACAGCCCTGCAGGGGAAGTGATGTTGAGGGGTAACCAGCATGGGTTTGTGCAGGGCCGATCCTGCCCGACTAACCTGGTCTCTTTCTATGACCAAGTAACAAAGAGCTTAGATGGGAAGGAGGAAGTCGATGTCATCTTCTTGGACTTCCAGAAGGCCTTCGACAAAGTGTCTCCCCCAATTCTGGCAGGCAAGCTGAGGGACTGCGGCATTGATGCATGCACGGTCACATGGGTGGCAAACTGGCTTCAGGGGCACGCCCAGAGGGTGGTGGTGGACGGGTCGATGTCGACCTGGGAGGGTGTGGGCAGCAGAGTCCCCCAGGGCTCGGTCCTTGGGCCGGTGCCATTCAGCATCTTCATTAGCGACCTGGACGAGGGTGTGGAGAGCACCCTGTTCAAGTTCGCTGATGACACCAAGCTGTGGGGTAAAGTGAATACACCGGCAGGCAGGGACCGCATCCAGGCAGACCTGGATAGGTTGGAGAAGTGGGCAGATCTGAACAGGATG
>NW_017728997.1:19919429-19927578 GCF_001723915.1 Gavialis gangeticus | reverse complement strand
CCCAGTGCTCCTTCCTGCCCCTGGCAGGGGGTCGGACTCGATGATCTGTCTAGGTCCCTTCCCACTCACTGATTCTATGGTTCTATGAAAAAGGGAGCAAGTAAATCTATTTTCTTCTTTTCCCATTTAGAGAAAATTGCTTTTGTATAACTATAACCATGCAGTGACCAAAGTAGTATTATATGTGTGCATCTTCGCCTGCTAAGCTGAAAAGCACCACAGAAAAACCTATAATTAAAGGAATAAATTTGGGCTTAGTTATACACTGTTCCTAAAAACTGTAAGTATTTTGCCAGCATAGCATTCAGCTTGTTTACTCTGAAACAGAACGGGCGGTGAAGGCCTTTGGAGATATCTTCCAAGACACAAATGAAAGCTATGTCCATCACTCCCACCAGCTTGTAAAGGATAATAAATGAATAATTTCTGCATGTGCCTTTGAAAGTCTCCCTGCTTGTGCTGAGATCAGTGTTTTTTAGATATGTCATCGTTTCCAAGAAAAGGTCAGTGACATGGGTGGCCTAATTTGAGTAAGGTTGGGCTCAGTTATTAAAAGTTCTGAAAATATGCATCTCCCAAACGCCCCTCAGAAACATGCTCTACGGGTATGTCCTGTCCTGGGAAAGACACCCCCTCACCACATCCTGCCCTTCTGCTTCCACTCATGTACCACACCTGGAAACGTGGTGATGAAGTCTATATAGCATTGGCGATGCGTAGGGGGAGCATGCGGGTGCACATGCACCCCCTAAGCTAGGCAGTGCACCCCCTGCAAAAAGCGCTGCCGACATTGCCAGTGGCACCTCTACTACCCTGCCACTAACAGCACCGCAGCAGCCTGCGGGAGCTCACTGCTTGCCACAACGACGCTCACACCACCGCCACCTGCGGGAGCTCGCCGTGCCCCCCCCAGACTCTGGGGGCATGTGGTGTTCATGCTATATGGCGTGTCATCAGTAGCCACTCTGCAGGACACTGGAGACAGGCCTGGGACACAACTGCACCACACCTGCACTTCTGAGCATTGCCAAATTTGAAGAGTACATAAAAACATAAGGGGACACACCTGGCTAGCAAATCTTTACTGGGCTCATGGAGGGAAAGAGGGGAAAATAGGAAGGGAACAGAAAGGTTTTGCTCCATTAATTATAATATAACACACCAAGCAGGGCATTTTTGCCATGAAGACAGCACCCTACTAGAGGTGCTGTAAAGCACAAAACAAAATTCACTGTCCACAGTCCATATATGTGTTACTAAAAGGGTCTCTGAAAACCTAACAACCGTCACTTTCTAGCACAGCCCTAACAGTGCACAGAGCCCACTTGTTGCTTAAAGACCTCCAAGTGTGGCACCAGGCCACCACTGTATTGCCTGCCTGCTGTTTATGGGCATACACTGCTCTTCTCTTTATTAGTTTCTGAGCATTGCCATGTTCAAAGAGTACATAAAAGCCCTAAGGGGACACACCTGGCTGTCACAGCTCAGCTGGCAAGCACAGCTTTACTGGGGTCATGGAGAGGCAGAGGAGGAGAATGGGAGGGCAGCAGAAAGGTTTTGCTGCATTAATTAAAACACACTTCACAATAGGACCCATAACTGCTCACCTCAAGTAGCAATTAATGAAGCAGCAGCTGACCACAGCGCTTGCCTGAAATTTAACTTACACCCATTAGGATGCAGAAACTCCTAATAATGATTACATTAGTCCAGAGGCATCAAACTCATCTTTCTGCAAAGTCAGATCTGGAACACAGGGCTTCTCACAGGCCACACCAAGATGCAGCAGCGGCAGTGCAGTGATGGGGGCACGGTAAACAGTGGGGTGAACGTCTTATACACTTAGCTCCAATCTGTGAGCAAAACCCCCATTTCTTCAGGCCTCGTCCCACATGGTTCCAACAGTCACACCATCAACATGATCCCTGTTGTGAACAGAGCTCCATTTGTGTGCTGTTCAATATCAGGAAATTACTGTCATTTAAAAAGAAAAGAATGGTGGGAGGGAGGCAGATATATTGAAAAGAAGTGAATCCTCTTGACGACGAAGAATGCTTAAAAAGGAATTATATATAATTGCACTGGAAAAGCAGTCATTGTCATCATCATCAACTATGGGAATCAAAGCAACTCTCTCTTCTTCCAGGTAAATCATTGATTGAAGGCTGCATGTTTATCTAGCAGTCTGCTCTCATTGCAGGCTAGTCTCATTCCAGAGCCCTCTCCTATATGTCATTAGCAGAGTTGCACCGAGAGACTGATCAGGTTCAAGTTTGTGGAAAAGGGTCCATTTCAACACGATTGGCCCAGAGGGATGGGAGCACTGTGTTAACGGTATTTTCCTGCCAAGGACTCTTTCACCGAGGGACTCTTAGGCTGAGTCCAGACAAGTGCAGCTGTATGGTACGTGGTGCTGCAGACCTGTCTACGGCACCACACATTGCATATTCAAACATTTCTCATGCTGCTACCTTGCAGCACAGGGGGTGGGGTTTGGACCCCAGGAGATCCTGGGATCCAAGAAACCTACGTGGAAAAAAGCAGGGCAGCACACTTGGCTGCAGCACATGCTGCCCAAAACTGGAGCCAAGCTGGCTGGAGCCAAGCTCCAGCTGCTGGCCAGGCTCTCAGCTGCAGAAGTGCCATGGTCGCAGCTTCCTCAGCCCCCAGGTAAGGCTGCTGGGGCCAGCACAGATGTTGTCCCCAGCCACCCTACCCCACCTAAGGTAACCTGCCCCACGCCAGAGTGTGTGTGGCACAGACATTCCCTGGGGACAAGTAGCAGTGACATAAGGTGTGCTGCTGTTACTTGTCCCCAGGGAACTAAGCATCCATTCTCATCTGGATGCAGCCTTAGTCTTAAGAACCCAAGTGCCACTCATATTAATAAAATCAAATCAGTAAAATTTTACCATGGATTTAAATTTTTTATAGAGCATCAAAAATCTGCTTCTCATTATTTTTTCACCATCCCTCCAGGACTCATTCTGGCACCTTGATTCTGCTGGTTACTGTCATTGAGTTCTATCATAGCCCTGAAAGAAAAGCATTTGTTCCCACCCTGCTTTTCTCTGTTCACCAGCAGAGAAGAGAAGAGAAGAGAAGAGAAGAGAAGAGAAGAGAAGAGAAGAGAAACCAAAACAGGAGGGTTGAAAAAGGTGAGAGAAATGACACAGTCTCAAATAAAAACTCAGGTTCCAAACTGTTATGGGTCCAGTTCATTTGGATCCTCCCAGTGTCAAAAACCAAAAAAGAAAAACAATCTATTTTCTTTGGGCCTAAAAATGGCTCCCACTTATGGGTGGCCACTGATCTCTTTCATGCAGAATAATGCACCTGTATTAGACAGACACACTTACACCTACTGCTGGAATAGCGAGGCAGTGGAATAGACACCTAGGGAAGCTGTAGACTCTCCATCACTGGAAGTCTGCAAGAAGAAGCTGGGCAGCCACTGCTCAGGGATGATCTAGGGGTGGCAATGCCTACGTTCCCCTATGGCTATTTCCCATGCTTCTGGACTTTGCTTGCTGCCCCCATGCTCCTTTTATACTGCGTGTCACAGTGTTTTTAAGCCCCCCGCAGAGGCTTTGCATGTTGGCTACAGCCAAGGCTGGGGACTTTAGCTGTAGCCTGGGTGTGCCAATGCTCATGCTGGAACCAAAGCCAGAGGTTCCTGGCTAGAGGGTCTTTCCCCTCAGCTCAGGGTCAGACCAATGCCATATTTGGGTGAAAAAGAAATTTCACCCCATGGTCAGATTGATCTGGACCTGGGGGCGGGTTGCCTTCCTCTGTAGCGGATTGCATGACCCTTTACTTGGGATTTCTTGAGAATATAATTAACAACATTTCATAGAAGCAGGATATTGGCTGCCATGGTTCCCCTGATTTACCTGTGGCAGGGTAGTGTGCTAGGTCTGTGTTGTGGCAAGGTCAACAGCAATCTTATGTAGAGTTTAGATTATGGATTATACGGGATGATTTGGAAAGGGCTGATCCTGCCTCAGGCAGGGGTTAGATTAGATGACCTCGGGAGGTCCCTTCCAGCCCTACTTCTCTCTGATGCGGTACTCTGCTAACAATACTACTAGTCAGCCCATCATTGCACTCTAGTCCTATACAACGCCATGCCCCGTTTCTACAGAGCTTCTACTAGGAACTTTCACCCTTTTTCAAACATCAGGTGTACAGAGAGGATCATTATGATTGAGATCTGAAAGAATACATGTTCATATTTGTTGTAACCTCAATTGAAAGTTGGGATCCAGACTCCTCAGTTGTTTTTCAAAATCTGACGATTCAAACCATGTTCATGGCCCTTTTTTTTTTTTTTACAATAAGTTGAACCAAAATCATGGATCCACATATGCCCTGACTTGGGGGCATTCCAAATCCATCTCTTCCAAATCTGTATCCAAACATGTAGCTCGATCACCCTTCTTCTCCTGCCCCACAACTCCCAATGGTTTCTCCCACTTATAAAGTCCTGAGATTACTCCCTTCAAATTTTGATCAGGATCTGAACCAAGGGAGTTGGACTAAAAACTTTAATCTTTCCTAGTTTTTAAAACTCAGAGCCTAGTGCAAGCTGTACGATACCTATACTGTGGATATGTGATTAATGGATCTCATTATTGAGTCTCAGTGCCTTAATTGAAGAAGCAACCAATAAAAGATAAAAAAAAAGGCGGAAAATGTAAAAAGAATGAACAATGATTACATTAACAAAAAGAAGAAAGAACACAAAGAACAAAAAAGAGGAGAAACAATTAGCATAAAACACCCAGAAACTAAAGACATGAAGAGCGAACAAAAAAGACAGGTTCAAGCAGACAAATGCACAAACAAAACAGCAGCAGAGGCTTGGCGTGAACTATGGAAAGCAGAAGAGAAACAAAACAAAAAGATACACACTTATATTGGAGCTTATTTTCTCTGCTTGAGTTGCATGTGTGTTGGGGTAGCTTCACTTCCTAGAACAGCAACATTATATCAAGAAGTCTGTGCCCACTCATCCACCCACAAACACATGCAGCGAGCGCTGAGCTGAGCATTCAAGAGCGTTCCACATGAACAAAACACAGCATGAAAAGTGTTGGTCGGATAGCGTGGCTACTAACTAGAGAAACTTCCCAACAACATCTAGAGCAGTATTTTGTTTTTAATGTCCTAAACATTTTGGGAGTAATGCCTTTTTGCTTCTCCATAAAAGCTGGTCTGAAATGACTGCGATTTGTTCGTTTTCTGCCTCTTTTTAACACTAAAAGGTTGGATCCTGAACGCCCTGGAAGACTCTGTAGACCACTCAAGAACTGTTATTAGAATGGCCAGCTTTCAGGACAGCAGATCCCAAAGAACTGACACTTGATTAAGAGAGGAACTCATTGAAATTTAGTCTACTTTAGGAACACATGCACGCACACGCACACACACACAGAATGGCACATGCGGAGATTTGAGTGTATTCCTGATTACCTTGGAGTAAATGAGAAGAAACTCCTTAAGTCAATGGTGTTAAGCTAGTCTAGTATCAGTATATGTGAGAGCAGAAGCTAGTTTTTACATTTTTCTTTTTCTCTACACACCCCCTTTATCGCAAACATATGACAAACGATAGCAAGTGTGTTCTTTTCCTTAAACACTTCATGCCTCTTATATTGTCCACTAAGTGCTGAAAAAGCTACAGTAGACCTAGATCAGATAATAATACATCCTTAACACATCCTCAAAAAATATCTGGAAAGCCTATTAGTGACTTTCCTGATATTTCTAATGTCAGGAAACAGAAACGAAAAACAAGGAGGAAAAACAACAGGATTAGGAAGCCTTTTCAAGGTTTTTTCCCCTATTGCATAAAAAGTAAAAATAAACTCAAATTCAAAATAAAAATTTGGGCACAAGCACTATTTTCTTTTAGGTCACTTGCAACCTATTAGAGATTCACTGGGGGAAACTCTTTCCTAAGCTTAGGGGTGCACCCATCCACCCATCTCAGAGGCAAATTCTCAGCTACCGCATTTCTTCTCAGCTCAACAATGATGATCTGTCCCATACTTAAGCTTGTGCTCTTCTTATGTTATCTCAGAATGTAAAACTTGATGCTGTTTCTATTAGAGAGAACTTACTTATTAACAACATCAAGAAAAGACTTGGCTAATAATGAAGAGAAAGAAATTGTGACCATTTTATAGCAGATGCATAATATTCATTATCTTCCATTATCCGGTTGTCTCCGTAATAAAACAAAAAGGGAAAAAATGAAAGCCACAGCACCACATTGTTCTAAGGATTCATGATCCACTTTGGAAAATGGTTCATTATTTGCTCTAAAGAAAAACAAGTTGTAGACAAAGCAGGGCGATGGAACCTGACTGGCTCTCTCAAAAATCTCCATTTGCCAGCCTTCAGAAGCATCAGAGCTTGGGTACAGCAGCAGAAGTGGCAAGTTGGGCTCTCCAAAATGGGCACTCCCCAGAGCTGGTCACTAATATCCCAAGTACTCAGCAAGCTTCTTACCCTGCTGCAGACGGGAGCAGAGAGGCTCAACTGAAGATCAGGGCAGGACTGAATGGAGTAGCAAATGCAGATTAAGCATTTTGAAGTGTCCCAAAAATTCTACTATAATGTTGCCAGTTTTTTTCATCTCGAGCCTCCTCCACCCCAGAAATATTGGCCTGTATTTCTACTAATTTCCATCAGGCTGAATCTTAATCATTGCAAATCTTTACCACTTGGCAGAATCCCTTCCCTGTGGTATGAATTATATTCCAACAGTTTAACTGCAAAGCCCTTTGATTGGAAGCCACTGACCCAGGCTGGAAATTGTTGTCATATTTCCCCAGTAGCTCCTGTTAGCCTACAACAGGCTTGTCCAACATACGGCCCCACGGGCCGCCATGCAGGCCTCCAAGGTGTTTTCTGAAGCCCGAGGTGCTGCAATGGGAAATGAAAATAAACACTGTACTTTCGTTCTGGGGGTGGGGGGGGGAATGTGATACCACTTCCTATGAGGTCTTTGAATATGGCTCGCTGGCCCACTGGGTGATAAAAAGTTCATGATCTGGCCCCACATTCAAAAAATTTGGACACCCCTGGCTTACAATATCCACTGCTGCCCATAGAAATATTCAGGCCCAGGTGATTTTTTAAGTCAGGTCTCTTTCCCTACCTGCATGCCTGCCTATCTTTGTGACAAATAAATTAAGTCAGCCTTGTGATCGTTTCTGGACTTTAAACAAGAGAAGTACAGCCTACCAATGTTTGAACATAGAAAACTTAGTAAAGTTTATATTAAAGCCATTTGTGGCTCATTAAAAAAAATGGCTAGCCTGAACCCCTTGGTCTGCCCAAGTACAGGACAAAATCCTTAACTGCATCCTATCAAGGGCAAAATTGCATGGGTCATAAAAGTAAATGCTATCACAGGTCTTCTCTCTTGCACAAAACAATAAGCTTAGAGTTTAGCTAACGATCAGGCCAACTAGTCTTAGCAGTTCCTCCAAGTTAAGTTAAATCTATGGACAATACCCAGAAAAAGGTTAAATAAGTGGATCCACACCTCATATTCGGGAATCCATTACAAAGATCATCAGTTGGCTTGACAGAAGGATTCTCTAGGGGGCAGCAGTAAGTCCAGGGGGTACATCATCCAGAAGATTTAGCACAGTGTTTCTCAACATTTTAAATAACAAGTACCCCCTAACTTCTGAAAATTTTAATAAGTACCCCAACACTCAATTTTCCAGGGGATTTTATATTTACAGACTAATGTGTGCCATATGTTGGAAGAATGTCTGTGTATCCAAGGCCGTGATATGACAGATGTCTGATCTGGTGTGGGTAGGGTTGCTACCTTTTACACCAGGGATGCACAACTCAGATATGTACCTGGGCTAGAGGTGATGTTGGCCAAAGCTAGGATGGCTGAACCAAATTATTACTGAGGAATTTAATTTTTTTAGTTGCACCAAATTTTTTGCCATAGTTTTGAGAGGAAAAGAGGGTGAGAAAGAGCATTGTGGTACCCATGTACCTCCTGTCTGTGTCTCACATACCCCCAGGGGTATGTGTACCACAGGTTGAGAAACTATGATTTAGCATATTTCTTAGTGCATGTTTGGGTGCCTTGGTTGCCTGAGCAATTTCCTTG
>NW_017728997.1:19915154-19919405 GCF_001723915.1 Gavialis gangeticus | reverse complement strand
TCTTAGTGCATGTTTGGGTGCCTTGGTTCAAATCATGAGTAGTTTATATGTTAAAATAAGCTTGATGGCCTCAGACTGAGACATCCTAAAAAACCTTCTAATCATCTTCCCTGATTCTACATCAGAGAAACTCAAGGCTGCAGCAAATGAGATGACATGGCTCCAGCTGAATGAACGGAGGCAAATGGAAAGCTTGAAATGAGCAGAGGCTCTAAACGGAGATCCATTTACACAGCCGCCTCCGAACCGTTTGTCTTCCACCGGCATTATGCCTTCCCTTGCACGAACACTGTCTGATAGTGGCAGTCAGTCACAACAATTAAGGTACATTAGAAAATATTGCATACTATATAAAAAGAGCAGCCGCTGCCTGATAGCTACCCTGGACATTCTGCTTCACCAAGCTGCTCAAAAATTTAACCAAAACCCATCCATTTGAAGATACAATTATTAAAGAATGTGATCTGTCATGCCAAAATGTTTTGAATCCTCTCTCGGCTACAAAAAACCCACAATAACCTTCAGCCATAACAATGGTACCGAACCATTAGCTGCCACATTATTAAATTACCTTTGTATTAGGGTCAGTCAAAAAATTTCAGGCACCATAAAATTGGATGTTTGACCAAAGTATTTTTTTCTCTTGCTTTCCACACACAATTTCAAGTTTTTCATCAAAAACCTGATTGCCTGAAAACCAAATTCATTCATGTGAAAATGGATTTATTTCAGTGTGGGTACCTTCCTGTGGAACCTCAGGGGAGCTGCCATTTTTATTTTTTGCCTCCTGGCCTCATTCTTCTTTAAGGGACATACCTTAGCCAGCAACTCCTATGACACACCACATTCCCTGTCCAAGATTATTTTTTGTTCTGCTTGAAACGCCACAATATATTTATTAAAACAACAGCAGCAACAACAACAATATCCATGGGAATAATTATCTGAATTTCACATTGCTGAAATTCCTGCTTTCGCAGATTAATTTGAGACGGTTCTAAAAAAGTGGGGTCACCCTCTATGGTGGTACCACAGTGCGTGCAAAAATTATATGAAGTCATTCAACATTAATGTAGAAAGCTGGGAGGAATGTGCAAAATCCCGTCCAATCTGGAGGAAACGTCCAGCACTGGAGGCGGCTCAACATGGAGCACCATGCATCTGGAGGATGGAAGCAAAGCAGCAAAGAAGGCAATCAGGACTTGTAGTAGAGATGGTATCTTTTATTACACCAACAAGATTTTTGCAAAAAAAAAAAAAAATCTTTAATTGCTTTAATTTCTTTAATTTTTTTGCAAAAATCTTGTTGGTCTAATAAAAGATATCATCTCTAGTACAAGTCCTGATTGCCTTTTCCTCTAGACCAATACAGCTACAACCTGGATACCTGAAGTAAGAAAGAAGGAAGCAGCATGCTGCAAACTTGGACTCCAACTCAAACAGCACATGGATCTGTGAAACTTTTAACAAGCAATGTCTCTGGCTTGAATTCGGTTTGTTCGCCACAAGAGGATTCATCATCAGGCACCTGACTAGACCTCTCACATGTACTCCATGATCCAGAGGATCAATCGTCACCATAAATGGAAGAGTCAGCCATGGCCAGCAGATGTCCCATATTAACCACAAATAATTCCCAGCCGGGATAGTGACAAGTGTGAAACTGTAGGATGCTGAATGTGGACGAAAGTTTCTAATGGTGACGGTTCTTCTTGGCTGCCAGAGAAAGGCATTGATAATCACCCATCAGTGGAGCAGCAATGACATCTAGTGGTAATTTTAAAAATCTGTTTAAGTGTATATTCTTCAATTTGTTAGGGCTGGTATGCAGGTAATTAAAACGTGCGTACGACTTCAATGGGCTGTTTTTTCAGTCAAGCCTGTTTTTGAAGGCACTCTCATTTTCTAAAACAAGTGATAAAACTGATGTGGCTAACCAGGTCTTAGACAACTCATTTTTATTCTGAAAGAAAAGTCCCTACACTAACTTGCACTGAAGTAAGATAAGAGAAGCAGTGCGAGAGCATTCGTGTACTTAAAGTGGTGCTAATGAAGGTGTACGCCAGCCATTCGGGACTGAATATTATGTGCTGTTCTGTTAAAGAAGGAAAACATGAAGGTTTGAAAAGTACACAAGATGCATACCTCTGTTGCGCTTTGCACAAAAATTCAATAATTCATCTCCACCCTACAGACACCGCTCTTTATAATTTCATCCAACCTGAAGCTCAATACTGCTTTCCATTTAATTTCCTCAGTGCCTAGGATGTCCTTTCACTTCCTTGGCCTGGCAGTTAATTATTGTAATGTATTCTCCTTTTCTGCTGGTTCAATTTTTTTTTTCCATCGGGATGGAGCACAGTAGGTTTTATGAGGGAAGACTCCTGGAAGAAAAAACACCAGGATGGAGCTACCATCGGTTCACTGTGGTATTTGATATACTACGTGTGTCAAAGTTCTCTGGAGAACTGTGCAACCTGAATTCTCCTAATACCGCCCTTGGGAATTAATCCTAAACATCAACTGTTCTACCTGCAATAATCTGTGGCAACTTTGCTGTCATACACAAGTTGTAAAAGCTCATAAAAGTGAGAATTCTTCCAGTGCAGGCACCGTAGGACGCCCTACATGTGCCCCCTCAAGCCCTGATGCACAGAAAGCAAGAGGGAAAATCCCCTAGTATAAGCAGTAATAGGATTTTCAGCTGCTGTACAGCACCACCAAGATAATCCTAGGGACGGGCAAAGGCTGGACTGCCATATACTGGAGCAGTGCCTGGCTGCATTCATATCTTCATGTTAGGGGGGAAACGGAGCTAATTTCTGGAACAAAATTAGAAGGGTACAAAGTTGGCAGGCAACTACTTTTGTCTCTTCTTGCCTAGGCCATGCCTTAGTATTTGCAGTCCAAAACTTCAGCCTGATAATAAATATCAGGGCTGACCGAGAACAAGGTTTTGCATCCCACAAAAATTTTCAAGATTTAAATTGTTCGCATTCCACACTAAGGCAAACCAAGCCCTTTTAAATGAAAAATAGGCACGGAAAGAAAAGGAGGGGGAGAGAGAGGGGAGCGGATAATAGCTATCAGCCTGTAGTGCAGATAGTGAGGTGAGGTGTAGTAAACTGAAGTTCAGGACTCTAATTCTGAATCAGAAAGAGTAGGGGCTTGCAATGTGTTGTCTCCCCGCCACCTGAGCGCTGTAGCTGCTGGGACACTGGCTGTTGTGAGATGCTCTTCGTAGCTATGACAAAAAATCCCATCTTTGTCAAAACTTACATGTACATCCTCATAAAAGGTTCAACCAACTAACACTTCCCAGTGAAAACTCTTGGCCAGCATGTCTAAATTATACACTGGGCAAGTTTCCAGTTTGTGTCTCCTATCTATAGCTGAAACAAATGTTGTGGCATTGCACTCTTTTCACCACTAATGCTCGCCTGGAATACAACGTTTAAACTGTTGCAGCACAGTGTTAAAACTTGCAGTAAACGCCAAAACCCTGCACCCAAACACTAAACTCTAGACTCTAAACCCTAAACTCCAGGGGACATTTGATCCATTTGCAGTTTGGATAGCTCTCCATCTAAAAGATGTTATGGCATAAGGTATGATGTGCATGAGAAGCTTTTCTAAATCTAGATTCAATAGAACAAGGGATTAGTAGGATTCTACTTGATAATAATCTAAAAGTTCCAGGTGGAGTGGATCTTATTTTGATCCAAATCATCTATCTTTCCAATCTCGATTTTCTTGCTGCTACTTTTTGGCCACATAGCACATTTAAGATACACTAAATCACAGCTTACTTCCTAAAGGCCTGAGATCATCCAGTGGTTCCTAAACTCTTTAGGAGTATTCAATATAATAGGTATATATTTAATATGAAACTCCATTGTATCATAGTACTTAGGGTCAGAAGGGACCTAAACAGATCATCAGGTCCAACCCCCTGCCCCAGGCAGGAAGGGTGCTGGGATCATATCACTCCAGCCAAATATCTGTCCAGCCTCCTCTTGAAGACCCCCAAGGCAGGAGAGAGCATCACCTCACTCGGGAGCCCAGTCCAGAGCCTGGCGGCCCTAATCTCCTGATGTCTGGTCTGAACCTTCTCTCTAACAATTTGCAGTCGTTATTCCGAGTAACGCCGGGTGGTGCCTGGGGGAACAGAGCTTCCCCCAGTTCTCGCTGGTCCCCCGGTGAATTTATAAATGGCCACCAGGTCCCCTCTCAGCCTTCTCTTGAGAAGGC
>NW_017728997.1:19913832-19914481 GCF_001723915.1 Gavialis gangeticus | reverse complement strand
CCAATTTGTGACCCATCTGACTGTGTAGGCATCAATGCCAGAATCACCTAGTTTTTTTTTTAAGAGAATATGGTGGGAAACTATGTCAAAGGCCTTCTTGAAGTCCAGGAAGACAACATCCATCCCAACACCCACATCCGGGGACTTTGTGATCTGATCATAAAAAGAAACCAGGTTAGTCAGGCAGGACCTGCCCTCAATGAACCCATATTGGTTGCCCCTGAGCATTACCTCCCCTGCTGGGCCCTTGCAGATGTGCTCCTGGATAATTTTCTCAAAGGTTTTCCCAAGGACTGAGGTAAGACTGACTGGCCTATAATTGCCAGGGTCCCCCTTTCTCCCCTTCTTGTAAATAGGGACCACACTGGCCCTTTTCCAATCCTCTGGTACCTGGCCAGTGCCCCACAAGCGCTTCTAGAGCCGTGCCAGGGGCCCTGCTATGACCCTCGCCAATTCCCTTGGCACCCTCGGGTGAAGAGCATCTGGACCTACTGATTTAAATACGCCCAGTCTCTCCAAAAGTTTCCTAACGAGGTTGTCCCTGACCCTAGGCATGGCAGTGCCTCCCCTGGGTCCATCCGCGGTTCTAGTGGAGACGCCCCAGTCCCTGTTCAGGAATATGGAGGCAAAGAATTTGTTAAAGAGGTCA
>NW_017728997.1:19911993-19913768 GCF_001723915.1 Gavialis gangeticus | reverse complement strand
AGATTGCCAAGCCTATCCTGTAGGGGCCCCATGTTACCCAGTGCCTTCTTCTTACTTCCTACGTATTTGAAAAAGGACTTTTTATTATCCTTAATTCTGGTTGCCAGCCCTAGCTCCATCTCTGCCTTGGCCTTCCTAACCGCCTCCCTGCAATCCCAAGCAACAGAGGTGCAATCCTCCTTGGTGATAGCCCCTTACTTCCACTGCTTGTACACCTCCTTTTTTGCCCTCAGGAATCCCTGGATGCCTTTGCTGAATCACAGGGGCTTCTTAGCACTTCTTCCCCTCTTGGTGTACATTGGGACTGACTCCATTTGAGCTTGGAGGATCGTCTCCTTGAGGAACAACCACCTGTCTTGGACTTCTCATTGAAGCTCCCAGACCCCAATGCCTCTCCTACCAACCTTCTTAGCTTACAGAAGTTGGCCCTCCTGAAGTCAAGGACCTCTGCCTTGCTGCTTGCTTTCATCACCCTGTGCTGGATAGTAAATTCTACCAGGTGATGATCACTCTTGCCCAGGTGGTCGATAGCAATCAACCAACTTCATTTACTGGGTAAATTTCAAGACTTTAATTAAATAAACCTGCTGTCAAGCAGCACCCTGTTACCCAAAGGAGGTGCCAGATTATGGAAAGATAAATATAACCTAATTCTCTCCCATGTGCCAGAGTGTAGGTAACTTGATATTTAATGCGTGTAAGGTGCCTAAAAACCTAAGGCTTGAGTCCTTTGCAGAAATTTGGCCTTTGTTTGCAGTTAAGTTGATATTTACTACACGACTCCTCAGTGGTGCCTGTACTGCATCAGTGCAGTTGACTTGTTTGAACTTTCTGCCTCAGACAGACAGAGGTACTAGCCATGTACAGTGCCCTGTGGGTGATGACACAAGGATATTGTGGAAGAGATGAAGAACTGCTTTATCTCTAAGCTAGTTTGGCAAGGAGACAGCAGAGGCTCGCAAGAAAAGGAGAGAATCACAAATGGGCCACAAAGAAATGTATGTGCCAGGAACTGACCTGAAGGCATACACTGAAATCTGAAGCTGCCTTTGAGTTATTCCAGATGGAGAGAGACAGGGAGGATTTTCTATTTGGCATGGGTGAGGCCACGTCTGAAGCACTGTGTTCAGTTTTGGGTCCCCCACTACAGAAAGGATGTGGATAAATTGGAGAGAGTCCAGGGGAGGGCAATGAAAATGGACAGAGGGCTGGGGAACATGACTTCTGAGGAAAGACTGGAGAAACTGGGTTTTTTCAGTCTAGAGAAAAGAAGACTGAGAGGGGATTTCATAGCAGCCTTCAACTACCTGAAGGAAGTTGCAAAAAGGATGGAGCTGGACTGTTCCCAGTGGTGGCAGATGACAGAACAAAGAGCAATGATCTCAAGGGAAGTTTAGGTTAGATGCCAGGAAAAACCCTCTCACCAGGAGGGTAGTAAAGCACTGGAACAGGTTACCCACAGAGGATGGAGAATCTCCATTCTTGGAGGTTTTTAAGACCCGGCTAGACAAAGTTTTGGCTGAGATGATCTAGTTGGTGGTGGTCCTACTTTGAGCAGGGGGGTTGCACTAGATGACCTCCTAAGGTCCCATCCCCCTCCCATTTTCTATGACTTCTTTACAACAGCCTGTAATATATTTCTTTCCTCTAATGAAATGTCTGAGGAAAGTTTAAAAGATCTAAATTGGCTCTTTTGGCTTCAGACAACAAAACAGGAAGAGGGGGAGGAAGACGAGGACTTCAGAAAACATGATGAGTAGGTGAAGGGAAAATGC
>NW_017728997.1:19902209-19906993 GCF_001723915.1 Gavialis gangeticus | reverse complement strand
TGGGAAAACGTAGTCAAGCTGTAGACTGGAAGAGGTGCAAGCTGTGCAGTGTTGGCTGCCCCTGGGTGTGCAGAGAGAAAGAGGCTGAGTTAAGACAATAGTTTAGGTGTAAGAAGGTGTGAGGTCATCAATAACTATATCAGTGTTTTCACTGGGTTATAAACCATGGTACTAGAATGTGCTTGTATAACTCCCAGAAGGGCTGACTTAAGGCTGCTTAATTTGGTAATTAAATACACAAATTAGAATACAGACTGGCACTTGTTCTCAAGTGACAGCTTGCACACTCCTGGGTTCTCACATGCCATCACACAGACATCCTTTAAGGCAGTCATGCAAGATGGGAATAAATGTAATCAGCTTGGGGTCAGACTGGTAGCTGTAGTAAACTGGCATCACTCCCTGGACTAATACAAGTGTACTGATTTACATCATCTGAAGGCCTGATAACTTAAAGTTGACAGGGCATTTTGATTAGGAATTTCAGTGGATAAACACGCACACAGCTGGGAACACTGGGTCAGGAAATGAGTAACAAAGGAATGAGTTTACTCAGCCAAAGCATGAAAAATAAATCTAGGACCTATGAGTGTGTAATGAACCCATAACCCCAAAAGGACTGAAACCTTTCACTTTCTCTAACAAAGTCAGTCTCCTTGAGACAGCCACCCTGGATTTTGATTAAACTAAAACCAAACAAAGTTTTAAACTGTCAAATTAGCCAGCAGAGGGAGTTCTGGGAATAGAATAGAAAAGCAATTTAATTGACAAAGAAAAAAATTAATTAAATGTTGTATAACTTGAGATACAGGGTTTAAACAAAGCACTTCCTCCATTCTCCAGGTAACAGCAGCTCTTCTGTGCATGAAAATAAAGCTGGGACAAGGGTTTGGGAGCTATGTCAGTGCTTTGAACAACAACTCAAAAAGAGAGAGCCAGACAGGCTACACCCCACCCCCGGACAGATTTTCAGGTGGGAAAATACGTGTATGGAATTGGTGCGGACATCACTATCACACAAGTAGTGTCAGCAACTATGTGGGGGAATGACATGTGCGCGTGCTCTAAAAATCTAGGCCCAGATTTTCAAATGAGCAAGTACACAGACAAGCAATTTTCAAATGTGCATTATGCCAGGCTCAACTTAATCTCCTTAGCAATGAAAAAAGGTTTAATCTTCCAGAAAGACTTGCTGACATCTTATAGAAAACCTTATACTTGCACGCCTTGCAGTTGATCTGTCCTAGCTATCTTGTCCTCACTTCCAAGTCCCAATCCTTTCTCCTCTTCACATTTGTGACTCAATAACCCAAAGGGAACCCCTGAACAGTGCCTTATACAACAAGACCCCAAACCTGCCACCAGTTTCTGACTCTAGTCCAATACAGTTATTAAAGAATAAGAATAATTAGTGGAAGGGGCAGTGTACTAGGTGGAACTAAACACGGCTTTCCCCAACTCAAGCTGTTGTCATGGTATTGACCACAGAGTGCTTGTAAGGTCCTGACTCTATAGCTGGAGAAGCTCTTGATATTATTGGAAAATGTTAAATGTCACCACTTTCAGGAACGCTCATAAATTCCTTCCCCAGCACCCACTAATATCAAAGCCTTAGCAAAACTGCTCCATTAAGAAGGCTGACACTGAAAGATTGGGTGGGAAACCTCATATGAAAAAAATGTAGATTCCTTGCTTCCAGCTCTAAGAGGCAGGAATTATCTTTTACTAGCAGTATTTCACAAGATGTTGACTGATCCACTTCCTACCAGCTCAGCTGGGGGAATTAAACCAAAGCCGGTACCTTTTTAATTTTAATTGGGTTCCAAATAGGCATTGTGGTACCTTATCAAATGGCCCTTGCTTCATGAAATGTACAGTATAATCCTCTGCTTCATTACTTGATAAGATCACAGGTATTTTTTTTTTTAGATCCACCAGTAACAACAGTGCCAATTCTCTTCCATGCCTTCATATATCTTTTCTCTCTCACTCTCCTTTTCTATTCTCCTTTCCTTAGATTTCCCATCAAACTGGTGCATTTGAGGGATTATCGATTTCTGGCACGGACAGAAAAAGTGTTAGAAAGCAGTTTGCAGGACTGCTTGTGGGTATTATGATGAAAAATGCATAGGCACAGTAAAGAACTTCCTCTAAAAACTTCTTAAAATGCACTTTTTATTAATTAAATGAACCATGATGCACAAACTTCACTGGAGGGGTTATAATCCTCATGCAGGAGAAAGATATAACACATTCAGATATGCCCTGTCTGTTTAGATACTTATATAGCTCCCATCAATATTGAATCTAAACACGATACTGAATCTCAACCTTGCACCATCAAATGAAGGCTGTTTGGAACAAATTACCATTTTTTATTACTTTTATGCTACTAGTTAAGGCAGTTATAGGCCCTCAAGGCCTGTGAGACCAGAGACAGATTATATTATGACTACTGTTGTTATTCTGAGTTATTTCCATTGGGCCTAGGACTACAAGTTACAGACCAAAAAGGTTGTTCCTACCCCAAATAGTTTCCAATCAAAGCATAAAACAAAAAGAAAATAAATAGAAACAATAAGATAATATTAGCACAACAGGCAGGTCAGGACACGTAACAAAATGGCATCCTGGTTTATAATTTGTCGTCCTAGGTGCTATGCAAATAAATCACAATAGTAATGATAACTAAATTCTAATACTATTTACCAAAAATTGCCATAATCAAGATAGGAGATGATGGGAGCATGCATGAGAACTTGGACAATGTGGATGCATAGGAAGAACTGTATCCTAGAGATGTTAGGTAGTAAGAATCTGCAAAGCTAGCAATGGCAGTACAGAGGTGTCACTATTTCTAAAACCAAACTTATTAATAAGTGTCTCCCTCATCAGCATCATCAGCACAGAGGCAGAAGAAAAAAAATATATAACAAGAAATTCAAACTTCTCCCTTACTATAGAAGCGTTCCCTTCAGGACCAGCAGAGATACGCCGCTGGGCCCTTGTGGAGACCACAATCCAATGCACTCATACTATCATGCAATAAAGGATTTAGGTCTACAAGTCCATCCATGTAAAACTTTTCACCATTGCTGAATCTCTAATGCCAAGGTCTCTGTTGGTCTAAGACACTATAGGTGCTCTGCAATCAGCAAGTCCATGCCAATTTGCATCAAGTAGGGCCCGTCAAACAAAAAGACTAAGCACCAGCTCTTGCGATTAGTCAGCTCTCAATCATTGAGACAATGTCAGGACTACGTTTAGCTGGCACCAAGAGTCTCAAAATGTCACTGTATGAATCTACATGGTGGAGCTGATAGATGCTCCATTGCAGCACTCTGAAGGTGAGGGACAAGAAAACCCAGTTTGTACTCTTCCTTCCCTGAAGGTATACAAAGCCATCATTCTCCCGACCCTCCTCTACGCTTGTGAAACCTGGACCATCTACCAGCATCACATCAAGAAACAAAACCACTTCCACCTGCGCTGCCTGCAAAAGATATTACAGATCAAGTGGCAGGACAAGATTCCAGACGCCGAGGTGCTCAAAAGATCAGCTCTCCCCAGTATTCACGCTCTGCTGAAAGTCACCTTTGAAGAATGCCCAACACCCGCCTGCCGAAGAAAATCTTCTACTTCGAACTATCAAATGGAGTACGCTTTCACAACGCACCAAAGAAGCGGTACAAGGATGCCCTACAGATGTCCCTAAAGAGTTTTGGCACCAATCTGGGGTCGTGGGAACAAATCACTCGTGACCGTCCATCCTGGAGGTCACCAATCCAGAACAAAGCACTGGCCTTCGAACAGCAACACACAGCAGAAGCAATAAGGAAACGTGTGGCCCAAAACATGAAAACCTCTCATACCCAGGCCTCATTGCTTTCCTGCCCCTGCTGCAGCAGATTGTTCACGGCAAATATCAAGCTTATAAGTCACCTATGTACCAATGCGACCTAGCCTCCACACCCCGACACCCCCTTCCCCTTCCTCTCTCTCTTTTCTCCTTTTTCCTTTTTATTCTCCTTTTCTCCTTCCCTATCCCTTTCCCATTTCTTTTCTCTCTTCTTCCCCTCCCGCTGGATGTGGTCTCGTCCACGAAGGACAACAACACTGTCCCTTCTAATCCTTCTGCTCATGTGTGTCCATAGTCATGTAAACAGCAGGGCATTGTCCATTAATCAGGGAGGGACTTGTTAAAGTGTGTAACCCAGGCGGTACTCCAAGAGGTACCCCCTCCCCAACTGAAGGGATCAAAGCAGGTGCACAAGCGCTGTGGGAGGTGTAGGGACTCTCCTCCCCTATAGAGCAGAGCCAGACCACCAATGGGGACTTAACCATATACCTTTTAATACTGGGAACATAACAGGCATAAATCAGAGGGTATAGTGGACACTACAATGCCCCAAAGTGGCAGCTTTCAACCAAGGTTAGACACTTACAATCACTGACAAAAAACAGGGTTAACAAAATTAAAACACAAACAGCAGAACAAACAATACGGGTTGGTGAAATATAAAAAGGCACAAAATGCAAAATGTCAAAGGACAAGGAAATATAGGACCTTGGTACCTGGAGGGGGAGAAAGTGGGGAAAACATAATGGCCTCTTTCCACTGCAAGAAGATTGGCTTCTTGTTCTCGCCCTTACCCCAGCAGGGACTTAAACCCAGATCTCCCATGTGGTAGGCAGGAACACTGCCAACACTGGTGGCACTGCCCCCACTGGTGGCACTGCCCCAACCTGCTAGGGGTCTTGACCTTCCCAGAGCCCCGGCCTCA
>NW_017728997.1:19886236-19901809 GCF_001723915.1 Gavialis gangeticus | reverse complement strand
AAAGGGAATCCCAAGTCCTCCAATCATCTTTTACCCCTTTCAAAACCCCTGGGCTATGTCACTGCCAGCTAGCCCATCACAAGTGTCACTTCAAAGTTTTAACTTTGCAAGGGGATCACTATTAAAATCAGCCAGGAATATTCAATACAACTCTTTTTGTTAGGATATGCACATTCATCTGTTCTGATGAAACATTTTGACAGACAGAATTTTCAGGGGTAGGAAAGGCCAAAATGAATCAGACCCTTCATAATCCTTTGATTAAGGTACTTAGGATGTAAAAGGTCCGGATTATAGCTGGAAAATACCCTCACCACTGAATGACTAGCTGGGGTGGGTGGTCACTTTTGCACTTGCGTTCCCCTCTTCCCCCCAAAAAATATTGAACGCTCTCAAGTTTCAATCTCCACCAGAACAAAAACAAATGATAAAACCTCCACATATTTCATGAAACAAATGTTTTCCAGCGACCCCAAAAGCGACAGAGAAATTTGTGGCATTCCTTGCCCTTGTTAAATATTCATATATTTCATGCTGTGGCTACAGCAATTCAATCCACCCAGCTTGTCAGCTCACTCCAACACAAACAAAACCACATTTGTTACCTGGAAATACTTACTAAGAAATAAAAAAAAAAAAAATCCTGCTGAGCCTCTGGGTTTTAATGTCTGCTGATTTGCCTGTTTAAATTAGTTTTGCTTGGACAATAATAAAAAGAGAGGAAGAGCAAATGAAGCAAGGGAATTCAACCAAACCTATGCCCAATGCAGAGAAATGTTGTGGTTGCTTAGTGTGTCAAATCTAAACACATAACAATGAACCCTCTGGGTAAAACCTAGAGAAAATGGGCTGATTTCTAAATGTCATCAGCAGAAAATGTCTTTGCACTCATATTTTGGATGCTTAGCAGCAGAAGGATTTAAAATGAAATTAAAGAAACTCCTCACTCTGCCACTGCACTGTGAGGAGCTAAAAACGCTGCACGGTTTTCTTTGCTTTTTTGATGTTAAATCTCCTCTACCTGTTAGCAGCAAAGCAGTGTTGAAAGGTCTAGAAAAGCTGTTCTAAAGAGAAAACTGTACTCTGCAGAGGAGACTATGACAAGCTGGTTTTCAGTTCCCTTAGGTTTGGCTTCATTTATTCCTAGGCTTTGATACAGCACTCATCACTGCATTTCATGTTTACCAAGGGAGAGAAGAATTATCTCCATCTTGCAAAACAGTAAAAACAGAAACACAAACAAGTTCAACTTGCTCCAGAGTAAATCAACAGCAGAGCCAAAAATAACACCCCAGAAGGCCTGACTCCACATCCATCTCTTGAACCAGAAGATCATCCTTCCTCATATGGAAGTCACTCTGATTTGCCAGCGACAATGCCAGCTGCAAAGGCTTATCTTTATTGCAGCATTAGCCTGAAGTATGTTTCAAGTGTCCCTAGCTTGGCTGCCATTTACACACAAAAATCTCTAGCTCCAGTTAAGTGCCCCTTTCCATTCGAGCATAGCTGGCACCCCCCTTGTGTATGGGTTGAAGCTTGAATGCTGCTGAAGTGGCAATACAGTGGGGACTCGCTGGCACTCCATGAGTCCCACTGAGTGAGTTGCCAATGCAAACAGTCCCCACTCCTTGAATGATCAATGTGATTGGTCTCACCCATGCTCTGCTAACCTGAGAGGAGTTAATGTGAGTACAGATAACTTCTGCTAACCACAGCGGATGCTTGTTAGGCCTGTGCAAAGCAGCAAGTATTTGATTCAGCTTCGAATTTGGCCGATTTGGAGAGACAGTGATTCGATTTGGCAATTCAAATCACTGTCCAAATTTGATTCAGCCAATTTGGATTCAGAGATTCGGCCACCAAGCCAGGCTGAATCTCCTCTGAATTGAACAGGCAGTGGCAGTGGTGGTAGCAAGTGCCCCCCCCCTCCACCTCCCCCCCCACATGGCTGACCTACCCAGCTCCATCATCCTAGCACTTTAAAAAATAATTAAAAAAAAGCCCCGCACTCACTGGCAGCAGCAGCATTGTACAGGTCCTCTGGGGGCTCGTGGCAGAGCCCCCCTGCGCAACACAGGGCAGGGCAGTGGGGGCCAGAGGGGAGGTCCGCACCCCCCCCTTCCCCAGCACCAGCATGGCAGTTGATTCGGAGGCTTCCAATTTGATTCAGACCTTTTATTGGGTCTCCCAATTCACCCCCCAAATTGGGCCAAATCTCCTCCAAATTAAATCAGCTACTGAAGCTTCACCTAGCCCTAGTGCTCATACACATGATGAAGAGCACTTGTACATGTGATGAAAACTGCCCTTTTGTATGGCTTAATGGTGTCACACTTTACATGTATGCACATTTTTGGTGATTTAATGAGTTTGTATCGTCATAAACTAATCCCATTCTGATGTAGTTTAGTTTGCGATGATGCAACTTGCAATTAATCTGTCACATGTACATGGTAATTCATTGAATGATGTGTGGTGAGTCCTTTTGTCCATCAGGTGTCACTACAATTTTTGTGTAGTGAGCCCCTTGTTCACCGAGTGTCACTAAAATTTGCAGGTATTTGTGTGTAATGAATGTTTTAGGACACCAAGGGGGAGCCCTGGTGAATGCTGCTGACTGGTGCCAAAACTTGCAACAGTTGCAAAGCATAGCTCTTGTATGCCTAGCAAAAATCCTCAGACTTTTCCCAGCAACAACCATGGAGAATCCCTGCTCCCCTCTACCTTGCATCTCTAAAACATCCCTTTTCCGCTGGATGCAGTGTAATTGTCTCCTAATGCCATTAATTCATTTGCTGGTTTTATATAAACCTGACAAGTGGAGTTCTGCAAGCCCATATGAGCGTTAAGTGTGCTTGCTTTACGAATAGTGAGCAAGATCTGTCAGCATTCATTCCCTCACCAGCTATGTCTGAACTGCTTGCTCAGCAGTTCAGACCATGTCCTGCTAGGAGCGGTGTCTTGACATATGGGTCACTAGGAAGTCTGCTGTTGTGCCATGCCCTGACAGGGAGCCTGTGGGCACCCATTGAGGGTCTAATTCTTGGTACATGGCTTATTGGGTAGCCTAATACTGTGCCATGGCATACACAATGCTAAAAAACCTAACAGGGCTAAAAGATGTCCAGAGCTAGTATGCCCATAAGGTACAAAGTTGACACTGATGCAGACACCCCCTCCCTGCCTTGACCCTGCCTGGCAGCACCTTCTCCAATGCCCAGACTTTGCCCAGCAACAACAGGGTGGGAGGGGGGCGAACTTCCCTTGGCCTTGTTGTCTCAAGACTTATAAATTGAGCACAAAGCTCCCTGGGGTACCCCTTATTGATCTGAGATGTCTGATATTCAGGAGAGAATGGAGTGGACCAGGGCACATAGGTCTAGGCCCAACCAGACCTTTGCTGAAACAAAGAGCCTGCTGGGGGACCCTGTGGTCACGCACCAGTTTGTTTGCAGCCCGTGGGCCAACTGGCACATCTCTCCTGATGCTGCCAGGAGAATGGGGGAACAGGCACAACAGGACAGCGGTCCAGTGCTGTCAAGACAAAGATGCTGCAGGCTGCTTTCCGCAGGGATGTCACCAGAGCATAGTGGCAGGGCACCCCACTGTATGACACGGCCCATTGCAGATACCTCCAGCCACTAATGAGGTACTGGCTCACCATGAGCACATAGGGCCAGAGGCCTCTGGGGCATCCTCACCTGCTGAGACATTGCCAACCACCACTGTGACTTGCGGGGCTCCAGTGGAGAAGACAGTGGCAGGGTCCTGGTCATGTCACCTGCCACTTCCTCTGAGGAGGACAGACGGTGGAGCTTGACCTCCACACCCAGTATGTAAAGTCCTGGGGACTCTTTAAGTCACCTGAACTGACAGCTGCAATTAGGCTGAGCTGTGAGGTGTGTGGGGGAGAGGGGACAGCATAGGGCAGTGCTTTAAAGACCCTGGGAGTTAGTGGGCAGTGCAGGGAGGTACACGGCAACATACAGCAGGGAGGCACACTGGTGGCCAAAAGGGGTACGCACTTGTTTGCAGCCACTCACAGCCTGCTACCATCCATGGCCAGGCAACCCTTCTCGGTCATTTGGAGCTAACCACTTCTTATCTGCTCTCAAGATTCATTGAGTGCATCTTTTTAGTGTGCTGAATGTCCTTAATTCACTCTATTTCCTGCATTTCTTGATTTTCAGCTCCACTTGCAATGCTGCCTCCAAAGCACACAGGCTACTGAGGCAGTCTGCTGCCAATGCATGCACGGACAGGATCGCGAATGCCCTCAGGGACTGCGAGCATTGGCTGCACGAGATGGTGAGATGCATCCACCTGGCTATAGGCAGATTTACAGCCCATAACTTGTAAATAAAGGTTTCTATTTGCTTTGTTTGATTCTTCACTTCTTGTTCCCTGTAAGAGAAGTGTAGACGGTGGGGGGGAGGGGGGGCAGGGTTTGCTGGCTTGTAGGGTGAGAGACTTGCATGAGCTGCTGATGGGCACACCTGTCTTTCAATAGTGGCAGTTAGCAGTTAGTTAAGCCTGCCTGCCTGGTTTTGAAACTGCTTTGTTCTCCTCCACTGCCAATCATCAGCGGAACTCCTAAGCTGCATGCTCTCAAAGGAGATATTATGTGCACTGTGCAGCACCCACTCAATTACTGCTTCCCACGTTAACAAAATTCCTGGCCAGCTCACCACCACTCTGCCTTGGTTTGGCCAACGTGTCTTTCTCTGGTTAATAATAAAAGCCCAGGCCTTGAAATCCCACTCCCCACCCCCAAAACTCCCCCCTTGGGTGGGATGGTCAGGGAGCACTGAAAAGCAGCATGTACTCAGAGGAAATATTAAGGGTGCTATGCAACACCCCCAATTACTGCTCACTGCTATACCCTTGGTAGCCACATTCTGGGCACTCCCCCCCCACACACCTCAGTCCAGAGGTGAGCACGTCCTCTTTCATTAGTGCAATGTGGCTGGAACAAGCCTGGCTTTCTCTGGTTTGGCTTACCTCCTCCCCAACAACCCACACCTCTACAGCTCTTCCTAGTACAGCAGACAGACATGGACAAAAATTCATTTCTATTTCACCAAGCATTTATTTTACCGTCAATAACTGAGGCAGAACTGAAATAATCCAGGAACACAATGCCCACTCCCCAGTTTCCTACAGCAGCAACACCACTAACAACCCATCGCCCGTTTTAGGCACTTCTTCCCCCCAGTGTCCCCTCTTGTCTCACCCTCCCCTTTGTCCCTAAAGCATAGTGGCACTCTCCTTAGACAGCTAGAGTAGGGGCATCCCTCACTTGCAGGCACAGTGGCTGTCACTGAGGTTGTCATTATAGGGGTCGGCTCACGGATAGGGGTAGACACAGTGGATGTTGCATGGGTGGTCCTGGGTCAAGATGGGGAAGATCAAAAATGGGGGCCAGGGTCATGCATCTACAGAGCTCCTCTCTAAACATGCCCTTCACTTTCCAGCTTTCTATGATATCCTGATGGCACTGTCTGGCCAGGTCAAGGAATCCACTTGTGTTGGCCATGATGTCCCGGTGAGCTCCTACCTCTCACTCTTCAACCTTTCTATACACCTCCCAGACCTCATACCACCATTCATCTGTGGACCATACTCATGATTCCAAGGCCACCACCAAAACCTACATCATGCTTTCTCTGGACTGTCATTGCCTGTGGCAGTATTTATGCATTCACTCAGCTCTGGTCCATGCTGGTGTCCACACTTTGGGCCCATATCCCCGCCTTCCAGTGATGCAGAAGCTGGTAACAGGAATGAGAAAAACAAAGAACAAAAAAACCCAGGTGTTCATGGTCAAAAATCTCGTCCCCACTCCCAGCAGCGGACACTCCCCGAGAACACAGGACATCTGCTGCCTCCGAATGAGAATTCTGGTCCTGGGCCCAATAGAAAGCACATTTCAGAGCCTTCATCTTGCTGTGGCACTGCCCAGTCCCAGTTGTGGCCGTGCAACTTCATTTCCTCAGCAATGACCACATAGATTGGCATATTTAATCGATTTTCCAGCTGTTCTAGAACCTTTTGTTCCTCCCAAATATTAATCAAATCTGCCAGTTTTTCCCAGGCCCAGTTGGGGCCGTGGCTTAGGGATGGATGTATCTGGCTGCTGCTACAAGCCTGGCAGACGTGGCTTGTTCTTCAACACCTCCATTGAGTATATTATCAGGGCCAAAATAAGCCAGAGAGAGGCGTTGCTATGCTCTGACCAGAATCGTGAGATGTTTTCTGCCCCCGGCTGAGAGCAGTTCTATAGACATGTGCATGGCACCTTTTTGTGCAGGTCTCAGTTTCCAATGACTGGACACCAGCCCCGTTCTGCCTCTGTCCAGCCCCTGTATCAGGCCACTGCCAGTGTGCTGACTGCACCAGCCAGCTGCTGCCCCCTCAGTCACGTTTCAGGCTGCCAGCACTGCCCTGAACCCTATGTCAGGCCTCTTCTACCCTGCTTGAGTCTGTCCCATGGGCCAGGTCACTGTTACTCTGCCTATATCTGATTTGTGTCTTAATTTACCTCAAGATTTTCCCCCTCATCCTAACTCATAAAAGACATTTTAATAAGCATGCAGCCTTGGAAATGAGGGAGCTATGCAATATTAACAAAGCAGTTCTGATAGAGTAGCAAGCAGGCCTACTTCCAGTGCAATCCGTACAACACAACTCCTCCCCTGAAAGCTGTGAATAATGCACTTTTGTGGAGGACCAGGAACGTCCCCTTTGGAGATCTGTGGGGGAGGCAGGATTCTGAGGATCTTCTGCTTGAAAGTCCAGCAGAAAGATTGGACTGTCTGTCTCTAACCCTCTGGGGAATCTTCAGACTCCTGACATACTGGGATGCAATGTATGATCAGAACAGGCCAGCGTTATTCACTCTCCTTATTCTAAGTTACAGCCCAGCCTTCCAGACTAAGTGTCAGGAAACATCTCTTCCTGCCTATCTCATGCATCTCTTCATATTCCCTTAGGGTCCTGCCTGATTTAGTACTAGTTTGGAACTGGCCCACTGCCCTGCAATACGATGGAGATTTTGCTTCTAGTACACTGGTAGCCTTTAGACAAAGTCACCTGAGATTGGCCAAGGAGATATCGGATAGCATTGACTGCCCTTGGTAAACCAAGAGGCCCTGCGGGACTATTCCAGGTGACACCATTTTTAGTGGCTGTGTATACTCTGTATTTCTGGTGGAGCTAAGATAGGCTGGCTTTGTGCAGCTGTTGTGTGTCTAATCCTCAGGCGACTTTGAGATTTGTTGTGCATCTGACAGGGGGCTCCATATTCAAAGCAGTTTGGAGGAATACAGTAATCCCTTACTTACACTATAGTCTCATTAAGATGATCCTAACAGCTACTCCCAAATTGATGTCTTTTTGGTTTAGTGCTCCATGGATAGCAATATAATTTTATTTTGGTGTTGATGCTTAATTGTAAATCACTCAGAATGTCTACGAAATTATCCAAACAGGAATGCACTTCCTAGAGAAGAGCAGTTAGAGCACTACCCTAGGCCATGTGTCGTGTTCTATGTGATTTTTCAAGTCTATTAGCCTTTCTGGACCCCAGTTTCCCACTGGTAAAACAATGCAATAGCACTAGGCATACGCATCTTGCATACACCATGATCTAGAAGGATCAACAGTTGCCCATTACTACTTCCCTACCTCACTAGGGCATTGTGAGGGCAAACACATTAAAAGACTGAAGCTCAGAAACTACAGTGATGGGGGTCACCTTAAACAGCAAACCTGGGGAAACCGTCTGTGCCATTCACTCTACCCAAGAAGAATAGTTCAAATAATAATGGGCCTGAGAACCATGTACCAAGCATCCTGAAATGTGGATTAGTTTTACAAATAAGTGTGTGATGTGTAGACTAGAATTCGAGTGCAAGATATTATACTTCTTTATCACTTATACTGTCACGCAGCAAGAATTCAGCAAGCAACTGTGGACACAAGTCATGAAGAATTTAGGGTATTTTTGAGCAGTAGTATTTTAAGTAGTACAAATAATTAACTGCCACAGGTATTAACCAAAAGTATAATAGCACAGCAACTATTTAACATATATGTGAAATGATGGTGAAATAAGTGGGTAATTAATCTACAGCCTAAACTGAGTAGGGTGTGAAGGCTAAATAAGGAAAATATAAATATATATATAAAATGAAGCAGGTATTAGAATAGCACTGTGAGGAAAAAACCCAGCATACAAGTAACTGCCTACTAAACACCACTATCTTACCTGCTTTGGGTCTTTTCCCTTAAAGGTTTATGTGAGGACTACAAATGGTGATCATTCTGTATTGCTTTCCTCAGCTTTGTCAGATCACCGTCATGCTCTTCTACTTGAACTTGTAGATGAGGCTGTGTTATATCCATCTACCTCACCTGTTTGTCATAACTTATTAGACAGAAGACTCCCATATACTGTAACTGCCATCCTTTATGCTTTGCATTCATACTTCAAACCTGTTCCAATCACAGCAGAGAAACAAAACCATGATTTATGTGACCCATCATAACTGAGCAACCACAGTTGTACTAATAAAATGAGCTTCAGATTAAACAACATTGCAAACGATGCTTATGCTCAGTTTCAAGACAATGGCAATCTGTTTGTTTGTGTTCTTTAAACAGAAACAGATGGACAAAAGTCCTACAGATTACTGGCTAAGATCTAGACTGTGAGCACGTACAACAGATAATTTGCACTCATTTTACCAGCTCATTAGAAACACTTATAAATTGATAAGCTTCTAGTCCAGTGGTGGCTAACCTTTTAGGCAGGCATGCCACCAGTTAACACCTGCCCTCCCCCCCATCATCCCCCTCCCCTGAGTGCTACTCTAACCTTCACCCCCCAGAGGCATACCTGGGCTTGAATAGAGCAGAGTAGGGGCAGGACACTAACTTTTGGCAGTCACACTGCCTATCATAGCAAATTGACCCTTCCTTGGCTCTGAAAACGTCCACAGGTTTATCTGGCAAGCAAGAATCCAAAGCCTCTAATTTAGCAGCTGATCCTGCCCCACTCTTCTCCAGGAGGCTTAAGCCCATGCCTGCCTTTACAGAGTGCCCAGGACTTGCACCACAAGTGGCATGAGCAACTGCTGTATATGACATGCATGTGCCATGGGTTGTCCACCCCTTGCTCTAGTGTCTAGTAGGCCTGTGTGAAGCAGCAAGTATTCGCTTCGGATTTGGATTCGGCCAATTTGGAAGACAGCGATTCGATTCAGAGATTCGAATCACTGTCCTGATTCGATTTGGCCGAATCAGATCCAAAAGATTTGGTGCCGCTTCAGCAATTCAGCCATAGACTAAACAGGCAGCTGACACAGCTGCCTTCAGCTGGTAAGTCTGTTGAGGTTGGGGAAGGGGGGAGTGGGGCTGGGACAAGCTGCCCAGCCAGGGCGGAGAGTCACGTCACTCAGGGAGGAGAGCACGGGATGCAGGCATGGCAGCGCTCAGAGTGGGGGCTCTGCCCTGCTGCCACTTGCCCAGCCAGCGTGGGCAGCTTGTCCCAGCCCCAGCCCCAATCCCTCCGTCCCCCATGCTCTTCCCTCCCCTACCCCAACCCTAACGTAATTCTGTGTCAGCTGCCTACTTAGCCTATGGCCGAATCACTGAATCTTTTCCAAATCAATTCAGAGAGCTTCGAATCGATTCGGATTCGGAGATTCAGTCCCCGAATCAGGCCGAATCTCCTCCAAATCGAACTGGCTACTAAAACTTTGCACAGCCCTAGTGTCTAGTCCAGGGGTGGCTGATCTCTGGCATAAGCAGCTTCTGTCTGTGGCATGGAGCAAACCGGGGAGTGGATGATAGTTTCTAGGGCAGGACAGCAGAACAGGAGATAAGACAGGAGGTAAAGGATAGGGCAGGAAGCAGAAAACCCAGAGCAGAAGATTGGGCAGAGTAGCATTCAGGAATGGTGCCAGGCTAATTTGTGGCATGCCTGCCAAAAAAGGCTGGCCTCTACTGGTCTGGTTTAATATCTGACCATGCCACGGTTGTTCTTCCCTGTAATGCTTTGCCTGGTCTACTTTCAAAACGTCCAAAGCATTTGGGAATCCACTCCCCTACGTTTTCACACCAGGTGTTTTCTTGCTGTTCAAAGTGATAAGATGTGTATCAGATTTGTAGTTTATTTGTCCATGTCTTTTATTGCCGTTCATCACTGTTTAGCTGGATTATAAGCTATACCACCATAATCAATCATAACAGTAGGTTATTGAGCACAGCAAAGGAACACCAGATTGCTCCTTGACAGCAGGCATTCTTTCGCCTTGTTTTGTTACACTTGAAGAGAAAAGCCACTGAAATCATCTTAACATACGCACTGTAGGAAGGGGAAGAGATAAATTAAGTTGTAAACAACAATGGAAAAGCTACATCTGAGTAGTCTCTCAGGTCAGATTTCTGCTGTTCCAGGGATTTCTCTCTGTCAATCTAAACATCTGGAAAACCTAATATTTCAATGACACAATTATTACAGGTCAAAGCAAACCATGAGATCCTTGGTGTACGAATGGGATTTCATGCATTCAAGGGTTAAGTTGAAGCCAGAAAATGTTGGGACCAAGCTTCAGCCCAAGAGGTGGAAAATGCCATCTGGTGCCCCCATCTCCAAGGTCTTGGAATTAGGTCCTACACCTGTAAATCTGTCTGTGGTTTTATTTTAGATGAGGCTATTGAGATAGGCATGAACCAGAGCATGACAACTCAGAAACAGGGCACTGCTGCCAGATATACAGGTGCCAGAATGCCTATACATAGGCTCAGGTTGGGGGGGCAAGAATGTTTTAATTATAACGGTTCCCAGAGAGCCACTATAATTAAAATGCCTCACTGTCACATGCATTAAGCCCCTGCAGGTCTTAAAATACCTGCAGGACACTATCTAAGCCTCGCTGAATGAGATTTAGTTAAAGCTCCCCAGAGGCCATTTTTTAATCCTGTGGGCACTTATACACATGACGATTAGCTACAATTAATCAAGTCTACTCTGATGCATTCTAATTAGAACATGAGCCAGAACACGTATAGGCAACCAGAAGAGTATCTAGCGATTTAACCTGGCCTTTTCCTTCCTGACTGCTCCTTACTAACAGCCCTCTGGCTCTGCTGAACTCACCCGTACATTGCCCTGAATCAAATGTTGTCATTTTACATATTCCTCTTGTGAGAGTCGCACAGCCAAAGTCTAGCACAGGGAGAGAATACTTTCACAGCTTCCTGTTGTCAAAAAACTTTAGCAGAACAAGCTGCAAGCTAAAAACAGGGGTTTTCCACAAATAGAAAAAAAAATGTCTGCCTGGACTAACATAGAAACAGACTTGCTAACTTGAAATGCCTTGATAAATGTTTCTAGATTAGCTGGTTTACTACTTACTGTCTCACACAAACCTTCTGTAACAGAGGTAATAGATTATAAACTGACTCAGTTTAACCCCTAGCTTTCCAGTGCAAGCTTCACTCACCTGGTTCAAATCTCTGTCTGTTTGGATGTGAAGAGCAGGAAGGTCCAAGAAGGGGTTATTTCCTTTTGAGTTGATACTCAGTTCTTTGCTCAGTGTTAAGTACAGAAAAGCATTATTCCAGGATTATAACAAAACTGCCATTCCCTGCTGATCAACAGATCTATAGTTTGAGTCAGAGGCTTGAGCTAATCAGTCGAAATCAGAAGAGATCTGATACTTTGGGTCATGCCAACTCCTTGATATGAATATAAATACAATCAATAGGGCATAAAAGCAGAGACCTTGAACCATGGTTCATCTAACACTCACACCTGATGTATTTATTTGAGTTCTTTTATGAGAAGTAGTGGAGAAATAACAAGAGGATTTCACCTAAAGAAGAGACTAGGATGGAAGAGAATGTAAAATAGGATAGAGAAGAAAACGATGAATTATTTCCCAGAAAATCCACGTCAATAAGAGCTGAAAGCTCAGCTATGCAAATATTTCAAGACATCCTAAATAAGCACAACTTATCATTCAAAATCATTGCAAGTGTCCTGATTCAAAGCCAAACAAACTGTACTGTCTTTTTATTTTCTGAAGCAAGTCAGGTTGAGTTCTCAGAATGCTGCTCCGAGTAAAGTTATTTCCTCCTTTTTGGTGTGGAAGTGATCAAAATGAGATTTACCCGTTTTGACTCGCAATCAAAATACTGCAAGATGCATCTTTTCAGATCCAGTGTTGAGGGAATTAAGTACTGGGGAAGGGAGGAGTGGAGATGATTCTTTATTGCTTTGCATTTCATGTAATTATTTACACCAGTGCAATGGAAATAAAGGGGGAGTAAAAATTAGTCAATGAAAATTAATTGTTCTACCTTCTCTTTGAAGAAGTGTATGCGACAACATGCAAAATAAAGAATCAGATCCTTAATACCGTATAAGTACATCCATAAAAAGTGAGCATGATCTTGCCTCTGAGACTCTTGGTTAGGCTGTCACAGATTTGAGAGATTGAAGACAGTGCAGAAGCAAGTACTAATGTCATGTAATCTTTGCTAATCAGTATGGTGCACCTGTTGACCAAGAAATACCAGCCAGTTCTGTCTCCTGTTCTTCATATTTCCATTTGCAAACAGAACAAAACCTTAGCTGTCTTAATGGGATTAAAAAATTTAAGTAGTAGTTTCTTTTTTTGACTGTGAAATTTTTGCTGAGGAAACAGATTCATGCCTCAGCTTCCATATATTAGTATCAGTGCCATCAAGGACTGCCAGGCAGCTACTTTGATAAATAAGCTTTATGGAGAAGAAAAGGAGATTGGGAGGAGGAAAAGAGCGGGAGGCAGGAAGTAGATGTCAGTTTATTAATGGCCGTCTTGGTACGTGGAAGAAAGGTGCAGAGCACCATCATCATGCTTTGACGTATGGAGAAACTTGATCGTGTCAGCTGTCCAATTTATTTTGCTGCTTTCTGAGATACAAAATATCCTATGAGGAACAGTCCTGGGTGAACCAGAAGGTGGAGTCATGAAAGGCGTGCATGAGTAACTGCTGTGGGAATTTTCCTACCACTTTTTTTCATAATACAGGAAAATTTGCTGTTATCAATATAGTGGGGGAATACAATTAAATCTTGGTCATCTGGTCATACAGATCGTTAAGGAATGAGTGAAACCTGGGTGACAGAAATCTGGACACTTTCTTCTGAATCAGCACTGAACAAATAACCTTGCACTGAGCTACAAGGGACTGTGTTCCAGATGAGATAAAATTCATGTCCTTACCGGTCTTGGTTATAACAGACCCCTGGAACTTGAACTCTGTCTTAGCGGCTACATATTTTGCCTGCCTAGAAGAGTATGGCTGGAAGGGGCCTTAGGACATTTAGCCCACCCTCTGCTCAAGCCAGGATCATCCCTATTTAAACCTTCCTATGCAATGCTCCTTCAGTTTTACATAGTACCTATTCTGAATTATCACCTAGCATCACTGCGTGCAGTTAAAGAGTAGCTAAGAGCATGCAGTTAAAGAGTAGCCAGAGGTGGCTGCATTTTAGTCTTGAACGAAACTATTATCCTACATGTGTTGTATCAGATACAGCACACATAGGAGCTTTGGAAGTCTCCAAAATGAAATGTTATATAAAGTTTGTTATATAAAGTTCCATCACAGTTTACCTGGGTGTCAGATTGTGCAAGTTCAGAATCAAGCCTGTTTTTAAATAAGGACCTCATGCAAGCTCACTTTTAAAAGTAGTAATGCATCATAACTGAAAGGCCAAAGTTATAGTAGCCATGCAGTATAGTATATGGCAAAAATAAAGGAAAAAGGGCAACATAATACAGCCCCCATGGAGCTCAGTTACTTCTGACTCATCCTCCCAAATGAGTTCTGTGCCTTCATAAATCAGAGGGAACAGAAGCACTTGTACTGCTGAGATAGAAGGTAATTATTCCAGCACAGTGTGAGGGGAAGTACACATGCTAATGGCTTCAGCTTGCAGGACTGGGATTGCATTGGCAGAAAGAAAAATGTGCTCTTAAAATGGACTTGCTCCATGGAATGACAGACGTATCTGCCAAATTCTTGCTCGGCTCCTTCGATGCGATGGATTCTGAGCGGGTATCATGATGCATATGTCTAGGAATCAGGAGAGAAAGAAGTAGGAATACCAAATCCAGCCTCTGTGCATGCGGTTGAGCTACATGACCCTTGAGGGCCCTTCAATCTATGACTATGATTCACTTCGCCAAGAAAGCTTGAACTCTAGAAGCCAGAAAAAGGCAGGATATGCTGGGAGATCCCCATGAGTCTACCTGCCTTAGATCCTTTTAAAATGCTTTAATCTAGCATGTCTCTTTGGGGAATACAATGGAAGAAGTGCATTTTTAGTGAGCAACATACATGGGTTGTTGGTAGACCATGAGTAATGTTCCAAAAATAGGGGGGAAATGGAAGAAGGTATGAAGATGTGAGTAGGTAAGGAAAAGGAGGCGGCATTATGTGAAGGGAATGAGAAAGGCATGTCATGTAATCCCTATTGTAGCTTGGCTCAAAATTTGATGGCAAGAGCAAGAAACTGGTCATGTTGACAAATGGAGAGTCAATAGAGCAGTTCAGTGGAACAAACCAAGCCCCGCTTGGAAAGGTGATCCTTCTGGCTGCTTCCTTTGGGTGGTTGATATCTGATAAAGCGCAGGAGGAGGGGATGGCAGCAGACAATGTAGGGCTGAAAAATGTTTCAGTCATCTGTAGAGGGGGAAGCTCCGGTTTATAATAATTTCAAAATCCTGGGATAGAGCTAGAGGTCCAAAATGGCAGGCCCTTCAGTAAAGGATCTGGATAGTGAGTTGATAACATAATATAAAGACTCATTCATTCATTGGTCAGATCAGTCCCAGCTCTTGAACCCACCTGACAGCACTTTGCAATAAGTGGGCCTGAATAAAGTTCCTTGCGGCCAGGTATCCACACCACAAAAGCCACTATCACAAAGACAGCCCCTTGCTTTCAGTGTCAGTAGATAGGCAAAGGACTAAATAGGCCATGGAGAATGATTTCCCATCCCCCTCTGCCCCGTGCCCCAGACCTGGCTTGGAAATATCAGGACTCAGGTGCACTGTCCTTATGCCATATCTATTGTGTGGATAAACAGAGACATCCACTCTCTAGGAAAGATGTTCTGGCCAGCAGGAGAAAGCTCCAACATGATAAAAGTAACTTCTCAGCCAGGGTAACAATGCACATAGAAGCCTAATATGCTTTTCCAAAGAACAAATCAGGGATGTAGGACAGAGTGACAACCTTTTGTTAGAAGAATCTTTGTACTGACTAACCTAATCTGTTCCAAGCATTAGATACAAAACATTCATCCTGCCATTGTCATACCAAAGAAAAGCGCCTTAACATGCCTTAAAAATACCAAAGAGCTGAAAGATGATCCGTTCACTCTGTCTTTTCTTTAGTGAGCCTCACAGTCCATCTAGAACACAAGGAGAGCTGTAAAGCAGCCTTCACAGCTAATGTGTCTTCGGAGACCTTTCTGGGAACCTTTCCATTTCTGGTCTCCCTGCAGGACCT
>NW_017728997.1:19879387-19881236 GCF_001723915.1 Gavialis gangeticus | reverse complement strand
TTAAAAAAACCAAAGAGCTGAAAGACGATCCGTTCACTCTGTCTTTTCTTTAGTGAGCCTCACAGTCCATCTAGAACACAAGGAGAGCTGTAAAGCAGCCTTCACAGCTAATGTGTCTTCGGAGACCTTTCTGGGAACCTTTCCATTTCTGGTCTCCCTGCAGGACCTCAGGGAATGCATCTGAAGAGCATATTTGCATATCAGACAGCAAGACGAGACCAATGGGCCCAATTTTCAAATCTCACTTACACCAGTGTAAACTGGGAGTAATGTGGGTTTAAAGCCTAGTAGGCTATGTATCATGGCTACATGATGAGTTTAAAAAATACACAGGGCTCACAGGTGTGCTGCTTCTAAACAGCATTTAATTGGACTACCTGGGAAACCTCCTTTTTTCTCATCCTAGCTGGAGGTTAGCTTGGTCTCATCTGCCTCATTACTAGAAGATCCTGAGCGAAATGCACAACTTCAAATGCCAAGCTCAAGATTTTTGAGGGTTATTCTCTTAAACCAATATTCTTTAGAAAAATCCAGGATATTTCTGTAACCTTTCCAAAAGCATGCAGATTTGGATTGAAAAAAAAAAAAAAAACACACCACTTTGCTACTCCTACAACTCTTATGCATACCATAAAGCATACAAATCCTCCTTGCAGAGTAAGGTTATCTGGCATGAAAAGCACATAGTTAAATACTTTCTTCAGTAGTACTTTATATGTGCCACTGGACCAGAAAGATATTTGATCAATCTGTGTGCAGTAGGTCAAACCTCATGTGCCTTAATAGGAAAGGGGCTTTATCTTGGATTTACTAATTCACAAACTTAGTTCTTGGCAGATTGATTTTTTTTCTGTTAACTTTGCCCTTTCCAATTTTTTTAATTAAAATTACTCAAGGAAAGACAATAGCCAAGGAAAAATTTTAGGTCAAGGATTCCCAAGTCCTAACATTTGCTTGGTTGAAGAGTTTAATTCTACATCAGCTTTTTCTTTTCTTCTCTTTTTTTTTGGAGAACAGAGCTGAAATTTTCAAAGCAGGATGCAGCAGCTAATTGAGATTTCTGCCCCTAATACTCTAGGACTTTTTTTTTTTGTTAGTCCTAAACTGAAAGGGAAATTTTGCAAGTATAGAACAGCTGATAAAATGTTAATACCAGAGAATGAAAAGGGGAGGGGGGGAATTGAGAAGTGTGTTTCTAATAAACATTTATATTTTGAGATGCTCCTTCCAGATTTATAAGAGTCACCTATAATCCATGGATTTGTAAAAATGAACTAGAAAGCCTAAAGTAAAACATGAAAGGAAAATAGTATGTGGGAGGAAGGCATATGGAATAACTTTACATATGCATAAGAATATAGCCCAGTTAAACCAAGAACCACCTACCCTTACAAAATCCACCTACTGCCCTATCTAAATCTCCCCCACACAAGTAATTCTGGAACTAAAATGTTAATAATAATTAGAAAACTCGTGGAAGTCCAACTATTTTAGCAATATAACCTTATGGGAGCACAGCAACATTTTGAGTGACATACAATCCCAACAGGCCACATAACCAATCTGTCTCATCTCTACGTAAGCATGCAGCAAAAAATTCTTGTTGAAATATGTTGCTTTTCTTACTGGAAGAGCCATCTGTCCGTCTCGTAGACAACAGTAAGTGAAGACTTCTCTAGCATGCATGCGTGGGAGCAACACATACACCTTTACACTTTCATTTGTTAGCACTGGCCCCACCAAACACTAAATTGTTCGGTCAGATGAGACCACATTCAAAAGTGAGAACAACGGAGGCATATTAGAATGCAGGCCAGCTAAAGGCTAAATACAGACAGATAAAAAGCCC
>NW_017728997.1:19865771-19874387 GCF_001723915.1 Gavialis gangeticus | reverse complement strand
AGTCAGATGAGACCACATTCAGAAGTGAGAACAACAGAGGCATATTAGAATGCAGGCCAGCTAAAGGCTAAATACAGACAGATAAAAAGCCCAAGGCTGAATCAGTTCAGTCTTTGCACATTATTCTAAACTGCCCAAATTAAACTGAAACAGAAGTGAACAGACATTTACCTTTGATCCAGGAAATGCAGCCACATGCTTGCTCAGGCCTGAAGCAGGGGGAGGGGTGGGGGTGCTAGAACACAGCTCTGTGACTATGTTCACTTCCTCTTCCTGCTGCCCCTGAGGTCTCTGGGATTTGTAGTCCAGAATTACAGCAGCAGGACTCTGCAGGGTTGCTCATCAGTCACTTCTTCCTGCTTCCAGGTGCGCTTCTGGGATTTGTAGTCCACAGTTGCAGCCAGCATTAAGTTAGGGGGGTTAAATACCTCTTCCCCCACTCACCCTGGCTCCAGATCCCAGCCAGGGGGTGGCAATCCCCCCCATAGACTGGGCTGCATCCCCAGCCAGGCTTGTCCCCCACCCCCTTGTCAGCCAGCCTTCGCTGCTCCAGTTAGGGAACAGAAGGGTGCGGCCAGCCCTGCTCTCCAGAGCAGGCAGCACAGCCCAGCCCAGGTCTGCAAAGCATGCTGGGGGACTTTGATTTAACTTGAAATCAGGAAGAGGTCTGGGATAGAAGTTCCATAAACTGGTTTGACCCAAATCAGTTAAGTCTGATACTACATTCAGCCAGGTTTATCTTAAACCAGTTTCAACCATTTTGAAACTGGTTTATGTGCACCAAGCTTCTGTTCTGTTACAGGTTTAAACCAATTTCTAATCATTTAAACTGGTCTATGTGCAACTTCTGTACCTAGCCAGAGACTTATTCTGGCTCCAGTGGCATTGAGAACTTCCTTCCATTTAACACTGTCCCTCCAGTGGGTAGATCCTGAACTTATCCACAACGGTTTTTTTGAAGACAGGAAATATATGGTCCCATTAATAATTACAGAGCCAGCAAAAAAGCAGAGATTTTCAGAGTAAGCACATGGAGTCAAGAGGTCAGAGAGAGAGAGAGAAGCAAAATGGAATAGCAAAATGGCTACAGGTGCACCAAGATAAAGGTGCCCTACAGAGATATAGCTTGTTCCCATTCTCTTATGGGAATAAACAATAGCTGTATAAACCACTTTAGTGTGGACAGTTAAACCACTATAAGAGGGTTCCACATTTTAATTAAATTGGTATCATTAAAACAACACAACTTTTGTATGTGGAAAAGTCCATGGAGGAACTGACTTGTGACCCATCCCAGGTGGTTTAAAGCTGATCTACATGCAGCAAGAAGATTAAAATTCAAACAATGTGTTACTGTAAGTAAAACACACAGTATGACTTGAAAGAAGTGAACCACCTTATGTTTTCCAACATTTGTTTACAGCCTATCGTGGCACTTGCAGAAAAGTTCTGAGCTTCACATGACACTGTCTGTGACAAGGTTTTCAGTAATAGTTATTTCAGGTGCTTGGAAAAATTGCTCAGGCACACAGAAGAAAAAATATCCCCCTATAGGCTTCCTGTGTAAGCCTCACAAGCGTCTCCTGGCCCCATCTTCTATTTAAAATGTTTAAGCCAAAACCTGCCCACATGTAACTATAAGTTCTAATGCAAACAGTTTCTCTCATCTCTTTCTACTAAGCCTCACAGGGAGTACAAGTGAGTCTAGCTGTAACTTTATTAAAGGCTGGTGCACGTTTCTTTGCAAATATTTACTTGGGCACTGACCCCTGAAATAAACCTAACTCCTCCAACTGCTGATGCAGTCAGTTTTGCATTGATGGAGTAAGATTCCTTGCAGAATGAGGACTCTAGATTTTCTCTCTCTCTTTCCAGGAATTTTAAACCATGGTAATGATTAATAGTTGACTTATGCTTTAGGCTGGGTTTCTCAAAGAACCCCAAGGGAATTAGGTAATCAACAGCTAGATAGGTATCAGCACCTTTGAAAATCCCTGTCTCTAGACATCACAGAAATGGGCTGTATATAGCATGGATAGAAAGGCAGACTAGACTGCGTTAAACAAATCAAGCAGTAGATTACAACTCGCTTTCCCTTTGGCACACATTCCATGATTTGCATTTTGCATAGTAAATAGCAGCTGCAACGTTTGACTTCCAACTGTCCCACATTCCGGTGTTCTCCAAATTATGCCCATTTTACCCTGACGCCCACTAAAATTGCCACAGTGCAGAAGAGCGAGCGTTTTGATCCTACAGAATATCAGTGTGAGTGTGTTAGCTGCGCAAAGCCCCTTCTTGAACAGCTCCTGGAGCTGAACTCTCAAATCTCATGAATCTTCCAGGCCAGTGAGGCATAACCAGGTGGCCACTGCAACACTTGGTGCAGTGTACTAACGACAGCTTCTTTCCCAATTAAAGGGCCCATCCAAGAAACAGTGTTGAATAAAAATGAGATGCATCATTGCAAGCTGAAAAATAAAAATAAAACTTGGTTGGCCATGAAGGGAAGAAGGAGGAATAGTGTGTGGAGGTAAAAGGAAAGAGATAACAGTCATGTCAGACCAAAGCCAGAAGTCCTGGACAGCGAGGGATGTTGGCCTGTTCAGAGTGCTTTTGGGCTCTTTAATATAACTATAGCGTTCTAGGATGACAGCGCAGTGGATGCAAGAAAATACTGCAAGTACTGGCTGCAGAAAATACAACAGATGGATGGAGAGAGGAAAAAAAGCTTGCAGAAGATGTGCACGTCTTGAATTCTACCTCACATGTAAATGAAGTTTCAACAGACCTGAAAATGAGAGAACTTCTGTTAATACAAAGCACTGACCTTTTTATTTCTGTTTGGTTTCTTTCTTAGCAAAGTGACTGGTTATCCTTTGCAAATTACTATAGTCAGGGCCTTCTGTAGAAATTAGCATTTCCCAGGAGTCACCTAAAAAGTATGAACCTAAGTTCAACTGCAGAGCAAATGGCAAAGAAAAAAAAGAAAATTGAACATTCAGTATGTAATACACAACAGGGATAAAATCTTCTCATAAGTGTTCACAATGCAGAGTAGGTACCTTCCATTAAAAACATATTTGAAACTGACATACCATCCCCGCCCCAAGATTATCCACTGTAACCACACAACATAAATACATAGTTTTTTCATTTAGAACCAAGAATGATGATGGAAATATCAACATTGCCAAATATTTACATCAAAGGTAGGTAATTTTCACATCAATCCTTATTATCATCGAGCAGTGGTGAAGGTGAGACATGGGCAAGTAAGAAGGCAGAAGATTAACTTCCATCATGCACCAAATGGCAATCTGGTTTTTCCCATCTGAGAAGTTCCAATGACTATAATTCTAACATTGGCTATGGAGATGGAAATCACAAATAAATAAGAGAATGAAGGCAAGGTAAGCAGGTGAACAGTCTTGCTGAAATCAATAGGACTCTACTCACATATTATATGTAAGGTACGTGCTTAATTATCTTGTTGAATGAGGGCCCAGTGGCTTGACGCAAAGTACATTATGGTTGTTGCAAAGAGTCACACTGACTTGAGTGTAGTTTGATTTAGGATCTAAGATGCACTGGTTACAAGGGGAACCACTAACATTTTGCATAAGATTCATGACAGACCTCCTGGAAAAGGTGGCCAATTGCCAGAGGACTTGTACAACATTATATATACAACTCGTCTTTTCTGAGCACCACGAAGACCAAATCAGGATAAATATTACTGGATAATTACCATGCTCACTTCTTACATGAACAAGATGCATAAGCAGACCTTTCTAGGAGTGACAATGGTGATTTCAGTGGAAGAACCATGGTGCCATTAAGCGAACAACTGATTGGATCAGTAAACATATCTTAGACCCAAGAGTGATATTCAGAGAGCAAAGGTAAAACAGGAGAGCCCTGAAGGGTAAAATGTTATATGCTGATAATAGCATAAGTGAAGTAAAGAACATGTTAGTGGGGAATTCAGAAATGTGGAAAATAATGTTTACTGTTGAGAATGAAGAGAATCAGGGAAATGATGATATATTTCAAGCAAAGAATAAATAAAATGGGTTTGATGGGGTCAGTTACACTAACGTCAATACAGAGTTCATTGGCTTCAGTGCACATACGTAGCTTCAGACCAATGTAAAGGAAATGAAAAAATGGTGCCACGTGAAGAAGAGAAGACCCTAAAGGGAAAGCCCATGGGAAAGAAGGAAACACGAAGTTGTGGCCAGGTCAAAATTCCATTTTCAAAAGTGAGTTATGCACTTAGGAGCATGGGACTTGACATGGAGTCCAAGTAAAAGACCATTTGAGTTTATGATTTTAAGTCACTTGGACCCAGATTCACCAAGGTATCTGGACACACAGCTCCTATACAGTTACTCTAGGAGAGGAAGCTCTTGGTGCATTTATGATGATAATGGTGGACATGGGGAAGTAATAAATAATCAGTTATCAAAAGAGCATCAGTGAGCCAAGCAAATATTATTGTGCACAGTTTGAAGTGTCAAACAGCTCATGAACTTAAACAGTTCATTGCTAATCAATTGCTTTCCCGATTTTGCTTTATTTTGTTTTAAGTGTGATTTCACTGATCTTCTAGAGAACAGCAGTGAGGGTCCTAAGTGGATGAGGGATGCATCCAACAGAGTTTATGAAGCCAAATCATTTACTACTTTGCTTGCTAATAACTATTAATAGTTTTCTGGAAAAGGCTACCTGAAAATGGGGACTAAGAGACACCAAACTCCAGTCTGATATATCCTTCTTTTATTTCCTCTCCCAAAAGCTTCCATGTCTCAAAGGGGCTGGTAAATCTTACCAGTCCTAAGTGGATCAGTGGTTCTTTACTTTTTTTTTTTATAAAGGGGTCGCCTGGCCATAAACTTCTCCGAACTAGGACTCATCTAGCAATATGCTAAGGACAGGATAGTCAGAACTCCTTGAGCCATAGAAAATTAAGACCTAATGAGTTACATCTCCATAAAAAGCTTTATTTTTATTTGGCTGTTATTTTGTTTCCACTTCTTGGCTATGACAGCTGTGTGTTATACTTAGCTAGCCAGCTTTCTTTTTCAATAAAATGATACCCGCCACTAAATTCTTAGGAAATGGGCTTGTTTCCTCTGGGTGTGACTTGTGGACTGGTTTTGTTCCTAGATTTTAGTAATGGCACTAATGGCCACTCTGCTGGGAAAGGAGATTTTGTCATCTGTGTGAAGGAGGATTAAATCGGGGCTCGTATGCTGCAGCGTGGACTCTTCATAATCACCTGTCTCCATCATAAATAGAATAAAGCCCAATCCTCTGCTTTTGTTACCCAGAGATGATTTGTCACAACAGCCCATGTGTCAGTGGGCTTTTTTGCTCATTTAGTAGATGGAAACACAAAAACAGTCCATTGCCCCAAGCAATACCAGTGATCGCTTTTTTCCATGCAAGATAAACAATCCCCTCAAATGAGATTGATCTGTTTTTGTACTGGATATTTTTTTCTCCAAATCCAGTGAATGTGATGGCTGAGTGATACTGTCCATCAGTGCCCACTCCCATCGATTCCAGAGGATAAACCAGAGAACTCCAAGTGTTTCGTGTATATACAAATACCTTCCTGGGGCCACTGTTTTTGATGATTTCTGAGCTTAGACCATTGCTTCAAATGGAATATTGGAATCATTGCTCCAGTGATTTTGCTGCCTCACTCTTTTCTGGTCCGGCTAATTGCATAAAATTCTAAAAAGGAACATAAAAATCAATGAATTTAGCTAAGTTGTCCTAAATGTGTCCTTTGGACATTGCTTGAATTGAAGCATCCTGGTAATTTGAATACTTAAATTAAGTATGCAACTGCATGCCTCCAGCCCTGGAATTTTGAGCATCAAGATTTCTGTGCGAGACGATTCCAAGGCTTTAAAATGAGTGAGCTGAGAAACAAAAAAACTTTGATCAAAGGTGAATTGGACGGTGGGTCAGCACAGGGAGAGATGGGGCACCAGTGAGCATCACCTCACCTCATCTGAATGCCTTCTTAAAAATTCACTTGGAAATAAATTCTCCAATGCATGACCTTTCGCGTATAAAATGCCTCTGCTCTCCTTTCTATTTTTGAATACCATTTTTTTTCAGGGAGCTGATTTATTCTAAAAGCAGTGGTCAAAAAGAGAAAGAGAAAGAAAAAGAAAAAGACAACACAACATTGGCATTTGATGTTGGTATTTAATGCTGTAATGTCAGCTTCGCTAACTTCAACATTTGTCAGCAATGATCAGAAACAAGAATGGTGTTACATTTCAAGAAAAAAAAGTTAAACATGTAAAGAAGCTTTATGAATGTATGGATAAAAACACAAGTCCTTCTAAGGCAAAGGAGGGAAGATTCACATTATTACCTGCCCCACATGATGAAGCTTCTGGGATGAAACTGGGTGAACAGCACCCAAGGTGTGGTAATCTACTTCTCAGACAAGGGCTAGGGAGGATTTGCTCCTATGGCTTTTGGAATCTCATTTAGCATCTTTCTTAGGTCTGCTGTATAAAGAGTGAACACTGTAAACCCCCTCTGATAGCTCTGTAATAAGTGTAAAATCACAGTGAAGCTTCCTTCTGAAAAATGACAACTCCAGCACTTCAAGCAAAAAGTGATGCTTCCCATCCAGCAAATGCAGATTGCAGTGAATGGAGATGATGGCAATTGACTGAAAGAAGGGCAGTTCATCTCTTAGCCCGTGAAATTGCAGACTGCCATCAGATGCTATTTCCTCCAATTCACAGTATTCCCTCCCTTTTCCCCCCCTTTAACAATAGGCCTAGAAAAAGCCAGAGCCATCTGTCAAACCCAGATGGCTCACTCTGAAAATGCCTGTGCGTATGTTTGTAAGGAATGAGACAACAGAGAGGGGTTGGATATTTATGTAGGTTGGAAGCTACTGGTGAGTCAAACTCGTTTGTGGTTCACATATAGGTGGGACTAGAGAGAACACCTTCGCCTTGCTCGGGAGCCAGAGTCTTGTTTGCAATTGGCCAGATTCGGTAAAGGTGACACAGGGTGGAGTAACGCATCTCCCTGTACCAGGAAAGTCTCTTGAAGCTTACACTGGGAATTCACCTAGAGCGATGGTAGATTGCAGATAGGTTCCAGACAAGAAACCCACACTGGAATGTTATTCAGGTTTCAAACATCCTCAGCATCCAGGATATGCCAAAGCGAAGGTTCCTTGGGTAATTTTAACACTGCCCTCCCGTGTCTCCAAATTAAAATAAATTCTTGAACTACATGACAACTTCTTTACAGAGAAACTTTGCTGCACAAAAGTGTAGTGCTCAGTGAATATAAGAACTATTATTTACTGGGTCACACCATAGGTCCATCTTGCCCAGTGTCATGTTACACCATGGCAGAGAGGATGCTGGAAGGGAGAGCGAATTGGGTATGACCAGGGTTTTTTCCACTGTTCTTCTCTCACTTGCAGCCTCCACCATTTAAGATCTAAAGGCTGTACCCCTAACTCCTATGCTTAATAGCTACTGATGCCCTTTTCTCCAAGAATTTGTCCAATCCCTTTTTAATCTGATTAAACTGTCAGCTTCTACAACATCTGGTGGCAAATAGTTTCACACTAATTATATGCAGTGTAAAAAAGAACTCTCTTTTGTTATTTTTAGACTTACTACCTACTAATGCAGGGGCAGGCAATTATTTTGGGCGGAGGGCCACTTACTGAGTTTTGGCAAGCCATCGAGGGCTGCATGACAGGCAGCCAGGGGCAGATACATATTAATTTTCTAAACTTTTAAGGGGCCCCACAGGCCAGATAGAATGGCCTGGCAGGCCGCATCTAGCCCTCGGGCCGCATTTTGCCCACTCCTGTACTAATGCCATTTTGTGACCTCTAGTTCTTGTACTGTGTGAGAGAGTAAAGAATAAATTCATATTTATTTCCCCTTTGGCATTTAGTATTTTGTAAACCCTCTCCAATATCTATTCTTTTCTTCACAATTCAGGATCCAACCTACCCCACATTTACTGCACACAGCGGAAGTACTACACGGCATAAGGACATATTCTTTGATATATGGTACAGTAGTAGGCACCCATCGATCCTCTGGATCATGGTGTATGTGTAAGAGAACTAGTCAGGTGCCTGATGAATAGGCCTGCGTGCAAAGCGGCTAGCATTCACTGCGGATTCTGATTCGAATCACTGTCCCAAATCAATTCAGCTGAATCCAATTCGGAGATTCGGCCACCGCCAAATCAGCCGAACCTCCCCCATCCCCTGCCTGCTCTCCCAGCCCTGTCAATGGCTGCCCTGCCCAGCCCCAGCTCTCAGCACTTTGAAAAAAAAGCCTGGCCCTCACCAGCTCCCAGGCGGGCAGGGGGGTGATTCCCACTGCCCCCTGCCACATGGGAGGCTCTGCCATGAGCCCCACAACCCCCGTCCACTCTCCCAGCCCCCCTATGGCTGCCCCACCTGCCCCAGCTCCTGGCTCTTTGGAGGAAAAAAAAAAGCCGAGCACTCACCAGTTGCTGCCAGGCAAGGGGCAATCCCTGCTGCCCCCCACTGCCCCATTTTAATAGCCGTAGGACCTCAGCACAGAGAATAGG
>NW_017728997.1:19857758-19860771 GCF_001723915.1 Gavialis gangeticus | reverse complement strand
CGCTGCCCCATTTTAATAGCCGTAGGACCTCAGCACAGAGAATAGGGTTCCTCTCAAAATTCCTGTAAAAGTAACTGAAGTCTTCCTTTTGACATCAGTAGACTTTATATGGGTCTCATGTCAACACAGCCTCCCTGCCAAGCCTAGGACTGCTGCTGAACAGGCCCTGCCCACTCATTCCAGGCAATTAGGCAGCATTGTTATCAAGCTCTCCACAGTGGGAATGTGAACCACCATTACTGCTTCATTGGCAGGCCTAACTGGAGCGAGTGGAAGCAGTTTGCTTCTTCAGCACCAGTCCAGAGCTCAGCCAAGAGATTGTACAGAATCACAGAAAAATACTACTGGAAGGGACCTCAGGAGATCACATCTAGTCCAACCCCCTGGTCAGGGAAAGGTCACTCCCCATCTAATGCATCCCAGACAAGTGTTTTTCTAACTTGAGCTTACCTTAAGAAGGAGGTTCCACAGCCTCTCTAGGTCACCTATTTCAAAGCTCTTCCACCTTCATAGTGGAAAGAGTTCTTCTGATATCCAACCTAAATTTCTTTTGTTGAAAATTGAGACCATTACTTCTTGTCCTGTCTTCTGAAGACAAAGAACAATCTATTTGTAAACTGTATAACTCTTATCTAATCCCCCCTCAATCTTCTCTTCTCCATCCTAAATAATTTTCCAACTTTTTTTTTCCTAAGTCATGTTTCCTAGATTTCCAATCTTCTCTTTTTTTTTGCTCTTCACTAAAAAGCTACTAAGACATCACCTAAATGAATTGGTCAAAGCCAAATAGGAGGTCTGTGGCAAAGACACAAGAGGAGTCAGCTCTTCTGAGATCCAGTCTCTCATATTAGCAAGATTGGTCACAATTCCTTTTTCAGTGGATGTTTCCTTCATTCACCATGTATTGTACAATGGCTGCAGGGAATATGACTCCTTTAGATCTATATTAACTTCACAGACCATAGTTTGCAAACCCTAACTATGAAAACAAATTCTACTCCACACAGTAACACACAGGCTAGGGACAGATATTACACATAAACCAGTTTAAATGATCAGAAACTGGTTTAAACCTGTAAGAGAATAGAAGTTCAGTGCACATAAACCAATTTGAGAACGGCTGAAACCGGGTTGAGATAAACCTGGTTGAATGTAGTATCAGACTTAACTGATTTGGCTCAAACCAGTTTATCCCAGACTTCTTGCTGGTTTAACTTAAACCAGACTCTCCCAGCATCCCGGCATGCTCTCTGGGCTGGGCGAGGCTCTCTGCTCCACAGCAGATCTGGCCCCTCCCCTGGCTGCAGGTCTGGCAGAAACTGCAGGCTGCTCCCCACTTCCTTTTAAACCACTCCCTGCTAAGAAGGAATTCCTCTCTCCCCTCTACCTTGCTGAGAGATGTCCGTGTATTAGCTAGCAGACCACATGCTGGCTATGCCCCATCTGCTACAGCACAGACTGAAGGCAGAATCAACAGGTAGCTGGCAATGTCCTTCTATTTTCTTAATGGGTTAATAAACACTAAGTTAGGGGTGATAAACACTGTTATCAGTTCCCTACTGGGCTGGCCTACTGGGGTTGGTCTCTAATCAGAGCATCCTGCCAGGGCCTGCCCATGTCCCCTTCAGCTCAGCACTTCGGAAGGGAAGGGAAGGCTGCTCTAGCACCGCTCAGTTTCTAGCCTGAGCCACTGCAGGCATGTGCCTGAATTTCCTCAGTCCAGAGGGGATGTCTGTATGGTTACAAACTGATTCAGCCTAGACCAATCTCCAAAGATTGAATCATTTCAGGCTCAGGCGTTTTTAATGTCTGTCCCTAGCCATATAGGTACACCCTTAGGAAACCCAAGACATCATCAGGTAATGAAACTTTTCATTCTCCCATTTTTTTATATTTATATAATTATTGCATACAGACGGATATTGAGAAATGTTTAATTTCCTTGGTTTAACATAATCCAGTTTACTTGAGCAAAGTGTGATTTTTAAATCCATGTAACATGGACAAACTATATCAGGTTTTGACGAGATGATAAAAGGGCAAATCAATAACTTTGAGACAACGTGCAAGACACGTTTCAAGTTTCCATCAGCCTTTCTGGAGGTGACAGAGCTGTTCAAAAGTGAGCATCACTCTTATGACACATTTTTCCTGACTCATTCCTTGCTGGAGTATGAGACAACCATTTTTCATTTACTTTTGGAAGTAAATTACACCTAGGCTCAGAGTACAAGTACCAAACATCAGCCAAAGATGTAAAACTCCAAGAAGGTTATAGAAGACCTTATTATAATGACCAGGTTGAGGAAGTCATTCCATACCCTCCCCATCGATAAGGAGAGAACAGGGAAGCAAATATCTCTACCAGCTAATGCTTATGATTAAGGTTCTGAATGCAGCCCATATAGTCATTGCTTAGATGTGAGTTTTATGGATTTGCACAATTTAAACTGTGGATTTTTGCAACTGGAGGCTGTTAGGAGAAATATGCAGCAACTTGCTATATTATGGGAATGAAAGAAAACAGATTCTAGGCTTAACTGTAAATAAAATGCAAGTCTGCCCTCAAAAATAAAATAAAGAAGTGAGATGCAAAGAAGCCGTAATTCCATTCTGGAAAACGTAGCTTCCATGGGATTACACTATTGTGCCACTTGCTCTTGTCCATTTTAGCCTCAGCAAAAGACATTAACCTCGTTATTCCCACTGAAGCAATAAAAACAATTATCTTGCTGGCAATGGGATTTGCTGCTGAGAAGAAAAGTCTATTAGGAAAGAAATGAAGGCTGAATATGAATAACAGCTTCTAGTCCCAGCAGCTTGCTATACCCTGCAATAATGTAATTGTTAGCAACACTGCGGCACTGGTCTTGGCATGGGGGTGGAGGGATGGACAGACACACATGCACACACCCCCCACACCCACACACCCCAGAAATCCACCAATATCCACAAAGGAAACTGTACAAATATTTAATCACTGGGAACCCAAGAACTGAAAGAATCCAGAAAG
>NW_017728997.1:19852011-19852758 GCF_001723915.1 Gavialis gangeticus | reverse complement strand
TCCACCAATGTCCACAAAGGAAACTGTACAAATATTTAATCACTGGGAACCCAAGAACTGAAAGAATCCAGAAAGGAATCAATTTGTTGCTCCAGGTGCTTCTTTCACCAGCAGGTGCCACCAGAGGCAAAGTTGTGACAAGAAAACAAATGCTAAGAAAAGAAAGCAAGACAGATTCCCATTGCGCCTGTCACAGATGCAGTGAACTGTATTTACTGCAGTTATTTTGTTTTAAATAAAATTTGCTAGAGGTGGGGAGGGAGGTTTGGATGATGGGGAAGTGGGAGGAAACAGAAATCAAATGTTTTAGGCCGGTAGGCATAAGAAAACATACTGATTGTTACAGACACTTACGTTGTGCCAGGGGCCAGAGCCACACTTGCAGTAAAAAAGTGGTAAGTGTTTAACAAGACAAGTGCAAGGGAAACAAAGTGGAGTCTAGCATGAAGCCTTATTGGCCCTTCAAAGTCTTCATGCTTTCACTATGCTCCAGCAATGCTGAGTAACCCTGTTCTCCATTTCATTGGAAATTAAGGGAATTTAGTGCTTCTAAAAGGTTGACAGATTGACAGGACTTAGACAATGAAGTCCTTGGCCTAAGTGCAGAAGAGGCAGGGCATGGAGAGAGCATCATGGAACACTGCCCCGAAAACACCCGCTGCCACCACTGGGACTCGGCTTCCGCCGAGCATCTCCAAAGCTTCGTCTGGGAGCTGGTCCTGCACCGCTGCCGACGGCTGCCTCTGG
>NW_017728997.1:19833782-19847011 GCF_001723915.1 Gavialis gangeticus | reverse complement strand
GGAGAGAGCGTCATGGAACACTGCCCCGAAAACACCCGCTGCCACCACTGGGACTCGGCTTCCGCCGAGCATCTCCAAAGCTTCGTCTGGGAGCTGGTCCTGCACCGCTGCCGACGGCTGCCTCTGGGAGTTGTACTATTACATTCCAGCAAGAGCAGAAACTGTTCCTTTACAAAACAGACCACTGGTTTTTTCCTGCTTGCAAAAACCTTCGTTCCCAATGGAGAAGAAACAAAAGACAAGTTGATTTTTTTTCTTGGTAGGCATCCTCCGCTTCTGTTTCTTTCTGGCCACCGGCAGGCAAGAGGCCTCCGAGACACAAATCCATTCACACGCGCGCTGTTTACTCAGCAAGTAAATAAAGAGGCAGCTTGTGTCGTTTCCATTGGCGGGATGATGCAATGACCCCTCACAAGTGTTCTCTTCACTCAAAGATTAACAACAGGCACGCACCATAGACCATTAGTCAGCGCGACAAGCCTCAGGAAGGGTTTGGTAGCCTGCCATCTCCAATAAATCTCGCTGATGTTTCATTGTCTCCCACCAGCGCAGACTGTCACCAAGCCGGTGATGGGTATTCAGGGACCTTTCACTCCATCTTACCAGCTTCCTGGATGATTACAGGAGGGGTAATGGCAAAAAGATTGTTTTAACTGCTTTTGCTGAGCCCTACGCTCTTCTACGGTTCCTGGTCAGAGCTTTACGAGCTGCTTCTTTGCAGTCCTAATAAGGCCCAGCTGAGTAAGTGGCGTGTGCCATGAATTGCTAAAAGACTATGCAAGACACTGATGCATGGAAAAAACCATGTTTCATTATTTATATATTTTGATTTCACCAGCTATGAAGAAATACTCATAGCAGAGTTCCAGGTGCACTAGCAGGGAATGAGTCCAAAAATTAGAAATGACAACATCAGACAGCAGAAAATAACTGCAGACACAAGATACAAAATAACTCAGCCAGACAATAAATCAAAATAGAGAAGCAACTTCACACCTCTTTTTTCACTACCCTTAACCTATCCTAACAGCCTTCCACTGCATAAAGTACATCAAAACTGTGGCTATTTTAGAACCAGAGGGAAAACTAGAGCATTAACATACTGAAAGACCCAAGAAGTTACCTGCAACTGGGATCTGTTATACTCTTCAGTTTTGTAAACTACTGACACATGGATCTGAATACTTTTGCTGATGGGGAGACCTATAGTAGGTTATTATGATTCCTATTAAGAATGACAGGGGAGTCATTTTGAGCTCATAATGGCAAGGGTTAATTTCTTGGACTAAGCCACTCTGCTTTTTTACAAATTCCCATTGAAAATGACAATAAACGGGTGGATAATCCATTGGGAGAAATTACTTCAATTCATTGATTGCCAAATTATATCCTGTGGCATCATATTGGTCCTCTCACAACAAAGGCTTGAAATCCCCTCAGAACCTATCACTGCCATACCAAAGATCACCACTGAGCTGTCAAAGCACCCCTTTCTCTCTCTGGGCTCACACCTGCTGCCTCCAAAGCCTCAGCAAGCCCAGGAAGCAATATGCCAAAACCATAAAATCCAGGTTGGCCAAGAAGTCCGAAGTCCAAAGAATTTATATCTAGAGCTTGAATATCATTAGCTGTACTGGAGAGTCAGCAACAATACTCCACCACATTGGGATCCCAACCATCTCTAACCCAGTCTGCTAATCTGATGCAAACATGTATTAGTGACTGCACTAGTCAGTTGTAGCCATGTGAATTAGTGACTGCACTAGTCAGATACAGTGGCTGCATTTAGAGCAAGGAGAGGAAGATGACAGTGAAGCCAAACTGACTGGAGACCATCAGTGAAGTTACTGAATAAGTCACAAGATGCAAATCACAGACTAGAAGTCAACACCCAGTGCTTGCAGACATCTTGGTTTAACTCAAGTGTGGGGAGAGAAATAATGAACCCCTTGCTTAGCTCAGCTGATTTATTTGATACACTGCAGAACAAGATAAAAAGTATTTTCTCACTTAAAAGAGTCCCCTTACAAGCTCTGCCAACAGCTGGAAGTGATAGGCTGGCTCCACTTGCCAGAGTAAACTGAACATTATTATTTCTAAAAATCAAGGCTACTTGATATTCACGTGGAAGCCATAACCTCATCTGGAAGACTCACATGGATGTCACACTGGCAGACAAGTTCCAGTTCATTCCCTTCTCCCTTTGGGAATTAGTGGGGTGACAAAGAGCAGGAGCTCAGTGACCTACACAAACACCATGTTTTGCTAAGGAAGGGAAGGAATCCTTGCATCGCAGTTGCAATGCTCCTGCCTCTTCCCCCTCTCCTCCCTACCGACACATACATACACTCACCTGCTCAAGCCCAATACTCAAAGTTGTATATCACTTGAAGCCATTGAAAACATGTCATGACACAGCTCAAGACAGACCTTTGAGAAATGTGTGCTAGGGAAGTGAGACATGAAGTGGGTGAACTTGGGCAAACCCAAAGTCCTTGACTGTCCCATGGTTGAGACGGGGTCCCATTTATTGTTGTAGGCAATCTTGATATAAATACTAACTTCCCATGGTAGAATGGCTCACATTTAAATATAAAAGCACTTACGGCTGAACATATATAAATCATTCATATTCCATGGCAAAGCCACATTGCTATCGATTTCAGAATTACTTTCAAGATATAAATGCTTGCAATAAAATTAACTGCATGAATTTCAGGCATTATGCTTCTCTTGTGATTTCAGTTATTGATTAATTGTCACACTGGAAGCATTAAGCTCTGAAACGCTAACAATAATTATTACTAATGCCATGGTTCTTTTCTTTTCTTTTAATTTTAGGAATGTGTCTTGTGCCAGGCATTCTGGGAGTTGTAGTTCAAAGGGTTTTTTTTGTCCAAATCAGGCTTGAGATGGATCCTTCCAGGTTGGAAAATTGTCCTCTACTCAGCCAAGCCTGTAAGTTTTCAAACCCAACAGAAATGATTCCCAGCATGCTGAATAATTACCCGGCCATTTTTAGCACTCTGTTGATCAGATGGCACTGTATTTATCGGAAGAAGTTACATGCTTCACTCCAGGGACTTCTGTGAATGCAAGGTCTCAAGGGTTTTTTCCTGGAGAACAAAATGTATTTTAAAAACACAGCTTAGCTCAAATTCACCACTGGCATCAGATCTGTTGGCATCAAATGAATCAAATTACAAATGAATGTGGCTCCTGCTATTTAAATTTAAAAAACAAGTTCGCTGGCTTCTGTGTTTCCCCAGACTAACACCCAAATAATCCATAAACTTTTCAGCTGAGCAAAAATCAGCTGAAAACATTGTTACAGGTCCATCCTGTGAAAATTACTTAGCATTGTAAGCATAGGATTAACTAAATTGAGCAGATTAGTCCCCTCACTGTTGCAGCTTCTGCTTAAATTCACCTACTAAAGCTGCAATTACAAATGCCCAACCACCTTCAACTCAAATCCCCAGTTTCCTTTGTCTCCCTAATTATGTGCAACTGAAGTTAGGGCAGGGAGAGGCATCCCTGTCTTCTTCATTTATGATTCTGGAACAGACTTGGGCCTAGCCCTTAGTTATGCCCACTTGGACATAAAGGTCTTCAAGTGGAGTATGTGCAAGTGGAGGGTTATTTGTCTATTCTGAGATAATTCCATAGGGTCAGACCTGGGTGAGAACACAAGCCTTTCCATAGTCTGGCTACAATGCACATAAATCTTGCAGAGCTCTGCTTGGCAACTGCCTCCTTTGGTACAGTTGGTGACTAGGTTGGCCTTGGCTGGTTCTCTCATTTCTTCCAAATTAAAACTAAGCTGATAAACTGCCCCAAATGCTCCTCCTCAATCTGCCAACAGAAGGCTCATGATAATTGCAGTGAGACAGTCCAAGCATCATCTTGATAATACGGGTTTCCTTCTTCTCCCCTTCCTTTTTATTGTTTCATTGAGAGAAACTACTGGTATGATATTGCAAAGCTACTTTTTCCACCTTCTTGCCCCATGGAAATCAAATGCAAAGGCTACTCACTGTGCTGCCATACATGCAAACCAGTGAAGAATCTGACCCCACATTTTTTCAGTTTAGAGTGGCAATTTATCAACAAGTACAGGTCATGAGCAATATCATCAGTAGCTGGTAAATCAGGGGTGGGCAAAATGCGGCCCGGCAGGCCATTCTATCCAGCCTGCGGGGCCCCTAAAAAATTTAGAAAATTAATATTAATCTGCCCTGGGCTGCCTGTCATGCAGCCCTCAATGGCTTGCCAAAACTCAGTTGGGCGGCCCTCCACCCAAAATAATTGCCCACCCCTGTGCTAAATAGATCATCTCCACTGCAGTCACTACAACTACATTGATTTACACCAATTTGGCCCAATACTATTATTACTGTCTATATCCAATATGGTAGTGCCAGAAGCCTTGAACCATGGATTTTGTTAGGCTTTATACCCCCCTTCCTCCTCCCCTCCCCACACACAAAAAATTTGAGCCCAAAAGGATTTACAGTCAGGCAACCTAAGCATCTTGAATGCTTCCTTCATTTGCAGTTCGAATTACAGATGTACAGGAAATACCTGTTGGATGACTTTAGCTAAAATCCCTTAACAGGTACCTGGACATGTGTATGCACAAAAAGGGAAAAATAATAGGAGACTATATTGTTACCAGCAAATCTCAATGCATCCATCCATCATTCCTGACAAACAAAAAACAAAAAGCTCCAAAGTTTCCTGTCTGTACATTATGCCATAGAGGTCTGCTACTTATTTTGAATCTAAAGTCATATCATCCTTTGCCTGTGACGTCAAACTGAGCTGTCGAGGAGACAGCTATGATGTAATAAGGATGAGCAAGGTCCTCAGCTGAGGAATGAGGAGCAGTAGGATTTCCAGGCAGTGGAGATTTTCATTACGTAAACACCCTTGACTGTGAGCTTGACAGGTACTGAATCTTTATGTACACACAATGGCAAGTACTTTGACAGTGCTCAATAAATAATAAACAAGAGAAGATAAAAAAGGCAAAAAATAGACAGTTCATCATCAATGCCCTCTCTCATAGGAATTCTTTTCAGAGCTCTCAGTGCCAGGGCACTCATTATATATAAAATGAAGTTTGATCAGTTTTATTTCCCTTCACGTCTGAAGCATCATTGTCTTTGGATGAGGCATCCTTCAGTTTGGAACTATATATATGTTTTTGCACAAAATCATTGCTGGAAGAGTGTTTTCTTCCTGGCACAGCCTTGATTTATAATGAGAGATAAGCACAGACCCAAACCTTCCATCTGGTCATTCTGGTACTTAGGGACACTATGGATTTGGGTCCAACCTTGAACTTCTCTTCAGATAGATAGGCAGACAGACAGATCTATATCTATGTATAGATATATATACATAGATCTATCCATATATAAACTAAAGAGGAGTTCAAGTTTAGACCCACTTTTCCTGCAATGGAAAACACTTTTCCAGCAATGATTTGTTGCAAATACATACGGATTCCAATCATCATCATCATCAGAGCTTAGTGGGAAAAGATCTTTACACACCCACTACTTGATGACCGAAAACTGCTACAGTGACAGCTACCTCCTCTGTGAGGTGAGGTGTCACAAGGTGGCTCCAAGTAATCCCAGGGTTAGACCGTAACCCTATGACCCAGCCAGGGAAATGGGGCTCTTTGAATATCACTTCTGTCTTGAGAGGATGACATTTACTATATGAAATCAGTAACATCCTTTGGGAGCTCTTGAGTATGACAGGTACATTTCCAAAGGATAGTTACCAACCAGGCATATGCAGAAATGAACATTCATATCCACACACCAGTACAAGTCAAGTGCGCACTTTAAAAACCTGTGCATGTACTCCATTTGCCCCAATGAGTTTTGCATTGCAAATTTTAATACCTGCATCTTCATGAGCAGGTGGTAGGCTGTTTTCAGGGCACACAGGTGTTCAAACTGCTAAGCATACAGGTATACACCTTACCAATTCTGGGTACACACAAGTAGAAGTCACGTGTGCATAGCTTTTTCTTGCTACAGGTTGGCGCTCAAATCAGGCAAGTCCCATGGTACAAAGCAACAGGAGTCAGAAAATTAGCATTTGATTACGCTTCTGTAGAACACCTGAGCTCTAAGACTGACTCAGTATCAAATCTAAATCATCCCAGAGAAAGTTATTTAGCTACTGTATGTGCTGCCTCATAGTATAGCATAACAGGAGACTTCAGCCTAATATATGGTAGGAACACTGATGAATGGATTACCTTGTTTTCTCCCAGGAGAATAAGAGTGGAATATGCCATGTTTTGGCCATACAGGAGGGAGGGGGAAATGATGAAAACACATGTGAAGTAGCTGGCTGTGCTACACTGTTTAATATTAATTATAGAATACTGTAGTAGCATTAGATTAGTGTTGCAAACCAAATTTGTTCTAACAAGGAACATAAAGAATTATAACAGCTGTGCTTGTCATTATTCCACTTAGCTTTGTAACTCAGTTGGTTTGAAAGAGCCATATTGGCTCAACAGATTTTCTTAAAACCAGTGGTTCCTAGGCACTGACTTGCTGCAAACCACAGGAGAGAGAACTTTTCACAGCTAAACCACCTCATCTCCTCCACTTCCTAACTGCTTACATTCTCTGCAGCCAGCTTTATCCATTACCTTGGTTCTGTGGGCTGCCAGAAAAGACGCCATGAACCACTTGTATGCTGCAGAGCACATCTGCAGAGCCACCATATGAAAAGATGCATCATTTAGAAAGTTAGCATGGCAATGGTATTCTCCCATGCCGACTAGGAAACCTATCTTGTGCATAAGGATGGAAGTCCAGTGGAGGGAGTTGGTTCAGCTTTATTTCCCTTCACTTCTGAAGCATCTTTGGATAAGGCATCCTAAGCAGGAATCCATGCAGTCCTTACTAACATGTGGTCTGCTTCCTGCAGTTGAGGGACCTCCAAGGCAAGGAGTTTTTGGTCTCCAGCAACGAAGCAATATTACAAATAGAGTTTGCTATTACTATTTGCACTGACCGCATTCATTTGGCATGGAGGGCAGGATTCTGTGCTTTACTTTCTCCAGAAGTGCTGCTAGCTGTATTCCTTCTGAATGCAGTTAGCTTCAAAACAGCTCATGCAGTCACATCCGGCTTTGTAACGGGAGTGAATTTATTCAGCAAAATGCAAAACTTTGTTGGCACTCAGAATAAACTGGGAATGTGGGAGCCTCCTGAAGAACCATGGGGGACAATGTAAAAAATTCTAACTGTAGAATTGCTATCGTTCCCAACAGAGCAAAACTGAGGCACAAGGAACAGCTACTTGAAACTAAAAGGAAAGGGAGGGGCATGAATTATTTGTCAAACACCAGTGAAGGCACAAAACCTCCCACCCAAAAATAGTTGTTATCTTGATTTGTATGAAACATATGTTCTGCCTGAAGCAAAGAGAGCTTGGACTGAGATACAAAATTTCATGACAAAGCGCAGGGAATCTCAAAGGCATTTTAAGCACTTGTAGTGTGGTGAAATGTAAGTCATTGAGATGATGATGACATTGCAAGAGACTGAACCGTCTTGCTACTAGCTCTCTTTGGGTTTGAGGGGAAAAAAAACAAAAAAACCCCAACACTTATGAAGATGCTATCTATTCCCTACAAAAAAGGGAAAGCAACCATTACAACCACGACTTGTGAATTAGCACAGTCAACAGACAACAAGGACTGTTGGCAATGCAAACTGATATCATGCAAATGCATTCAATGAGAAGGAGCTATGGGAATACTAGCGAGCATTAATGTGCAATACCAGAGTCACTGGAACACACTATGCAAAGTCATATCCAAATTGCGTGGGCAGGGTGGAAGAAAACACACCCCTAGAGAAATCTCTCTTGCATATGTAAAGATGCTATAGATTTATTCCAAAGCAGTAAACACTATTGGCCACCAGATGGCAGAGAGCAATTCTTTTCTGATGAGAGATGTCTGCTGATTTTGGGGGGAATTGCATGACTTCAGTCGTTTTACTGCAGACCTTGGGCACTTAGAACTTTATAATGGCAACAAAGCTAAACAACTCAGCTCCTCCTACATCCAAAGCTCACTGTCCTGCTCTTTGAGCTATGAGAATCATTTTACCTGGTAGCAGTATAGGGCTTATGACACACCAAGAAGTTCTAAGGCTATCCAGTAGAGGTCACCGGCAGTTTGTTACAATATGGCCAGTAACAAGAGAGTTTGGGAACTGTGTCAGACAGACTGACTGAGCACCTGGTATAGGGTACAATAAGAGCACAATAAAATGTTTAGTAGATGATTCTTAAGCTAGATCTGAACAGCAGAAGTAGTATACATATGCTAGTGTGGCACTCCGTTTGGACAAATTAGCCTTTCCAAGAAATAGTCTACATTGCTCCCAGCACCCAAAATATTTTGATCAGAGCTGACTTGGGTAGCTCTACCCAGAGTTTCAGAAACACCCCAAAAGGCTTAACTCAAAATCCCCCTCGATACATTTGGACTCACTTCTGAATTCAGGCCAAGATTACCATTTTTTCTGCCTTCCTCAGCTCAGACAGCCACTCCAGCATCCTCACATCTCATTCAATGGCACTAGGACACTACAGCAAGCATTTTGCTGGTTCTCATCCATGTTTAGAGCAGGTAGATTCTATGCTCTTTGGGTTTAAAGTGTCTGCCGAGGCAAAGAAAAATAGAGGCAAGGAGCAAACACTTACAGGGAAAACATCTCTGAACTGAGCTCAAGAGAAAACTGAGCCTGAAATGTATTGTCTGCTCATTGAATTTCAGTAAAAGCTAGAGACAAAATTCAGAGAGAACATACATATGCATGGGAGGAGGGGAGCCCCAGGCTGATAAGACCACCACAAAACTCTACTGGCTCTCTCCCACTGACCTGCGCATACCTTATACCTCCTTAGACATACGACCTTTGGATTTGGCACTAAAAGAATTTAGGAAGAGACGAGTATTACATCACCTTAGACCAGGGGTGGCCAAAAAAGTCTGCGGGCCAGATCCATCCCACCAAGCCATGCTATCCAGCCCGCAGGGCCCCTCCAAAAAAACAATTATTACCAGCCTGCAGCTTCCCCTCTGAAATCTGATGGGAGGTAGGCTTTCAGGTCATGTGCCATTGGACCAGATGGGCTCTGTGCCTCCACCTCCGAGGGGCTCACAGTGATCTATCTGGGAGCCCCATGTGAAGGCACCGAGTGCGATGGTATGCGACTGAACAGCTGGTGAGTGGGTAGGGGAGCTCCTGCCTGCAGGGGGGTTTTGTGGGGGGGGGTGTGGGTCCCCATGCCACATGCCCCACCCCCTCCCAATGCACAGCAGCAGGAGGCCCTTGGAGCACTCATAGCCCGCAGCAGGCAGAGGCCCTGGTGGCATGTGGCTCCAGCTGAATCCCAGGAGATGCACGCAGCAGCGCAGAGTCTACCTGGCCCGGCCCACTGGCACACTGCTTCAAACCAGACTAGGATGGCTCTGTGCCAGCAAGTGGAGCTCCTGGCACTGCAGGCGGGAGCCAGGCACCATTGGGCTGGGCTGGGCTGGGCCAGGCCAGGACAAGTCTGCACCTCCACATCTGGCTTCCAGCTCTCCAGTGGGGAAACACACGTGTCGGCACGGAGCTCGACCAGCCTGATGGCGCACAACTCCCTGCGGTTCCAGCCTGCGGTTGCAGCTCCATGTGCCATTAGGCCAGGTGGGCTCCGTGGTGCCAAATGCAACTCCTGGGATTCAGCCAGAGCTGTCCATCACCGGAGGGCTCTACCTGGCACAGGCCATGGACTGCCCCAAGGGCCTGCTGATGCCACTGGACAGGAGGGACATGTAGCAGGGGGGCCCACACCAAGCCACAACCCCCCCACACCTCTTCACAACCCCCACATACACATCCACACCCCTTCAAAAGCCCCCACAAACATCCACATACACCCCACAACCCACCCATCCTCCAACCACACCCCACACAATATACAAAAGTAAACTTTATTTTGAGCTATTGTGCAAGTCACCTCTATGTACACTATAGAGGTGATCACATAATAGCTCAAACATAAATCAGAACAAATTTTTTTTTAAATAAAATTAAAATATGTTATAGTAGATGTTTGACTGTTAGTATATGATTTTTTTTCTAGTTCTAAGATGAGAAACCCACTCCCACAAGGAGTATTTCCAGGGGCGAGGGGATGGGGACAGGGAGAAGCTTCCAGTGGCAAAGGTCAGGGGTTAGATGTGGGACTTACAGTCCCAAGATGGCAAAAATCAAGGGGAGGGGCACCTGACAAGGGGTGGAGCTACCCTTGTGGCCCTCAACAGCTCACTAGAAGTCATTAAGTGGCCCTCCAGCTGAAATAAGTGCCCACCCCTGTCTTATACTCTCCTGTAACATAGCCCTTAAGGTCTCTATGGCTCTTCCAGATGTCAGTCTAGCCTCTCAGTTCAAATCTATCCCTGTTTGTCAGTTCAGTTACATATTGACCTTTGTTCCATTCAAAAGACGCTCTTTTGTAGAGCAAGGAAGGATGTTCAGTTGCACCTCAGCAGGGCACAAAATGATCCTGAAGCCCCCATTGTGATACCTCCCTGGATGGAAATATTCATGTAGATCATGGAAAAACTGCACCACATAATTCAAATGCTTGTATTTAAATTATTTATTTGAAAAACTCGGAGTGTTGCAAATGATACATTTCTAAATTCCATCAAGGCAGATTGTAGCCTTACAAAAGATCTGCTGAGATTCACAGAACCAGAAAGGTTAGTTCAGAGATGATCCTCTTCAGAGCCAGAAATCACACAAGAAACTGAATTTTCAGCAAAATTCCCAGTACTTCACGGCAAAAAGCAGTCACAATTACAGTTACGCCAGAGACACCATCAAAACTACCTGTGGTGGGGCTCAAGTAGGTTTTTTATAATCAAATTCTGATCATAACACTTCACAGACAAGTCACAACAAGCTTATTTCAGCTTTGCTTCACCTTGTGGCGGTATTTTAATCTATTGGCCATTTGGCTGCTGTAAAATCCTGAGAAAAGGTTGCCTTTAGGAAATGGGAAGTGGGAGATACGCTGAAACAGTTGCCAAACTTTGTGATTAAAAAAGGTGCTGTCAGGTGCCTAATGACCCGTCACTGACACATGCTCCTGACCAAAAGCTATGTACCATAAATCAGTATTTCTGAGCTGCAGACACTAGACAACAATAATGGATATGCTTTTATTTTTTGATCCACAGCTAGTAGGATGTGGTCAGCAAGAATTTGAAGTAGATAGGCTGCCTGCGAAAAACACATACCCAGTAAGAGAAAAACAAAGCAGAGTTTATTTTGGATGGGATAAGAATATAATTCAGAGCAGTTAAGAAATCATCCCAAGCCATATCTATTCACCAGGTATAAAGGACGCAGCCTGCCCAACCAGAACTGCGTAAGTGCCAGACCTCTTTTCCACGGAGATAAATCAAACTTCAAAAAAGGCAAGGGAAAACAGTGCTGTGTCTAGCAGTAATAGTAACACCAGCACAGTCTCCCTATGCCTGACAAAGGGTGTTTGTGCCCAAAAGCTTGCAAAGAACATTTTTCCAACTTTTTAGTTGGTTTAATAAAAGATACCACAGCTACCAAAGAACTTTGCCTGCCTGTGTCCTTAGACCAACACGGCTACAACCAACAACCATACAGAAACCTAAAACAGCCAAAGCTCCTACAGGCTGGAAATACCTTGTCATTTTATTTTTTCCCTCCATTCTCTGGTTCAAGCCTTCAAGACAGCTGGGCTCAGTAGGATGATTGAGAGAGATAAGTAGATAGATTTAGACAGGAACAAAATGTTAGAAACTTCCCTTCCCAGCCTTAAGGCAAAAAGGTGTAGCTTTATCAGCTGCTCTCTTCTGTCTCTTCTTTGCTCCCTGTCACCTGCTCTCCCAAAGTAATTACATTCCCCAGGGAGAAAGCGGCAGACACCATTTGATCAGTTCCATGACCTCTGTGGGGAACGAAATTAAAAACCGGAGGAATCAACCACAATAGGGGGAAGACATTCTTCATGGCTAAGTTTCAGGCCTGAAGGTTAAATGACTATTGCTGCTGCTGCTGGCAGTTCTCATTTCAACATTGAGATGCGAGAGTCTGCAGCAGGGGCTCCCAGCCCTCTTTGCTCCTGCCCTCACAGGACTGAATGAGTTTGAGGATGGTTCATCACAGCTTCTTGCTTTAGGATATACGACTCGGCACGCCATTAATCTGCATGTCCTGCAGTCGGTTAGGCTCCCCCCTTGGTTCCTAATGACAGGCTCATGCTTTTCCTAGTTCCAGTCTGGAGGTTCAGTTCAGATTAATAATAGTGCGCTTAACAACACCAAACCTGGATGCTCAAGCAAACTCCACAGGGCCTCATGACTTGGCAAACTGAAATGAAGTAGGCTCTGATCTTCTGCTTCCTAGTAGACCAGAACACTCTTCCATTGGATTTTGTAATTTCCCCTTCCTATCTTTTGGCTAACAAAGCAAACACAGAACTCATTAATCTTCTCTAAAGGCAGTTCACTACTACTCTTCTCAGGATCTGTGTGTACCAGATGGCACACACTAATACAGCTTGTAAATCTGAAGGGGGTGTTGAAGGGGTGTTGCCAATACATTACTGAAAAGTCATAACACAGTCAACCCCAAGGGTGAAAATGGCAATAATTAAATATGAGATGACCTGGCAACCTTGCCAGAGGACCAAGACAAGATCTGCAACTGCAGGAACTGGTAAAACAGGGAGAGGGCTCCATATTGAAGAACTTGCTTCAACTTTGCATGCAAGTGAGGTTGGTTGAGCTGACCTTGGCTGTGCTAGGATCCTGCTATAATCGCCATTTTCACAATGCATTTTGGGAAGCAGTGGCAGATTAAGATTTATTGGGGCCCAGGACAAAGAGAAAATTGGAGGCTCTCTACACCCCATAAGGGCATTATAAAATGCCTATTTCAAGGCATTTTAAAACTATTGACATCAACCATTTTTTTTTTTGGCACACTCCAGCAGCCTCCTGTGTCACATGCATCAGAGTCCCAGCACTTAAAAATGGCAGCGGGGGTGCTTGAACTAAAGCTTGTCAAATGAGCTTTAGTTCAAACATCACCACCACTATTTTTAAGCACGGGGATGCTGATACACGAGATGCTGCG
>NW_017728997.1:19823749-19828782 GCF_001723915.1 Gavialis gangeticus | reverse complement strand
CATCACCACCACTATTTTTAAGCACGGGGATGCTGATACACGAGATGCTGCGGCACTTTAATTAGAGCAGCTCTTAAAGCTGCTCTAATTAAAACGTCGAAGCCCCCACCCCTGGAGCTCATATAAAAAGGCTCTTCTTTCGGCTGCCTTTCCCTTGGGAGCCCCGCACCAGACACGTGGCCCATACCTGCCCAGCGCTGGGAGGCACCACTCACTGCCCCTACTGCTGCTGGGCACGCTGGAGCAGATGGCCAGTGCAAGGCTCCCCAGGCAAAGGCAGCAGAGCAGAGAGTGCCAAGTCCACAGTGAGCAGCCCGCATCTGCCCTGTGCACAAATATGGAGGGGTACATGCTCCCCCATGCCTCCCCTGGCTGAGCTTGGGGGTACATGCCACCCCAACCCCCATGTCCCTTGGACAAGCTGCCCATGGCTGTATCCCATTCCCCACCCCAGCCCTGGATCCCATGCACTGCCCTGACTGAGCAGGGCCCCCAGCCCATGCCCCACTCCCTCCCTCAATGTGGGGGCCTCAGTCTTCAGGGAGCTGCTCTCCATGCTGCCTCGCTGTTTTCCTGACCATGTGCTTGCATGCAGGCATGCACATGCATGCAGCACCCCCTGCGTCTCGCTCCCAGCAGCCCCAAGGAGGACCCCTTGCAGGCTGGAATGCTGCCCAACTACACGGAGAAACCCGCCATTTCCCGAGGGAACCCAGGCATCCAGGAAACCCCCGACTGGCAGGGGCCCCTGGGCCCAGCCCCCATACATTAGTCCACCTCTGCTGGGAAGGAACTCCCACTTGTTGCTTGACTCCTGCAACTGGATAAGTGGCCAAACAAATGTGCTTCCATTTGGTAGAGGCTCAGTCAGTGCCATTCTTCAGACAAGACTTTCCACACAGAATCACACATGACCCCTCCATTCCCCTACCCCCTATGTTTCAACTACACATAGTTGTCCGAGTCTTAGAAGGTGGGGGACGGGAGGAGGAGCTGTCCAGAAGAGGCAAGGATTTCTACTACAGAGAGAGGTTGTTTATATTCTGAAGGGAATAAAGATGTTGAACTAAAAAAAATATATGATTAAAGTTGGAGATTAGAATGATTCTGTGATCAAGGACAGAGCACTGTGACTAAGTACATTTCATAGTCTATCGAGCATCAAAATATGAAAATGCCTGCTGCACGGACTCTCCGTGGCAGAGGAAGGTAGAGTAGAAACCCCCTAGATTTAATGGAATAGAAACTGCATCAAAAATCTCTAGCAACTCAATTGTGCTTTCATGCTCGTGTGCTTCCTTGCTTGCTTGTCTGGGCGTCCTTTTTTTTATTTTTGGTCTGGACATGTGCATAATTTGCTGACAGAATGTCTTCTGTCAAGCTGGGACTCTTTCATGTTACTATACTGATCCCTATTTACTAACACTTGAAATTCTGCCCCCCCTCCCCAAACACACACACTTAACTACTGAACGGTCTTGCTTTGTGTTGCCACAATATTTGCAACACCCAGACCTGTGGTTTTGGAGGGTAATGGCAAAGACATTTGAGGCATTTCCCTCCCCAAACAGCTGAGCATCTCCCAAAACCAAACTAACTCCTTTGTAATGACGTAGAAGTAGGGTACACGGAGCCACCAGCACTGGATAATTGCCAGTATCTGAAAATTCTTCCAGTGGACAGTTCTCCAAATAATGTCTGGATCAAGTTGGTCACTAGCTACCAGCACAGGAAGAGGTTTGCTGTACATTCAGGTCAATTTACAGCAATGTTATCCATCTTTTTTACAATAATTAGGAAATCCAGAGTTGCCGAAAGCATTAATATCAACCCATAAACCTGCTATCGCTAGCTTCTCAGAACGATACGGGAATAGAAAATGTCTGCTGGTGAAACACAATGGAGCAAGGGAGCATAAATACATCAAATACAATCCACTAAAATACACTGAATCCAACCCACTAACCTAGAAACTGCTTGTGCCTCTGACCTGGTATGCACTTCCTTCTCCTTCCTTCCCCCATATACAAGAGGAATGGGCACTGGTTGAAAATCTTACATTGAAATGGGGAGGTTAGAGGAGAAAAGAAAGTGATTTGACAGAAAGCTGGGCTTTTCAAAAGAAAAAACATTATAAAAGTGTCTGCTTCCTGTGGAAAACTGAATTTAATTTGCTAGATTTTGAGGCCAGAATATTTTAACCTAGAAGTATAAAATAAAGCAAAACTCCACCACAAGAAAACTTCTGGAGAAAATCTCTTGGTTTTCAAATTCTCAGTTGAAAAATTAAAAAAAAATAAAAAAGGACGTAAAGTTGCCACAGTAGAAGGAAGTCATGTCGGCTCTAATGCACTACACAGAGAGTTTGAATTTGTGTCCCATGTTATTACCCTGTGTAGATCTAGATGCAAAGGCTTTTAGCCCAGCACTGCGAATCTCCTATGGCAACTTCCCCTTACTGATGGCCTCAGTGCTCTTCTCCCATTTCTACTCATTTTCTTCACTTCATACACAGTTGGAAGTGCTCTGGACTGGTCCCTGTAAGACTACCTAAGTATGTCCACACTATCCTCAGCAATAGCTGCTTCACCACTGTGTTACCGTAGCTTTAGTTTTCCTTTCTCTCCTCAGTACCATAGAATAGATGCGATATTGTTGCACCAAATATTCCTTAACACTAGATCTGTTAGGAAAAAAAATGGGTAAATTTTCTGACCAAAAACAGTTTAACTTTCCATGTTGCTTTATTCAGAATGCTCCTCTTTTCTGTTGTCCATGAACTTCTCCAGGATTGTTGTTTTAAGCAAAAAATTTAATCAAAACTATTTTCAGACTTTTCCATAGACTTAAAATTCAAATTTAGTTTTGGATGAACTAAGAAAAGTTTGAAAGTGGTTTATACCAACATGTCAATTATTTTTCATGTAAAAGTCAAAAAATGTCAACAACACTAATAACCTTTTCTGAAAGATTCTCAGTTTTGAATTTAAAAAGGCCATTTTTCAATCAGCATAATTTTGTTGTATGCTAATATTTCAGCCAGCGCAGCATCCCATCTGATGAGTTATACCCATGAGTTCTGCATCTCTGGATTATCTTCCTGCTGTCTATTCCAAAGGAGGAATCTGGAAAACTACCCACTTCTCTCCTTACTTTGCTGAATGCATCCGTCAGTCTCTTCCCTAGCGGTTAGAGATGCATGTAGATTTCCAGTCCAGACCTCTTCTCCCTAGCTTCCTTTTCACTATGCTGGAGGCCAGTGTCACTCTGGCCCATCTTGGCCTGGCCCTTTTCTAGAGCTGTTTTGAAACACATCTGCCAAAGGCTCCCCTTTGTGTGCTGGAGCTTGTCAGCCTTCGGATGGGTCGAGTTTGTGATCAGCTGTTCTAGAATGACCCTAATTTCCTTCAGTAACTCCAGCCCGGAAAATCTGTTTCTGGCATCTGTCCCTTTGCCTTCTGGATGAATGTTAAAAGGAAAGAAACCATTTCTTTTATTCATTTTTTTTTAAAGCAGTGCCCATAGATTTTTGCTGCCCACAGATCCCTGCCTGCTGCCTCTCTCAAAGGTCCTGTTGGCTGCTTTACTAATTTCTTGTTCAAGAGGGACTCATATTCTTTAGTGCTCACTCTTAACTATCTCCCTCTTCTTCCCTACTTTTCCCTTACACATCATTTTATGCTTTCTCTTCTGTTAATAACTTTGCACAACTCTCTAAACCCCAAGCACTCTTCTCAGGGTTCACTTAATAGGACAGGGTAGAGTGGTGTGCGGCTGCAAGGAAAGATAATATGGCATCTAGGCTTCCCCATTTTTAAAACAAAGATAATTCACTGGTACCCATCTCCCAGATGCATTTCAAGGAAGACTGTTACCTGATAAAGTGTACAGTGCTGGAGAAGACACTGAACTTTAATGGAGAGCTAACCATCAGGTCCATTACTCTTGTCTACAGAGGACTAAAAAACCCCAGGTTCACCTCCTTCTCAGACCTTCTGGAAGCAGAAACTGTGACCAGCCAAGCTGCCAATCATCCCCAATGCTGTAGGAAGAGAACATCATTGCTATTCTTACCGCCTACAAGCTCAATCCCAGCAGCTTGCAGGTGCTCAAGGAAGATAGGCTTAGGCCCACAGTGCATGGCTGTTTGTGAGTGAATCTCTCTGCGTTTCTATTTTCATTTATTCAGCAGTAATTTAGCGACACGTCTGCAGATGGCACCTCGAATCTCAGAGAAACTGTTCCCAGAAAAGTAAACCGATCTTGTTAGAAAGAATGCAAACAGAGCGTGAAACTGTCATCAGAGGCTATTAATGTTTTCTTAATGCGTGAACTGAGCTGGAAATGTATAGTTGGCGAGAGAGAAAAAACAAAAAGCTTGCACAGACATGGCCTGAATTTCCCATCCCCCTCTCCCCCATACCTCCAGGGATGTTTATAGCAGAAAAACTTCTTATCCTTCCTTCTCCCAGTGTCACAAAGAAGCTGCGATGATGTTGTGCGCAACAGCACGAAAAACAGAACTTCCTGGCCAGAACAGAGACTGTTCAGGTTTATATACCCTATATAGTCCTTTATTCTCCCATTATTCACAACTAGAGAAATTCATGATAACAGAGGTGTAGCAGGTCATCACTGTTTACAGAACAGTTTTATTTTCCCCGAGTCAAACTTGTCCCCACAGGGAACAACATAATGATAAAACAAACAAATACACAGACACTAAAGGGTTAACTCACCCTGCAGTCCTTTTCTGGACCTTGAAAGTCATCCTAGCTCTGTGCTGTGCCTTCACTGCACATAAGTCTTCCCTCTCCCCCTCCCTCAGCTCCCTTCCCTGGGAGCTTTTAACTTCCTCTGGGCCATCCAATCACCCCTGTCAGCTAGCTCCGTGCTCCCAGGCAGGCAGACAATCCCCTTCCAACCACCTGCAGCTGGGCTGCAACCCCCAAGCCATGCACCCTGCTGCAACAGAACTTTGCTCCTTTGTATATGTAAGGGAGGAGAGCCGGAGCCAAGGCCGGGCTGGGAGA
>NW_017728997.1:19814900-19823680 GCF_001723915.1 Gavialis gangeticus | reverse complement strand
CCCCCCCCCCCCGAAAAAAGGCACAGGGAGAAAAAGCAGTTTGCCCAAGGCTAACATAATAGCATAAATCTGTCCCCCAAGCCCCACTAGGAAGCTCTGTCAACTGGACCACGCTCCCTTCCTAAGTAACTTCTAGGTATTTTGTCTGCTCCAGTTAGTTACTAGTGTGGATGCAAAGCGGGAGTACAAGTCACAGCAAAGTTTATGCCACCACAGACTTTGAACTACAGTTTAGATAAGGAATGAGCACTTCTACACCCAAAACCTTTCAAAAAGGAATATGATGGAAAACATTTTAAACACCTGGGAATATATGATAAATTGAGTCAGAAATATTCCAAAAGAGCTTCTTCCCCCCCATAATTTCATAAAGGGAGGAAAGTCTGAAAATAAACTAAAAGAAGTGTCATTCAGATAATAATAAAGAAAGCAGCTCATCAACAATTAGGTTAAATTTCTTCCTGGAATTATTAACTGACCAATGGAGTGGCAGATATTGTGGGGGGGGAAATGTGCATACAGACATTACATTAGTGAATATGTGCACCAAGGAAGTATCAGTATTTAGGTGAATCTTGGGATTATGAAAAACTAAGAGCTAACCTTTGCCATGTTCTCACTCTGTGAGCTTAAACAAGTCATTTAATTTTCCATGCCTCAATTTCCTCATCTGTAAAGTGGAGATAATAAGTGCTTTGAGAGGCACTGCAACTGGAAACCCTACTAAGCACATGTATACAGTCTCAGACTTTAAGAAGATGCCTACTTCAGTCTGTATTCTTCTCACATACTGTCCTTGTTACCCAGTGTCTCAGAAGTGGGCACACCTTTGTGGACAAGGATAAGAGGCCCTACATTTTTTGACATTCTTTAAGTAGCCAACAGGAATGCAGGATAGGATTTCCTCAACACCTTCAGAGCTTATCCTCATGCAAAAGTTGCATGCATTTAACTATGATCAGTGAGTTTAGCAGCATTCATTGATTTAGTTAAACTGGTGCAAAGTCCTGCACAGACTTTAATAAGCTGATTTATCCCTCGTTTACATGGATTTAGAGGAAGCTGCAAAATGACATAATCTAATTCAAAATAAGCTAAAGTGAAATCAATTCAAGAGTTCACCCAGGATTTATGAAGTGGTTAAATTAATTTAACAACATGCCGTTAGTTAAATTGGCAAAATTCTGAAAGTACAAAAATGGACTTTGGGGAAGAAAAGGAAGTTTTTGCCCTTTAATGTCTTTTTTAATAAATACAATCTTCAAATAAAAACACCCATTTCTTCCATTTACTTCCCAGGGTTGGCATTTTATTTGTTGTTTTTTAAACCCACATATAATTACTTTGATTCACAATCTTTAAAAATATTTGCCCAACAGCATTCATAATCATTTGACATTTTGCCTTCTGAGCAATATGACACATGCTATCTGTAGGTCATGTTTTCAGAAACCATGCCTCACACAGCTGCAAACTGAATGACACGTGCACTGATACTAGTTGGGATGATTAAAAGTGCTGTGGTTTTGTGAGCATTAAATAATCTACCTCGACTTAACTCACAGCTCTGAATGCATGTATAATTCTAATTGGAAGCTTTTAGTACTGTGAAATTTTCAGCACAAAGGGAACACACAGTCTGTGGATAATGAGGCACAAGCCTTTCAAAGCCAATCGTTGAAATAGGTTGTACTGCGTATCTTTTTCATGCAGCAACAATTCCATCAGATAAAATAAATTCAATGTACATCTTCACATCCCCTTGAAACACCTGATTTTGTATGAATGGCATAGTGAAGAGGGGCTGTAAATATGACTTTGGATTTAGTTTGGGAAGTTAACATCATGTGCCTAATCCAACAAAAAGTCAATGGGGCTGGAGGACATTCAGCATCTAGGTGGATTATATCTATTGTGGCAGAGGCAGGGAAAATGCCCAGCTAGAGACAAAAACAACCTACAAATCCAGACATTGCTGGTATTTATAAATAAACCATGTACTACCTATTTAGCCTTCCATTCAGCTTTTATAGGGTCTGTCAGCCAGGGATTGACCCATTTTGTTTAGCACCAACCTCTCATGGTCATGGCATGAAAAAAATATTTCTTCTCTCTGTTTAAATAATACACCCAAGATAAATTGGCACTTGAGAATAAGCATCTAATCCATGGAAAAGAATGTTCTCAAGTCAATGTCTGGGTTTTTCAGCCCAATGCAGAGGAGCCAGACTGATTTACAATGAGTTTAATACCATTTTTATATTACTATAAACTACATTTACAACCCTATGTTTAGCTAGGGTGAAGATGGTTTGCTTTCCCTTGTGTTCAGATGGCCATTATAGCTCTAAGTGATCACATGGATGCCATAAAGTTTCAAGAATGTCCTTTCTTCAGTGGAAAGCCACTTGGCAAAGACAACCTGCAGGGAAATTGAAGAAAGAGTATCTGTTGTGCAACAGGAACAATACAAAAAGGAGATGGACTTCCCAGATCCCTCTCCTGAAGAATACTATGCCTCCTCTTGGAAATGACTCAAAGAATGCCATATATTACCTAGGAAACTGAACCTACTTGCCTGCAAATCAACAGACCCTTCAATGCAAAGGCTTCATTGGAAAAAAATCTGTTCTGTACCTATCAGGTATTGGACCATAGGGCCTGCCCTCATGAAAGAGGTCAGAACACCCAGCTTCTATTCCTGCTCTGTGACCTCTGGCAGGTCACATTATTCCTCAGCAATTCACCTGGACAATATGCTCCCCACCCCACCGCCCCCGTCTTGATAAAGTACTTTGATACAAAGTGCAACCTACAGGCTCAATATCAATAACAGCATCGTGTTATCTAAGTGCAATTTATGATCAAATATGGTAAAGTGCCTGAATTTTGATGTATAAAATCGTAGAAAATTAGGAACAGAAAGGAACTGGGAGGGGTTATCAAGTTCAACCCCCTACTCAAGGCAGGATTGACTCTGTCTAAACCATCCCAAAATAAATGTTTAATCTAAGCTGCTGTTAAAATCTTTCCAGGATGGAGATTCCACAAGCTCTCTAGACCATCTCTTCCAGCATTTAACCATACACATAGTATATAAACAAAATTATTTTCAAATTTCTAAATGCTTATATTGGATTTTTTTTCCCATTTAAAATGTGTCCAACTCCTCTCTCATTTTTATGAATAAAATATATAAAAATTAAAATATGTAACTGACACACATTACATATATATTTGTTTATTAGTTATTTATTAGTTATATAGACAAAAGACTGAAAAATGTAATTGCCAAATCTGATACTGTGCACTGGATTGTTCTGCTGCTATTATCCTTGGCCTCTGGACTCTCTCCATAATACATCTCCTTTCCTGGCATAATATATTGCCATATTGAAAGAAAACTAGTTATTATTCAAATATTTAACTGCCATTGTGGTTATGTGGGGTCCTACAAGATACTGTCAAACTTTCCATTGGGAACTGAATAGAGATCAGTGTTTTCAATGGATAAACACTTCTGTGCACATCTCACCTGCACTAATTTTCACCTGGTGCCTTGGGTCCATTGCTAGGAGCTTTTTCATTGACTTTTAATGAGAGTTTGATTGGGCCCTGAGGGTTAGAAACCTCTGTATCCCAGCACTAATCCCACGAGTCATCCAGTCTTCCCTCTATAACCCATAAGGATAGCTTTATCCGTGTCCTTTATCATTATGGGCATCCCTAAAAGAAAAAAAAAGATACAGTGCCCAAGATTCCTCTCTCTCTGCATTTAGCAATTCCATTTTTCAACCCTATCAATGTTATTGCAAATGACTCCATCCCAGAACTAGCAGGGGACAATATCACTATGTGCAGAATCAAAATGAGCTGTTAACAGCTCTGTCTGGTGTCATACATCAGTTCACAGGAAGCAAAAATTGTTATGAAAGATAAGACACTTGCTATTATCTGATTTCAGAAGAAGAATAAGAGGCAGTGGGGGCTTCCTGGTTAGAAACAACAACCAGAAAGGTCTTTTACTACTTTATGCACTGGTTAGTCAACACATGGAGCCTCTGCTTTGACAAGAGTACTGCAGCAATTTACATATCAGCAATCAACAGAGAATGTACTAATAGATGGCACTCAGATATATAACCTTGTTTATGGCTTTGGGAGCACCAGTGAGGTTCATTGTTGCTTTGGGATGCAAATGACATCTTTTGTGCAGTTCTTAACAGCTGTCACTGTGTGTCAGAGATCCAATCAATAGTTTTATGATCTCTGACAAACGTTTTAGTGCATTGAGTAGGGTAAAAATCACACCTGATGCTATAGGATGCAAGTTAGTCACCTGAAGTAATTCAAAGGATATTTTCCCTGCCGAGTACAATATACAACCCACTACGGTACCCTAACAGCTCACAAAGGCTTTGAAACATCATGGTTCCTTGTACCATCTTGTCTGCTACCCATCTCTTCTAGGCCAGATGCTTCAGAGGAAGGTATAAGGCCTCAAAGTAAAGAAGTGAACTAGCTTGTCCTTGTGAAGATATCAGTTCATTCCTATGGCTTTAAAACCTGAATCCTGAGGGTTCTTGTGAACTTCCCAACACTTTGCTTGCATTACTTGTAAAAATGCCAACAATTCTTGCTTCCCATAAAACACGCAATCTTTATTAGACTCAAGTTCTTGGCCTCAGTGACATGCAGCGGTAGGGAGTTCCACAACCCAATTACACGCTAAACAGAAAATATATTTTCTTTAGTCATTTTTTTAATTTCTCACCTCTATTGCACATGCCTTTGTTCTCACACTACTAGAGAGAATGAAAGTCCTGGATCTGTCCTCTCTAGATCAGATATTGTATTATTTGTTTTCATCATATCCATCTCTTTTCTAAGTTAAACAATCCCAGTCTTTTCATCCTCTTCTTAAGAGGGCTTTTCGAGGCTCATAATCATTCATGTTGCCATTCTCCAAGTACTTTTTAATTTTGTTATATATTTTCTAAGGTGAGGTGGCCAGCACTGCACGTGCTACCCCATATGAGGGCATTTCAGCGCTTTATATCATGGCATAATTACATTAAGTACATCACTTGGTTAGATGCTGTTGGAGGCCAGGTTTTTCATGGACTTCGAGCCTGCTCCAACGCAACAAATCCCCCTGTGAGCTCTGGCAAGTCAACACACTGCCTCTCGACACAGAGGTCTAGGAAGTGGCAATTAAAAATACTTCACTCCGGTGGGAGAGCCCAGCCATGAGCAATGCCAGGACATGACGACATCTCTGAAGAATAGCGAGGAGGCAGGTCTGGCTCTGCAGAACACAGGAAATGCATTTGTGTATAGCCCCTGCTCACAGGAGAGGTTGAACCCCAAACCACATCCAGCCAAGGGCTAAATGTTTCAAAAGTGGAAGCGACCATCACTTCTTCCAGGACTTTATTTCACTGACCTCTGTTTAACTGACCTCTCCCAGAGGTTGGAGGATCAGCCCTTTGCAGGACTGTTTGACTTTAGCCTATTGTGTAATTTCCCAAAGGAGGCAATGGGGATATGGCATTGGGGCCCAGGTAAATAAAGAACACCAAACCATGTTTATTCAGAAAACAGGAGAACAAAAATAAAGCCTACTAGGAATTAAGAGCTGGAGAAGAACTGCTCCGGCATTTTGCACAAGCCGCCACTCTGCAAAATAAAGCTGTTCCTTACACTTCACTGGTGAGGTCCGAGACTCCTTTGGTACTGGCCTTTCTATCATTTCCCTCAGGGAACCGTCCACATTAGTCCAACATGCCTCATCTGGGGAAATTTGTCCTGGGACATTTAGTCTAAGTTCTCCTTTCCTCGATGTCTGGCTTTGGCAGTAAAAGGGATGAGCCGGGAACTTCTAGTTCTCTTCCATTCCCGACTGATCTGTGTTTAACGAGACTCTGGTGGGCCCAAAGCACAAGTCAATCTTAAACCAAGAAAAGCAGCCTCAGAAGAAACTCCTTTCTTCCCCTCACCCATGCTGCCCATCAATGCTGCCCAATCAGTTTGGTTTCTGGAATACAGGACTGGCCAAAAAAGCAAGTCACTATGATGATCTGTGACATGCCAACTATTTATGCAGGGTTGCACACAGGTGACACATGGCTTCGGCTAAAGCCTGACAGTCAGCGCATCTGCACCAAGTGTTCCTGCATCAGAGTGAACCACCACCAGAGCCTGAAACAGGTGCTGCAGCTGTCAAAAGCCTGATGTGCAGACTCTTTAGCTAGCCTGACAAAACCCACCTGGGTTTGTCAGTGAAGTCAAAGGCTAAGGAACCTGTGGCAGCTGCACATTAATAAATCATGTGTCACTCAAGACAGGGTACTTCAGCCTGCCATTTCAATGCAAGCAGCAAACATCTATTCTCTACCAGGTGTCTCATGGGAGGACACAGCCACATGCTTCAGTGGCATCACTGGCTAGTTCATTTTACAACTATTTTCCGGGAAGCAGAAGCAGTGCTAGTCCGATACCTTATAAGAAATAAAGTAACCATCGCAGACTTTATTAGACCTGGGGGGAGGGGGGGGAATATTACATTCCTTTTGTTAGCTATGTCTGTCTGGTCCACAGCATATCTATCTGCCTGCTACAAAATCCTGGAATTAGCTCTGGAAACAGATTTCTCACATTCACTTTGTAAGTCCATCTTCCAGTGAGTTAAAGTGGGGAAAAATAAATAAAACCAGGGATTCAACTCTCTCAAACAAACTGGGCACCTTCTACATCTGCCCAGGAAATTATTCAATCCATAGCCACCTCTTTCCATTCCCCTGTCCCATGCACAAGTGGAAAAAAAAAGAGGAGACAGATTTCACAGAAAGAAAAGAACAGATATATTCCACCATGTTTTCAGTAGAATTAAAAACCAGGGATTATTAAATAACACAATCCACTCACCTCCAGTTTTGAACATATCCGTTTCAACCCTGGGAACAATGAGGCTCGAGTATCGCTAGGTATGGTGCTGGTGAAACAGCCACCATTTTGGCCACCTAGGGACCAATTTGAACTGAGAGCATGAACAACCTCCAGCTTCAGCTCAAGAGACAAGTGTCTGTGATTGAGGCTGTAAAAAGGCTTATATCTTCTTCGGATCAGGCACCGAGGAGGAACTTGTAATATATACACACCTGGGGGACTTCTGGTACCAGAGCACAAGAGACATAGGTTTAAATCCCAGACTAGGTTTTTAATTGCAAAAGGAAAAAAAAAAACAGTTTGGGGAGGAAGTTTGGGTGAGTGGAGACAGAGCAGAATACATGTCCTGCCACCCCCTGCCTAAAGAGAAGGGTTGCATTATAGAGCTTTAATGCTACACAATATTCTGAGCTGTCCAGAGGGAGTTGTGTGGGATACAGTCCCTGCATGTACCCTTTCCCAGGCAGGACACCTTACCTCTTGCAGTTCACATTTTGTCATCTGTAGAAAGGCAATATTTACCTACCCCACAACACATTAAAAGGAAGGTTGCATAATATATTGAGATCCTAGAATCAAAACAGAGGAAGGCAAAGCCCCCTGGAGCAATTCTAAGGAACAACTACTTTTCCTCAACTTTCTAGTATGGACTCAATCTCTTTATGATAACTGCTAATGGCCCAAACACACTGCTGGGACAGAGAAGAATGCTATCACTGGGAGCAGTAGTAAATTGGACCTGGGAAGCTCACTATATATATTTAATTGGCTTGTAGTCATAAAACAAAGCATTCCCCCTGCAACACTCATGAACACAAGATCTCAGTGTCCAACATGATGGGACTCTGATGTATGCCGGGCTTCTACATGCTACCTAATCGATGATTAAATAATAGACATGTCATATAAGAAAAAGTGCAGGGGGATTAGACAATCTGGTCCTCTCCAAAATTATTCAGCCAGCTGCACCAACACATTCCTTCTGCATCACTGAAATGTTGCCACATGCCACCCCTTCTCAATGCAGGGCTCCGTCTTTGTAGGACTGGCCTAACAGCCTGCTGTCTAAGCTGCAGAGATCAATCCTGAGGAAGTGTGTTGATCAGTTTTTAGAAGTGAATAATGCTTTCTCACTCTTTCAGTAAACAGCTGCACACATGTTATTTGCAACAGCTACCAAAACTCTAAACCATCCACCAGGGATCACACCAATCAATTTTCATTTCTAATTACACTGCTACCAGCAATAGGTTGGAGGAAACACAAAAGAGACCATGGTCCATTGGGATCCCTCGGAAGGTGATGTTGGATGGGGTGGGGAGAGGGTGGGGAAGAGGGGAAAGGAGGGCGGATTTAGTCATATGCTTGATCAATGCTACAAAAGAACCCACAAGGTACTGTTGCAGCAGGGACTACCAAGCCACCACCCTCATCCATTCTCTCTCTCTCTCAAAGTCCTTTCAGAGCCTCCTGGCTTCCAAGTTTACCTTTGCAAAAAGCTTGGGAAACAGGGCAAGCGCAACAGGATGCCATACACTGGTTGATGGGTTAGTACCACATGTAACTGCCTTGTACTGCACTGGGTCAGAACAGCTCAAGTTTTACTCCTACTGAATTCCACCCAAGGTGTACCTTAACAGACTGGAAACTAATGAAGAGGTTTCATGGATGGGTACTTTCCTCTTTTTACTACCTTTGACTGCATCCCTTCAGATGTTAGGGCCTTGTGCCCAGACTTGTCTCACTGCAATTCTCCTACTCTTGCACTGCAAGATGGGTAGAAGCAGGGGATCTATACCAGTCACCTATTACCATGAGAGTGCTACTGTGGA
>NW_017728997.1:19803167-19809900 GCF_001723915.1 Gavialis gangeticus | reverse complement strand
AGGGACTGCCAAGCCACCACCCTCATCCATTCTCTCTCTCTCTCAAAGTCCTTTCAGAGCCTCCTGGCTTCCAAGTTTACCTTTGCAAAAAGCTTGGGAAACAGGGCAAGCGCAACAGGATGCCATACACTGGTTGATGGGTTAGTACCACATGTAACTGCCTTGTACTGCACTGGGTCAGAACAGCTCAAGTTTTACTCCTACTGAATTCCACCCAAGGTGTACCTTAACAGACTGGAAACTAATGAAGAGGTTTCATGGATGGGTACTTTCCTCTTTTTACTACCTTTGACTGCATCCCTTCAGATGTTAGGGCCTTGTGCCCAGACTTGTCTCACTGCAATTCTCCTACTCTTGCACTGCAAGATGGGTAGAAGCAGGGGATCTATACCAGTCACCTATTACCATGAGAGTGCTACTGTGGACCTGCGTCTTCTCTCTCAAGAAACTGTGCCAGTGACAGATTAATTACTAACCACCTTAAAACAGAGCAGTGAAACAAGAAATGGAGGTGGCATGAATGATCCACACAGCAAATAAGTTCCAGGTCTCATAGTTTCATAGTTGGTAGGGTTGGAAGGGACCTGGGCAGATCATGAAGTCTGACCCCCTGCCATGGGCAGGAAAGAGTACTGGGGTGAAACGACCCCGGCAAGGTGTCTATCTAGCCCCCCAGGGTAGAAGCGAGCACCACTTCCCTTGGAAGTTGCTTCCAGATCCTAGCCGCCCTGACATGAAGTAGCACCTCCATGAAACAAATGCAAAAATCTCACAAAGATCTTGATTTAGAAAAAGAAAAAATGAAGTAGATCAGGGCAGGGCAACCAGGGTGCGTGGTCCCAAGTGTGCCAAATGCCCAGAAAAAGCAACTGCTTGAGGATGCCTACTCCTGGATATAGCCAGTCTCGTTACATGGGAACTCACAGTAAACTATCATGGGAAGGCATAATACTGCAGCAAGAAAGTCAAGGCAGCACCATCCCACAAATTGGTGAGAAAGGCTTAAGGAATACCTACCTGAAAACTTCATCAACATTATACCGGGGAAACAAAGGGCTGGTCATGCCAGGTTCGATCTGAAACCTCACAATCAGAGAGGAATGTCCATTACTGCTACTTCTGCAAACTAATTCAAAGCCAGAGCCAGCAGCAAACCATCCCTACTTCTACCTCTGATACCAAGCAATTTATCTTGGACTTGGCCTGTTGGACTGGAAAACTAAAGCACTGCATTTTTTATGTTTATAATCTCTGTTTATTTTATTCCCCTTTTCACAGCAATCATGTAATCTTAATGAGCATGTGCTGGCTAGCTAACAAAGATTTTAAAATTTTCTATGCATATTTTTAAGTGCTTGATCCATTTCTATTTCTGGTTACACTGCATTGATTTGTGTTGTTAGAAATTCTGCCTACCTTGCCAAAAGCTTGCATCTGGGAATGGTTCTAAGATGCTTCTAATATTCTCTTTGTTATTTCTTGCCCAGGACTGCCAGTACATGTTATTAAAATAAACTGGCTCCTTCAAAAAGAAGGCAATTCCTTTGTTCCCTGCATGAGTGTGGTCAGGCACCATCCTGAGAAAGGAAGAGAAGGAATGGGAGTCTGCGGGTTCACAAAGAAAGAAATGAGGCATTGTGCAGTAAGGCACCTAACTGAACTCCCTCCCTTGAATGTGTTTGAAGAGCTTGTGGCTCTCAGCAGGGCCTGTATTTTTGTAATCCTTCTCCTCAAGGAAATTGCCTTCATTGTGCACTGCTGGAGTTCTTTCCTCTAGGTGTTTTAAGATGCCCATTGTGGCTGTAGGGTCCCCACTCAGTATGGCGTTCAGCTATACATCCCAACAGGTGCCAGGAAAAGCTCCTGCTTTCCTGCAGGCCTCTGCTGCAGTTTGTTTCTGTTCCCCTGTTGCTGCTTCTCCTTGTCACACCACAATGGTTACAAGGTCTGCATAAGCCATCTTGTTCCTGTAGAAATCCCACAGCTGGGCTCATTCAATAGTTCCTTCTCCTCCTGTCAAGATCAGGTCATCTTTCCCAGCCAGGTGGCAGTATGAGGCCTAACTGGAGTGGTGCCTGGCTGTTTTGTGCAGCCATAGCCATTTCCATACCCAATACACTGAGGATGGGGGGAAGCTGACTGCCCTGGGGCAGCAGAGATCAAACCTGTGACCAGAACAGCAACAGGGATGACATGTTACTGCTGCTCGAGGACTGTTGAGACCAGTATCACATGCACCCAGGATCTCTACCAACAGACCAAAGGCAACAGATCACTTAAACTATTCAGAGAAGCAGTTTCACTTGACAGATACAACCTCAGGATGCATGCCACTCCATCACTTGATAAAAAACATAGCAATGGTCCTACTGATACTTAGTATCCTGTGAGGACAGTGGGGTCATCAGGCTGGATTCAGTTCTCTGGTTCACACAACACCGAGAACATACAAGAGGTATTTGAACAGTGCTATTCTGGACCAAAGTTCCAGTTTTCCCTGGGCTGGGCAACCCAGACTTGTACCCTAGGGGTTCTGCAAAAGTGTTTCCTTCAAATGGACACAGGTCCCCTGGAGCAGATAAAAATATGGGGTAGGAAGCATTTTGAGCAAACTCACCACATTTTGAACCCCAAGGTCTGGATAACAGCTGCCCTGGCATCTTATACAACATCTTCCATGCACCCTGTATCTCAAAACATTGTCCCTCTCCACTATTCACCGGGGGGGTGGGCACTAACCAATAAAGCTACAAATTTAATTACTTTCTCCCTTGCAAATTTACTTTGCTCCATAGAGGGATAAGAGGAAGGGGAGAATGAGAAGTTTTCAACTGACACTGGAAATACCAGGGAGTTGATAAGGCACAGATGGAAGAAGGCTGTGCTTTGTGGAGAAAGTTTTTGCAACAACATTTATAATACTGAGAGAAGGGGATGGGAGGACTCGGGGTAGATGATCACTGGAGCAATCAGCAAGGTCAGGTTGCAGAAGCAGGGTGCGGCAACCCCATGGAAGGATTTAAGTGCCATCAGGGGTGGTTCAAAATTAGATCTTGAAATGCAGGTGCCGTCTCTTCTACAGTCCTTGCCCCTTACAGCCAGGGGCATAAAAGAATTAATCAGACATTCAGCTCACACTTCCTCATGGAGATAAGCACACAGCTGGCTCAGGGGTGAGAGTCGCTAATGCTGCCTATTCAGGAAGTTGATGAAGATGATCGACAGGCTGCCAAGTGCGGTGATGAATCAATGATTGTCCCTCACCTCCCTGCCTCTTCTTTCCCTTCCTCTCCAAGACTGCATTGTTTCTTTATGTCTCCAAGGAGGTGGTTACATAGCAAAGACTGCACAAGGTCATCCAGCAGGATCTGCACAAATTCTGTTGCCCTTAGTCTAATCACAGTGTAGCCAATAAATTTGCCATTGACAGCAGTAAGATTACCAACACATCATGCACAGTAGACAAGGTGATAGTCTTTCATTAAAGTGACAGCTGGCCTCTGTATGTGCAGACATCAGTAGGCAGTAACTTTAAAATGGACAGGTTGTGAAAGATGCATCAACACAGGCACACATGCAAGAAAAAGAACAACACTGGCTTCTCACATAATCATGTAATACTCAAAAGCCAGGTTCAGGAAAAATAGTCCTGATTTGCTTTCCTATGAAGATTGGCCACAGTTGCCTACCAAACAAATGGAACAATTCCATTTTCATACCCACACTAGGCAGGACATACAGTCATAGCGCAGTAGAGCTGGAAGGGACCTCTAGAGGTCACCTAGTCCAACCCACTGCCTGAGACAGAATCATCCCTATCCAAACCATCTCATACAACCATAATCTAAACTCTACATGGGACTACCCTCAACCCTGACACAACATAGGCCTAACAGCCTAACCTGGCACAAGCAAAGCAGGGGAAGCACTAAAGCCAATTTCCTGCTTCTATAAAATGTTGTCAATATACTCAAGAGGTCCTGGATCAAGGGCCACATTTCTCCCCTTTCCCCTGCTACAGAGAAAGGCAAACCCCCCACAGTCCACATCAGTCTGGCCATGGGGGGAAATTCCTTCCTGATCCCAAACATGGTGATCAATCTGACCTTGAACACAGGGGCAAGACCCTCTTGCCAGGAATCCCTGGCTTTGTTCCTAGCAGGAGAATCGGCACATCCCAGCTCACCCCAGCCTTATCTGTACCCAAAACCCAGTGCCCCTGTGGAGAATTAAAAACACCCTGACGCCTACAGCAGAAAAAAAGAGGGGTTGGGGGACGGTGTAGGAGCAGCTAGCAAACCCAGAATCATGGAAAATACCCATGGTAGAAAATAGGCATAGCTATACCTAGATCATCTCAACCAGAGGCTGTTTAACCTTCTTGAACACCTCCAGTGATGGAGAGTCCACAGCTTCCCTAGGCAGCTATGCCACCATCTCACTGTTCTCACAGTGAAGAATTTTTTCCAGATATCCAATGTAAATTTACTTTGCTGCAACTTTACGCCATTGATCCATGTCCTCCTCTCTGTAGCAGGAGAGAACAGGTGTTTTCCTTCTCTTTATGGCAGTCCTTCAAGTATTTGAAGACTGCTATCATATCCCCTCTTAAATTCCTTTTCTGCGAACTGAACATGCCTAGCTCATTCAGCCTCTCCTCATATGACTTGTCTTCCAAGCCTCTGATCATCTTTGTTGTCTGCCTCTGGACGATCTTGAACGTCTCTACATTCGTTGTCCGGAGCCCAGAACTGCACACAGTACTCCAGACGAATGCCTCTCTACTCCGCATGGGTTAACCCACATTTCCCCAATTTGTTTATCAGAAGGTCATGCAGGACCTTGTCAAAAAGCCTGGCTCAAATCCAGATACACTATCTCCACAGCATTCCTTCTATACACCCAAGTAGTTACATTGTCAAAGAAAGAGATAAAGTTTGTTTGACACTATTTGTTTTTCATAAATCCCTCCTGGCTGCTTGTGATCAAGCTTGCAAATGGCTTTCCTTAGGTTATGCTCCAGTAACTTCCCAGGTATTGAGGTGATGCTACCAAATCTGTAATTCCCCGGGTCCTCCTTGCCTTTTTTTTTAGAGAGGCACCACATTGGCCCTTTTCCAGTCCTCTAGTACCTGGCCCATCTCCCCCAACTTCATGAAGATCATTGCCAAGGGCTCTAAGATCTCCTCTGCCAGTTCCTTCAGGACCCTGGGATGAAGTTCATCTAGCCCTGCCGTCTTGAATTCATCCCAACCTAAAAAAACTCTCCGACCATCTCTTTTGTTATCTCCTCCCTCAGATTCTCCCCTTCCTTATCTAGATAATTCCTATTTTTTGTGAAGACTGAGACAAAGTAGCTCTGCCTGCTTTGTATCTTTGGTTAGGAGATCCCTCGGCTTGTTATCAGAGACCCACAGCTTCCTTGGTCCTTTTCTGGCCAACATACTTATAGAACCTTTTTTTATTGTCCTTAACCTCCTTTGCCAGGTGCAGCTTGTTCTCTCTCGCTGCCTTCCTAATTTTGTCCCTGCAGGTTCTCGCTGCTGCCTGGTACACTTCCTGGGTGACCTGTCCATTCTTGTATTGTCTGTATGCTTTTCTTTTATATTTGAGGCATTTTAGAAGCTCCTTTTAAAACCACATTGGTCTTCTGCCATCTCAGAAGTGCCTGGGAAATAGTTGCCTCCTATGGCAACACTTCTTCCTCCCATATCTTGTACCAATGTAAACGTTTGTCCTAAGTGAATTGTACATCTGCTGTTTCCTTGTGTTCATGCAACTCCTTTTCTGGGGAAGGGTCTTACAGGAAAACAGGAGGCTTTGGGGATTTACAAGACTTGTTTGGATGTTAAGAGAGCCTTGAAAATAATTACTTATGTTTTGTTAGGAAAAAGTTGCATGAAAGCATATAAAGGAAACTGCCAGGGCAAGCTCATTGGAAATAAGCTTATTCAATCTATAGCCACCTCTTTTCTGTTCTGCCTCCCAAAACAAAAAACTGGTAAAACTTTTCAAAAGAAAGGGGTTCTCTTTTACTGGAAGATGCTTGTTCTCTCCAAAATCCCTTTTTAAAAGTGTTTTCTTTTCACAGAATTCTAATAAAAGACTTACTGGAAAAAAAAACTTTTATTGAAAAACAAGGTTTTTCCCCGGTAACAATTTACATGCAAACATCAGTTTTTAGTAAACAAGTAGTAGAGGGCCAAGAAGAGTGATTTCAATAAAAATTTAAGATCATTACTTTCTTTAAAAATTTTGAAAAAACCCAAAAAACAGAGACATAAGTAGCTTTGAAATGGAAATACAGGTACCTTAATATTTTCAATAACATGTTTGTTTGGGTTTTTTTTTTTCCAGTCAGTTCTACTAATGAAGCAGGAACCACACCAAGAGCAAAGTTAGTTGCTGTTGCATCTCAGGTAGCTATGGCAGAACTAGGTAGAAACATTTTAAATATATTTAAGCTTTTGCTGCACATTAAAGCACTATTTAATTTTTAGACTCATTATAGTTTGAATGAATTATCAGAAACAGCTTCCAAGTCTGGCCACAATTGAGCAGTCCAGGAATGTGTTACCAAGACTTTCATAGTTTCTAGGGTCAGAAGGGACCTGAGCAGATCATCTAGTCCGACCCCCTGCCATGGCAGGAAAGAGTACTGGGGTCAAATGACCCCAGTAAGGTGGTCATCCAACCTCCTCTTAAAAACCCCCAGGGTGGGAGCCTGCACCAC
>NW_017728997.1:19792915-19802771 GCF_001723915.1 Gavialis gangeticus | reverse complement strand
TGTAACCTGTCTAGGTCCAACTGTAGCCTGTTGCTCCCCTCAATTGTGCCCACATCCCCCCACATCTTAGTGTCATCAGCAAACTTGAACAGGGTGCTTTGCACCCCCTCGTCCAAATCACTGATGAAGATGTTGAACAGGGCGGGCCCAAGGACCAAGCCCTGTGGGACCCCACTCCCCACGTCCTTCCAGGTCGAGAAGGACCCATCCACTACCACCCTCTGGGTGCGACTCTCTAACCAATTGGCGATCCATTGGACTGTATGGGTGTCTACGCCACAGTCCCCTAGCTTCCTAATGAGAATGAGTTCCAATTGAGTTTTGAAGACTTGAGAAATTGGAACAATGTGGGTCATTTAAGAATCATCTGAATAGTCATGCAATTTTTCGATCCAAGCCTTTTCAAAGATTATCCCTTCCTGATAGGATGAGGTAGCACCAAATTCCGATCTTGAATTTTCTCTATGTGGTAGGTTCACACATGCTAGGTGTCAAGGCAATACATCTGAAGTGCTATTTCCTTTTTTTAAGCAATAAAGTCCAGGGAGGCAACTGGGAAGCCAGTAGCACTGGCTAATTTGACAGCCTGTAGAAGAGCCAACCCAGTCAGCTCAAGCATTCCAGTTTAATCTACCCAATCTTTTTAATTTCCCCAAAACAGACTAAAGAAATTAATGTGACAGCAACCGATGCATCAAGACAGACAGAATGTTTCTGGTAATTTATTACCCTCAGTGTTATGCCTGTTGAACTGACCAACATTTAAAATACAACCTTCTCCAAGGTACCTTCATAGCAGGGCTTCATAAAAACATTGAAAGATAACAATCGTAAAATTTTGAAAACATAAATTATGGAGCCATAATGAGAGGTTTAAGTCTCCGGTTCACTTGCAACAGAAGAGAAGTCATAAATTAGAAGAAATACATGCTCCAGAAGAATACTTCCTTGCTAAATTTCACTTTTCATGTCCAGAATAAATTACTGTTTTAGATAGGAGGGAGATCTGTTTACTTATTTCCCTGAAAAATGAATGCCATGGAATAGATCTACTGTGAGTACAATAAATTATTTCCTATAGAAAGTATCACTGGATGGCAAGTAGAAATGTAATTACAAATAGCTGAAGTCCAAGGCCAATCTATAAACACCATCACCTGTAAATGAACTAAAAGTTCCACGACAGGCTTTTTGCAAAGTATACAATAAGCAGTGGTAGCAAGAACGAACCTGTTGAGAGGAGTTGCACAAACAAACATCAGCCAGTTAAGTCTAAAAATAATAATAATGCCCCTTTTCCTTTTGATACCCTAAAGCTTTAAAGGTCCACACACAGTCATGCTCTCATTGCAATTTTAAAAACTCTGTTCCCTTTATACTTCAAGGGTTAAAGCAATTAAATGTTTATAACTGAGAAAGTAACTTTTATAGTCATGCTTTGGAGACTACAAAAACACAGCCACCATCCCAAAAAGCTTATAACTCCCTCCCCCTCCCCCTCACCCCCCCAACTTATTTAAATATGTTGTTTCCCTATTTACTAAAAAACTCCTTAAATCAACACAGTGAGACTTAATAGCAAAATACATGAACTGTGGGCTTTATTGATCACCACCTCCTGCAGCAGCTTTGGGGGGGCTCATGCAAAGCACCCCACATGGCATGGGGATTGCCACCCACCCTCCACCCCCTGCCAGGCACAAACCAGCAAGTCAGGGGATTTTCTTGTTTTGTTTTGTTTTGTTTTTTTTAAAGGGCCAGAGCTGGGGTGGGCAGGGCAGCCATGGGGGGCTAGGATAGCAGGGATCACCCACCTCCTGGCAGTACCCACTGAGTCGAGGCTATTTTTTTCCCCCCAAAGTGCTGGGAGCTGCGGCAGGTGGGACATGGGCCTGGCTGATTTGGAGATTTGGGACAGCGATTCGAATCACCGAACCAAATCACTGTCCCCCAAATCGACCAAATCCGAATCCAAAGTAAATACTAGCCACTTTGCACAGGCCTAATAATTTAACCCTTACTCAACACTTTTCATTTTGAGCCAGAGTCTTCCTGCCCTCGGCTCCCCTCCCTATCCATCATGTGCCCACAGGAAGGGTTTCTTTGGGATGCAAGTATTGAGTAACAAGCATGCAGAGACAATGGCAGGAACTGTGAAATTCTCCCCTTCTCCTTAAAAGTCTAAATTCACCCAGGCCCCTTCCTTCCACAGTGGAAGTGAACAGGAGTGGATATGGCCCAGGGTACGACTAAACCTACTGGAAGGAAGCTGCTGGAACTGGGTACGGAGATAAACCTTGGTGGGGGGTGGAAAAACACAACCCTTAGAAAACAGCCAGAATTTGGTTTCTGTGCACAACAAGCTTGGCTGCATCTTCCACATGACAGGATCCTCGGCTCCTCAACTGACTCCTATTTGGATTCTCACTTGAAGTCTCTGTGCCCATTAGGAATCTGCTTCATTTCCATTTTTATTAATAAACACTGACATTAACCTTTTGCTGAGCTTTCAATTACTCCTCCTCTAATGCATCCTGCTGCTAGTAAGTGCTCTCCTTCAACCCTTGCATGCCTTCCAGCACTGCCGCCAACCCTCACCCTTTGCCCTCCCTGCCATTTTTCAAGTGCTGGGGGCACTCAAATGCTTAGAAAAAAATACATTGTGTGTACACAGCTCTGCTACCACGGCACAGAAGAGAGGGAGCGTGAGGTCACAAGTTCACTGGGGGCAGGAGGGATTGTATAAGCAAAAGCCATGTCCTCCAGTCCAGCTCATCTTTATGTTCCCCAAACAAGTAGCTCACTGACAGGAGCTTCTCAGCTCTGCTATTTTGCGGTGACTGCTCATCTATCGCCACAAAGGCCGAACAGAAAGAACACAGATTCAGCCACCAACTGTTCCAGAGTAGGGCTATGATCAGCCTTAAATATAGAGCAAGTATCCTTCATTTTTGCCTCCCAGACATGTAGCAATGTTGGGCATTCTTCCCTTGATGCTGATGACTCTTGAAGCTGCCTGCTTCTGTGTACAGCAAAGTTGGTACCAGCAAAGCACACAGTCCAGCACAGTGGCAAGCACAAAGGAATATCCCTAATTCCCCCTTCACTGGCTCTTGCACAGGACGATCCATTATCAGCTTCTAATGATACTGTCAGGAGTCTGCTCATGTTCTAACAGGTCAACGGCTCATTATTTTAACTCACTTCCCCTTGGTAAAAATCAATGAGACCCTAGAATAACATTATCTGGGCAGACTGGCGTTTTAACATCTCACTTCTACCAAAAGCATACACTAAAACTAGGGTCTCTCTATTAAAGTGCTGATCACATGATCAGACACCAGGATGGAAATAAGTTCTAGTTGGGAAAACGGCATATTGACAAAGGATTTGGGATTCAGGACAATTGGATTCTTTCCCCTGCTCCCCTTCCCTTGCTTTCCAAGACTTACTCTGTGATCTTGCACAAGTCTCTTTACCTCTCTGCTACGACTAATTCTCTCATCTATGAAACATTAATTACAATGGAACTGACATTAGTATAACATTTTTGGCAATCCTGCTTTCCAACAAAGCTGCTGTGGCTTCAGCAAGCTTTTTTGCCTATCTACCTATGTAACTGTCTTCCTCCTACAACAAAAGTCAGTCCGATCGATCCAAAGTTCCAGGGAATGAAAGCAAAAGTATTACAAGAGAACAAGTTCTCCCCCAAAATAATATTGCCCTTTGCTTACCCACACAATCTCAAGGTTAGATGTGTCAAAAGTGCTCACATGCCTCAAACTTGAGGTATTTATGCTATATGATAGGAACAATTTTACATCCAGCATGTAGCCCTGGCTAATGCTATATGTCTGAAATGCTTAATATTTTAATATCTTGCCTGTGGCTAATCAACTAAGCTGGTTAGCAGTGGGCTGATGAGCTGACAGGTAGCTAGGAAGCAGGCTTCATAAACTGTCTGTCAGATCAGCTGTGTGGAGTATTTTATCGCAGGATAATCTGCAGGGCTTAAACGATAAATGCTGAACAAGAGAAATCCCTGGTGGAGGGGAGGTCCCAGTCATGGACTCAAATCTAGACCTGGTTAATAGCAGCCAAAAGTCACCATTACGAAGGGTCTTGATGGCCTATGTGGAATGAATCAGAGACCTGGATACACACTTCCCAATGGAGAAGCATCCACATCACAAAAATAAAATAAAATAAAATAAATCCTTATAACGGGCATTAACTGGAACCTCATTAGCTATCTCAGTAGACTGCCCAGGTCAGGAACACTGAAGCAGTCTTGCCAAGATGGGGTATAACTTCAGCTCAGACCCGAGTTACATTAAACAGGTAACAGCATGAGAGAAGTTTGCATTGCTATTGCCCAAACTACACCTGCTCTGTGACTATGAAGAAGATTTAAGGACTCTGGGCTAATTTAACTCAAAATTAAATTTGCTTAAAAAAAAAAAAAAGTAGCATGGACTTATGGACAAGGGGAAGTGCCCAGAAAATTTAAGATACCCTAAAGAGGGAGGCCATATTTCTATTGGCCCCGTCTCCCTTATGACTGTCTAACGAGATTCCCCTTTCTATATAGACTTGGGTGCTTTTAACATGCCTGTGTGTGACCACGAGTGACCTCCTTGCAGAGGTAATTCAGCAGAGGTCATCCATGCAAGCTGTAGTATGGAACCTACAACCCCTTGTACAGCTGGGCTAGGGACAGACATTACACATAAACCCATTTAAGTGATCAGAAACTAGTCTAAACCTGTAACAGAACAGATGTTCAGTGCACATAAACCAGTCTGAAAGTGGTTGAAACCGGTTTGAGATAAAAACCTGGTTAAGTGTATTATCAGAGACTTAACTGATTTGGCTCAAACTGGTTTATGCAATGTTTTCTCCCTGGCTGGAGCTGCCGCACAGACAGCAGGTGGCTCCCCCACACCTCCCCACCACTCCCTGCTAAGCAGGAATTCCCCTCTCCCCTCTGCCTTGGTGAGGTGTCTGTGTATTAGCTAGCAAACCACATGCTGGCTAGGGTCCATGCTGAATCAACAGGCAAAAATCAACAAGTCACTGGTAATGTCCCTCTGTTGTTTTCTTAATTGGGTGATAAACACTATTATCCATACACTGCTGGGCTAATCAGAGCTCCTGTGGGAGCCTGGCCACATCTCCCTCAGCTCCATATGCTGTGGAAGGAAGGGAGGGCTGCTCTAGCACCCCCCAACTTCTAGCCTGAGCCATTGCAAGCATGTGCCTGCATTTCTGGGATATCTGTCTGGTTACAAAACTGATTTAACCTAGACAGGTTAGATTAACCTGTAAAGATTGAATCAATTCAGACTCAGGTTTTTTAAATGTCTGTTCCCAGCCCTGTTTAGGCTAAAATGCCGAAAAGAGTTTAATAAGGGAAACCAGACACCCAGTTTTCATTGAACCAACAACCTTTAAAGTTAAAAAATGTTTAAAAGGAGAGAAAAACAGAATTTCTAGATCTCCACTCTTCCCGAAAAGCTGGAGCTTCCTTGTAATGTTTCCACTGGCCCCCTCTCTGTTCTTCATTGAACTATTTCCCTGCTCTCCTCCAGAGCTACATGTTTGATGTAAAATTGCTCCTATCATATAGCATAAATACCTCAAATATGAGGCATGTGAGCACCTGTGACAAATCTAACCTTGAGATTGAGTGGGTAAGCCAAAGGCAATATTATTTGGGGGAGAGCTTCAGCTCCCATGCTGAATGGATTTTGTGAGATTGGATACCAGCCAATAGTACTGTACTTTGCATTTAGCTACTGTCTTCTGACAATGTTCTCAAGGCACTTTGCAAACCTGGCATCATACTTTACAGATGAGAGAAGAGAAACCTGGAAAGATTTCATCCTGAGGACTTGCCTAAACTGGCAAAGCTGGGGTTAGCAAACCAATCCCCCACCCTCATAATCCCATGATAAAACCACCATATCACTCTCCTTCCATTGCTTTCCTTATTCCTGCCCCTCTACTATTGCACCTTCCAACCCAAATGGGATACCTCAGTGCCTGTTCCCACTATGCACATCTGAGAAGCTACCGCATCTGTGGACAATGTTCATGGGAGTTAGCATTTAGGGTAGCAGATGGGTGGCAAAGCATGGCACAAATTGCTCCCCTGCTGAAGGCAAGATTTCTTCTCTTAATTATTTAAAGCTATAAAGTAGATGCAATTTGCTGCAATTTTGTCTGCCACTGAATTACTGCTGTGCAGCGCATGACCCTTGATGAGAGCTAAACGCAGAGCTGTCTCTGACGTGCTGCTGTGAAATGCTGTCTGCTACAGCGCAACCCAGAGTGGCAGAACAAGGGAAGTTTATATGCAGATTCATTGAACAAGCCCAAATGTTATTTAGGCAGCAAGGGTTTATCCACTTCTTAGAAGCTGTGAGATCTGGCTTGTGATGAAAGCTGCAGGGGGGAAAATATTTCAACTGATACACCTTCGGTTACAGTCAACCAGCAAAATCCTCAAGAGGCAGGAGAAGCTCCCGTTACAGCCCGATTTCTACATGCAACTGCTTGTCTTCCTGTCCCCATGTGGCTCGCTGCCAACCCCTCTTATAAATATGGTGATGCTGGAAGGATGAAGATCCAATGCAATCAGAGGTGGAAAGGGAGCAAAGGCAAAATGACAATGGACATTCCTTGAGGGAGATGGAGAGGAAGGGTAGAAACAGAAACAATGGATTGTCTATACATTGGAAAGCTGGAATTCAGGGAGGCTAAGAGGATACAACATATGTAGCCAAAAAATAAAATAAATAAAATCAAGCAAGCTCCAAGGTGCCTTCAAGGTACCTTGCCCATTACATAAACAGAGCTATAGTTCAGTCAGAAACTGTGGGAACTCCCCCCACCCCCCAAAAAAACAACCCTTAATAACAGGCTGATGGACAACAGCACAATGGACATAAACTGGACATATATGCTGCATGGTCAAAAATACAGAAGCTTATATTAGAAGGGAAATTTGTTATATCAAGAGTAGGAGTATTAAGAGACTTACTGGTGAGATGTGAGACAAGGTAACCCCTTTTTGGAGAATCATCTGACAAACACTAGATATCATGGAGCCAGAAGGGTGAAGTATACACCAGTATAAATGGACTAGAGCGTGAGGGATGGATGCCAACAGGTCAGTGCCATTAGAAAAGCCGAGTTCTGTCTTTCCACGCTTATAAGCAATACCCACTGGCATTGATAAGAACTGTGTGAATGCACGTGATGGGCTCCATAACAGGATCCAACAGTGCCCTTTTTATTTTATGGCTCTCTTAAGTGTTTTATTGATTTAATGAAGATAACATCAAAAACTCTGAGTGCCTGAAGAAGGGGCATTTTTGCTCCACTCCTAAAACTCACATATTTATTACAATGTATTTGTTACTTGAAGGCAGCCAGTCGACTGTCTATTGAACGGTTTTTTTTTTTTATTTCCCCTAAAGGTTCAGTGCAGCTACAGACATTCTGTGCATGAAAATGCACAACAGTGAAATGCAGTAATGAAATCCACTTGGTAATGCACTGCCCTTATAGAGATGCTTTGATCAGAGGATAGTTTTCAAATATGGAGGAAGAGAGAGGTTAATGGACAGATTTGCAGAGTGGCACAGGAGTCCCAGTTCTCTTTGGATTTTAGGGGGAAAATAGGGGCTCTACACAGATCTAGAAAAAAAATGAAGCTAATTTTCTTTTATGTTAAACTAAACCATTGTCCAATGGCAAAATCAGAAGTGGAACCCAGGGAACTGGCCCAACCCCCTTATGCAAAGATATGAATAGCCCGCTGCTACGTAGGGATCAATTCACCTACCACTGAATTGCAGACAGTGCTGGGGTGGAACACAGTGACTGTTGAATACATCGTGGCACCACTTCACTAGCACTTAGGACAGGCATGAAAAAATGCTACCATTAGGAATGAAATTGCAGAGGAGACAGAACATAATTACCCATGTTGAATGTGGGCCAAGGCATCGGGTTTAACACCTCCATTTGTATGAAAAAGTGCCCTGGGATTTTGCATGAATTTAAACGTCATTTGAAGGATGGCCCCATCAATAGCATAGTACTACCCAACTCCATGTGGGGATTAGGCTTTACCACTGTGCATTTGCTCACTGTGTTTTCCTGCCCATGCAAAGGAGCCTTAGGATCCAGAGCTCCTGGCTTCTGCCTTTAGTACCATTTTAAGCTATTAAGTCAGCCAAAAGCTGGCTGCAAATGCTTATTTTGAAAAGGCCTGGAACACCAAAAATCTCTCCCTTTATTCCTCGTTCACTTTCCAGCAACTGCTATTGATTTCTGCATTACAGAGTTAAAGCAGCTCTTGTCTTTCATCTTCTCGCGGCACAAACAAGGATTCAGTCACGTTTCTGGGGACTGAGTATTAGCTTGAAGATTTGCTCTCCCAAGCACGGCTCTTTCAAATGATCGGAAATGCTTTTTCTCCTTTGAAAAAAAATTGCCCTGCGGGTCAGTGCAGAGTCTCGCCACCAAGAGAAATCAGAAGCTGAGTGAAAGATCCAAAGGCTGCTGTAAGGGACTGCATGGCAAGACATAGCAAACAAGAAGAAACAAGCAAGCATTGGTTGAACTGAACATGAGAAAGAGGAAAATAAGAATGTCACTAGCATCACTGCAATTAAACCATGGGGCCCAATGAGCAGGGCAGTGTCTTCTGGTAACCAAAGTATGAAGGTTTGTGGCTAAAGGATGGTACCCTAGGTTGCTACTCATAAACTTGCTTCTTCAGAGCACAGAACAGTATTATGAACTAATCCCATCCCAACTACACACAACCCTCCCCTCTGACCATTCTCCCTGATGGACACCAGGGCTGCCTGAGCTGTTTTTCCACAAAGAAATGAGGATATAGCACATCCTGTTGCTGCAAGAACACACAACGTGCTTGTCAAAAGATTGTCCACCAAGAATTAAACATGCCCATTAGGCCTGTGTGTCGGCAGCGATCCAATCTGGCTTCAGATCCGGCTGCTTTGGATGCCACAATCCAGTCAGGAGCTCCGGACCAGGTTTCCATCTCGATCTGGCCGAAGCTTTGGAGCCGCCTTAGAGATCCGGCCATAGGGTATAATGGGGAATCAATGAAATATCTATAACTTTGTTGTTTTTTGTCCAATTTGGATAACACTTGCAGGGATGGTAGCATCTGCTAAGAGCATGAAACCTACCAAGTTTGAAGAAGATCAATGCAGGGGTTTGGGGGGAACTGTACCCCAAAATCCTGAAAGCCAAACTCATGTCACGGCTGTGTGTTACAACACGGGGAGTCAAAACTGCAGGGATGGTGGCTCTTACTAAGGCCACAAACCCTGCCAAGTTTCAAGGAGATTGGTGCAGGGGTTTGAGGGGAACTGCCCCCCAAGCTGCAGACAAGCAACACTGGTGCCATGGGTGACACTGGGTGTGCTAAGGCGCAGCGGGGTGACAGCTGCAGGGATGGTGGCCCCTGCTGTGACACCTGCCAGCTGTGGAGGAGATCAGTGCAGGGGGGCTCTGGGGCCCTGGACCCCTAGCTGCTGACAGACAAAACTCGTGCCAAGACTGTGTCCGTCTTGGGGCAGTTGATTGTCTGTACTGAGTCTTTCCTCTCCTTAGCCTGGTTTTGTAGGTGCTACTTGATGCTTGTTAAGTCGTTATGTAGCAGCTAGGTCCTGTGTATTGAGCTGGTCCCTGATTGAATCGTGATTACTGGTAACACAGGTAACTGGTAACACAGTAGTTTAGCAGCCAGGCCTGCAGTAGTGTCTCCCACGCCCCAAGACAGAGACAGTCAGTCCCACAAGCACCCATG
>NW_017728997.1:19792232-19792903 GCF_001723915.1 Gavialis gangeticus | reverse complement strand
TTTGCCCCTCCTGTGTTGTAACATATAGACATGACAGGAGTTTTGCTTTCAAGCATATGGGGTGCTGTTCCCCCCAAACCCCTGCACCAATCTTCTTGAAACTTGGTGAGATTCATCCTCTCTGCACAATCTACCACCCCTGAAAATTTCATCAAAATCAGACAAAAAACAATAAAGTTATAGATATTTTATTGTTTCCCCATTATACCCAATGGCCAAATCTCCAAGGCGGCTCCGAACTGCTTCAGGAAGCCGAACAAGGCAGCGCTTCAACCCAGATATGCTGCTATGGACCCCAAACTGTCCAAAGCTTCTCCGGATCCGGAGCTCCGTCCAAAGCCTCGCACAGCCCTAATGCTCATGTCCTCACTGACAACAGGCCTCATGCATTCACTGCTTCAATGATGTCAGTGCCAATGGGGGCAACGAGGAACATTAATATTTGGCAAGGAGACATTTACAAAAGTGGGGCCCCTGAAGCAGAAAAACTCCTTAGGCTTCCTGCCAGATCTGTTCTCACAAGGGTAAAGGCTTGTGTAAACAGTATAGGAGGAGGACGCAGGAAACTATAGGCCAGTTAGTCTTACCTCGATCCTAGGCAAGCTGTTTGAGAAAATTATTCTGGCACACAGCCACGAGGGGCCAGCAGAGGACTGCATGCTTAGGGGCAA
>NW_017728997.1:19785385-19787232 GCF_001723915.1 Gavialis gangeticus | reverse complement strand
AACACTTGCAGGGATGGTAGCATCTGCTAAGAGCATGAAACCTACCAAGTTTGAAGAAGATCAATGCAGGGGTTTGGGGGGAACTGTACCCCAAAATCCTGAAAGCCAAACTCATGTCACGGCTGTGTGTTACAACACGGGGAGTCAAAACTGCAGGGATGGTGGCTCTTACTAAGGCCACAAACCCTGCCAAGTTTCAAGGAGATTGGTGCAGGGGTTTGAGGGGAACTGCCCCCCAAGCTGCAGACAAGCAACACTGGTGCCATGGGTGACACTGGGTGTGCTAAGGCGCAGCGGGGTGACAGCTGCAGGGATGGTGGCCCCTGCTGTGACACCTGCCAGCTGTGGAGGAGATCAGTGCAGGGGGGCTCTGGGGCCCTGGACCCCTAGCTGCTGACAGACAAAACTCGTGCCAAGACTGTGTCCGTCTTGGGGCAGTTGATTGTCTGTACTGAGTCTTTCCTCTCCTTAGCCTGGTTTTGTAGGTGCTACTTGATGCTTGTTAAGTCGTTATGTAGCAGCTAGGTCCTGTGTATTGAGCTGGTCCCTGAGTGAATCATGAGTGATTGGCTGGTAACTGGGAACACAGCAGCTCAGCAGCCAGGCCTGCAGCAGTGTCTCCCCTCCTGCCCTGGGACAGACACAGTCAGTCCCACAGCACCCATGGCACTAGTGTTGCTTGTCCACAGCTTGAGGGGCAGTTCCCTCTAAACCCCTGCCCTGATCTCCTTGAAACGTGGCAGGCTTTGTGACCTCAGTAAGGGCTACCAGCCCTGCAGTTTTGCCCCTCCTGTGTTGTAACATATAGACATGACAGGAGTTTTGCTTTCAAGCATATGGGGTGCTGTTCCCCCCAAACCCCTGCACCAATCTTCTTGAAACTTGGTGAGATTCATCCTCTCTGCACAATCTACCACCCCTGAAAATTTCATCAAAATCAGACAAAAAACAATAAAGTTATAGATATTTTATTGTTTCCCCATTATACCCAATGGCCAAATCTCCAAGGCGGCTCCGAACTGCTTCAGGAAGCCGAACAAGGCAGCGCTTCAACCCAGATATGCTGCTATGGACCCCAAACTGTCCAAAGCTTCTCCGGATCCGGAGCTCCGTCCAAAGCCTCGCACAGCCCTAATGCTCATGTCCTCACTGACAACAGGCCTCATGCATTCACTGCTTCAATGATGTCAGTGCCAATGGGGGCAACGAGGAACATTAATATTTGGCAAGGAGACATTTACAAAAGTGGGGCCCCTGAAGCAGAAAAACTCCTTAGGCTTCCTGCCAGATCTGTTCTCACAAGGGTAAAGGCTTGTGTAAACAGTATAGGAGGAGGACGCAGGAAACTATAGGCCAGTTAGTCTTACCTCGATCCTAGGCAAGCTGTTTGAGAAAATTATTCTGGCACACAGCCACGAGGGGCCAGCAGAGGACTGCATGCTTAGGGGCAACCAACACAGGTTCATCAGTGGCAGGTCCTGTCAGACCAACCTGGTGGCCCTTTACAATCAGATCACCAGATCATTAGACGCAGGGGTAGCAGTGGACATAGTCTTCCTGGACTTCCGGAAGGCTTTCAACACTGTCTCTCACCCCGTTCTCATTAACAAACTGGGGGACTGCGGTGTCAACACCCACACAGTCAAATGGGTCACCAGCTGGCTGGAGAGCCGCACCCAGAGGGTGGTAGTGGATGGGTCCTTCTCAACCTGGGGGGATGTGGGCAGTGGAGTCCCCCAGGGCTCGGTCCTCGGGCCTGCGCTGTTCAACATCTTCATCGGTGACTTGGACAAGGGGGTAAAAAGCACCCTGTTCAAATTTGCTGATGACACTAAGATGTGGGGGGA
>NW_017728997.1:19774845-19784743 GCF_001723915.1 Gavialis gangeticus | reverse complement strand
CTACCCTGGGGGTTTTTAAGAGGGGGTTAGATGAACACCTTGCTGGGGTCGTTTGACCCCATGGCAGGGGGTTGGACTAGATGATCTACTCAGGTCCTTTCCGACCCTAGAAACTATGAAACTGTATAACCCCATTTTCCCCTGAACGAGATGGGAAAAATCGAGGTAGATCTTGGGTGCACAGAAAAGTAGTTCACTGCTTCAGGTTCTGAAATACAACTAAGCAAAGAAATATTTAGTCTGAAATAGTAATAGTAATAACAACAAGCCCTCCTAACAGCGCTAGATATTAGCGGGTGCTAATTTAGGCATCTACAGGCATGAATCTATTAACCCTCACAACTCCTTCGTGATGCAGTGTTTTCCATTTTACAAGCACAAAAACTAAGGCATGTTCACTGGCAAGGAAATTTTCACAGGACCTCTTTGGCACTCTGCAGAAAGCATAGAGTGCCATTCCAGGTACCTAGATAACAAGGGTGTGCGAAGCAGGCCCTATTCCATTTCAATTCAGATTTGGCCCGAATTGGGGACAGTGATTCAATTCGTTGATTGGGATCACTGTCCCTGATTCGATTTGGCCAAATCCAAACCTGAAGATTCGATGCTGATTCAGAGAATCAGCGATTTGGACACAGACACACCTTTAAAAGCTTTTTTTTATATACCTTGAGGTAGCAGGCACGGCTCATGATCACTGCGATGCTGGGGTGCATGGAGCGTCCCACAGGAGTGCGGGGGGACCCTCCATGTTCTCGCCGGTGAACCCGGAAGTGGACTGGAAGTACTTCCAGTCCACTTCTGGGTCCTCTGGGGAGCGTGCTGGGCCCCCCCACTGGCTCAGTGATCAGCTGCAGGGGGACCCTGGGTGCCCCTCCCAGATGCAGTAAGGGCCAGTTGCTGAGCCAGGAGGATGCAGGGCTGAGGGGGCCCCAGCGTGCACCCCAGCAGACCTGGAAGTGGACTGGAAGTGCTTCTGGTCCACTTCTGGGTCTGCTGCTGAGCACGCTGGGGACCCCCCACACTTCTGTGGGACACTCCATCCACCCCAGCATTGCAGCGTTCATGAGCTCCTGCTACCTAGAGGTATGCAGAAAAAACTTCTAAGCTGTGCCTACGTCCGAATTGATTCGGAAAGATTAAAGCATCCTCCGATTCAATTCAGATTTGGAGTTTCGGCCACCGAATCAGTCCGAATCTTCACCGTATTGAATCAGCAACTGAAGCTTCGCACAGCCCTACCTAATAGGTTTCAAATTCAGCATTCATAAAAAGAAGGTTTCCTGTGATTTCTATGGTAACTGCCACATACCTGACTCCCCGTTTTTCTCTCCTGTTGCTTTGTTTTAGTCCTTTTTGATTCAAGATTTTGCTGAAGCTTTGAAACTTTAGCAGTAGACTGATGTAAATGGAGGAAAGCCGTCCATAAGATTCCTCACATCCCACCCTTCCAAGCTGCCCATCAGGCAATGTTCTGATCTTCCATTGCCAGGGATCTGTCTGAGCAGATGCTGCTGATGACACTGAATAAATATCACAGAAAAAAGCAGACAGGCATAGTTCATATTGCAGAAACAGCCCCTAACCTCCATAGCAGCCCCATTGTACTACTGCTGCATAACAATAAAGCCCTTGCTCCGAAGAGCCCGTGGGGACAAATGTTAAAAGAACTGAAAAAGGGTGCTGAACCCCGGCTCCCCACATATGTGTGCATATACATACAGGTTCTGTAAGACCCAGGTCAACATGTCACAGAAGTCTTCAAAAATTGAATTCATCTTGACATGTAGGGAGAACCACCTCCCCTTCCTCAACACATACGCAGTGCTCAAGCATTAGCTAGGACCTTATTTCTTTGGGTAGATGAACTGAAGTACCACTGAGATGACTAATAGCATCACGTTAGCAGAGAAGGTGACAGCATCTGTAATTCAAACAAATATAAAAAATATCTTCAAATGTCTGCAACCAAGCACACACCAAGGTTAGTATAAGTTTGCTCTCGTCTTCTATATCAGTAGAATTATTTGACGGAAAATGTACATTATTTAACAGGGCAACTTAACAACTAGAAGAGCGTGCTGGCTGAATTTATTTTGCAACCTCAGGGAAAGTCTTCTGCAGCATTATCTTTGCCCTCTGCCAGTCAGAAGGGAGAAATTCAGTTGGCAGGGTCAGCAAGATCTACCATTTAATGCATGGATTTAAACTGCATGCTGCTTTATAATGCTCCATTGAACTCCACCAGTACATGGTAGCCCCTCCTGCTTAAAAACCAGAGCAGTCTCCACACAGCATCACTGAAACTCAAAGTGTTGATGGAAAGCATGCTTAGTTGAATGAATTGCCTAGTGGAAGGCAAAGTTTTCAGCACTATCATTGGACTCAGTGAATTTGCTTTGAGCCAGAGGCTCTGGCGAGAAAACCAAAGCCAGTAATTACAGGATGCCAAGAATATCTAACTTTAATGAGAGGAAGAGTCAGACAAATTGGAAATCATCATAAGTCTACAATTTGTGCAAGTTTAATTTATTCTGTCCGAGTGTCTTAGATCCACCCCCCAGCCTCCCAAAAAATAAGAGAGAGAGCAGGGGGGAAGGGAGGTAGCTCACTCCCTTCACAATGTGAGGTGACCAAAAATTATACTTGAATTCTAAAAAAAATGAAAAGCTTCATTACCCTTTCATTCTAAGGAACAAGTCTATAGGAACATCACAGATAATTGGGCAAAAAATTCAGACCCTCCCAACAGGGATGGTTTTATCACAGTGTGTGATTCAGCTGAATTGAGCACCAGAGAGGAGAGAACCTACCATTCTCTGTAGGGACCGGTGCAGAGTATGGAATTTCTCTTCTTGGGACATTTCTCATCATAGCCCTCAGCCAATGTTGAGATGCACTCTGATCCCAGTTAGTCTGGTGTAAATCCACATTGGCTGTATGAATTTCAAACAAGTTATGATTTATATTCATGTGACTAAGATTTGCACTAGGCTGAATGAAGGAGGGTAGGAACTGGAGTTCATACCATACTGTTCCAATTGTAAGCTGACTCCACATATAAAATCAACCCTGCATTTGCAGGTCTAATTTTTAGGGTAAAAATCAGTTCTCTCTCCAAATAAAAGTCAATAACTACAGATGAAGTCTCTGAATTGCTATTGTCCTTACAAAATCCCATGACAGAATTAAATAATCAAACAAAGGCCCGACAAGGCTAAATGCCTTAAAATATAAAAATGAAAACAAACAAACTCCACCATGCTCTGTACCAAGAGTAACTTTGCCCAGGGCTCACCATATTGTCTTCAGCCTAAAATTCCATGGCAGTACATATCCAGAAAAACATTGTTAGTTCAGTGGAAACTGTTTACAGGTTTAAACAACAACATGTTATTAACTGTAACATTAATAAATGTGCAAGTGTAGACATTAACTGGAAGCGTAACTCAGAATTCAAAGTTCGTTGATATATAGAGTCAAAACCCTAGGTCCAGACACCACTAATGTTAATGACTCAACATCCATATTTTCCTCATTTGAGGAACGTGGAGATGGAGAAAGTAGGTGGTTATATGTGAATTTTGTAACAATAAAGGGGGAGGGGTGTTGGAACATGCCTATTTGTTGAATCCAAAGTATTTTCATTATTGATTTTGATCCATTGCCAGACAAGCACAGGTAGGGCTCCAACACACCTCTGCTGGGTTTTCTGCCAGCTCATCTTGCAACCAGTTTCCTGGTTCTGTGCCTCCAGTAGCGACCTGCCCCATGGACTGCCTCAAGCTGGGAAAGCATCCTTGACCCCTGCTGATGTACTCAACTTATCCAGGCCCTGCGGACTTCTGGACTCTTACCTTTCTGCCTCCCCAACCCAACAAAACAGACCAGAGGCTACTCCCCTGGAACAGCAGAGGATCGGCTATTATTGCCCTTCCCTATACAAGCCAAGGTCACCACCACGGCCCAGCCATTGTGGCCCTGAAGGGTGAGGTGCAGGGTCATCTGCTTCATACAAGACTACTGCATTGTTTTGATACAGGTCAACTCCACATAGAAGTTGAATGAGACTTTTATGGTTCTATTTGAGGGGATAAAAAGGCCACCTTATAATAGGAGTTACATACTAAGTACCTAGGACCTAATTTTCAAAAGCACTGAGCTTCTGAATATATCAACAACAAGAATCAAAATCAATGGGAATGGAGGCTCTGAGCTCCTATGATAAAGCAAGCCCCCTAACGAGTATCCTCTCAGAACATGCTCCTATTACATCCATAATAGTGGTTTGTGCCAACAGAGGGAAGACAATTATTCCTTCTCTTTGTTTAACCTCTGTATGCATTTTTTCTGCCCACACCACATACAGCTAGGGAATCTATCACTTTAAACTTCAAGATGCAGAGCTGCGGTGGTGGGTTACTACTGACCTTTAGCCTCTATTTACATGAAAAGATGCCCAAGTGACAAAGAGAAATTATCTAGCTATAACCAAATAATTATTCCACTACAGTTATGTCTGTACACGTTCCCATATGGGCATTTTATTCTCAAATAAAAGTGACTTTATTCCAGTATAATAAATCAGGGTGATTATACTGGAAAACAGAGACTTTTGTTCTAGAACAGTATCCATATAGGGACTTATACATGTACCAATTGCAGAGGGATAATTATTCCAGCTATACTGAGAAGTTTCCACATGTAGAGAATTCCTTGAGGACCAAAAGGTCCATTTTAGGCAGGTTGAATGTTGATAGTGCACAGTCCCCCATACCCCCTACACACCTCGAGTGGCTGCCTTTTCACTGGGAACTGGACTTGAATTCATGTCAGAGAAGCCAACGACCGCCTGCAGATACTCATCTGTTTTGTCATGACTATGTGCATTGGAAGCCCCAAGCGATGCATGAATGCCAGCATGAATGTCCAGGGAGCTGTCCTTCCCTCAAAGGACAGTTTTGTGAATGCTGGTTTACCTTGAACGTGAAAATTAGTGCAGAGAGTCGCATCTCAGTCCCATCTGGAATTTGGGACACATTTCATAAGCAACACAAAAAACTGGCTGTAATTTGGCATGATTATCAGTGCTATTTGAGAACAAACCTAAAAATAGAATGACAAGGAGCTGCCGGCCAGGCCAGTGCTGTATTTGCAATGAATCCACTCTAGACCAGAATTATTTATTCATTTCTATTCATAAAAAGGCAGCTTTCAGTAAGACTTTTTTTAAAAAGTCATACAAACAACAACTGTCCAAAAAGTGTCAGGTAACAGTCCCAGCTCTCCCTCACAAAATTCCCCTATCCTGCACAGTCCTCAATGCCTCATCCAAAACACCCTCACTCTCCCAATATTTACCCAAAGATTTATCCCTGCCATGTACTCCAAAAGCCACTGAATCTTGGTTATTTCAAAACATAGGTGCGAGAGTTGACTCCAAGTAAGATGGTGCCAAGCCATTGTAGCCCAGCCTGATTCTGCTTAACACTTCAGTACGCTAGCATTATCACTGCTAGTAAAAGGACTGAAAATGCAATAGCTGATAGAACAGAATACAATGTTTGACAATAAGAATATACTTTGGAATAGAGAATGATATTTATGTGGTAGAATTGAGTGGGCTGATTAAGAGTAAGACAGCAACAATCCCATTTCTTATCAGTCCAAGTCATTCTATAGAAAACTACTGGCCTCCACTTGATTAAATCATATATTATTTTTCTAATAGTATGGTCATCAAAGTAATGAATCAAAATTGGCACCCCACATCAGGCACAGTATGACAGAATTACAGTGGGGGGGACAGTTTTGAGAGGTGTTGAGAAGCCTGCGCAAGACATACCTGAAGCACATTAAGGCATAACTATTAGCCCCTCATATTCACCGGTTGCAAATTCACATCAACATTTTAACGAAAGAAAAAAAGCCCATCAAGGTCTAGCAGAATGTACTTTGGCTGTCCTATCACTTTGATGAATGAACGTTTTCCTTTAAGCAGTACTAGCACCAACTTAAAGCAATTCTAATTCCCCACCATACCTTGTTGGAGGTCAGAACCTCTATTTTAACATTTTGTTTAAAAGCAGTGGCCTGTATAATTAGTATTACCAACAAACAGCAGCCCATAAATTCCTAAGCACTGTGTGCGCAGTTCCTCATCTCTGGCAAGGCTTGGATACTCTGTAAAAAAGGTATCCAGGAATACATCAGCAGAATGCTATGTACACAGACAAACATAAATGCTTTTCAGCCTTGTAGCAGCCAATCACTTATTATTTATAGCATTAAATGACAGCAATCCAGTAGAATTTCTAAGAACTAGATGGCGGTAAGAAATCAGATCATGTTGCTGTAGGTTTAGACAAGGGGATTCTGCAAAGCAATGTACTAATGCTTTGGAGCATCAGCCTAAGATTTAAATATAATTCTAGTAAAACCTTGCCACTTCTCCCAAATAACTAGGAGACACGCTGTGAATTACTGAGTTAGGGCCTGATACTTTAGGCAATAAGGCACATGCTTCACTTTAACTAGATGAATAGTCCCACTAGTTTCAAAATTTCCATGTATGCAAGAGTTTGTAGTAGTGGGGCCCTCATAGGTAAGTGAACAAGCACAATAAAAAAACAACAACACAATAGTTAGAGTGGTTTACCATCTGTAGGATTCTTTTTCTATTTATATATAGACACACTTCTTCAGTATATTGACTATGTTTACTCACACACAGGCACACAAACACAAAAGTGCCATTTCTTACACAATTCCTTAAAATCCATACATGTTTCCTGATGAATTAACTGTGAGATTTAGAAATGTCCTATATTTAACTTAACTTACTGCTTTAAAGAAAACTGTCCTGCTAAGCAGAAAGAACTCCAGTTCCAGGCAGGATCATAGAGTTTCACAGCTGCAAAGCAAAGCAGTGCCCTGATTTATGGTTGGAACCAAAAGCAGAATCTGGACCTGGTAAGACTTTCAGCAGAGATGCCATTGTATTTTTAATTTTCCTGATATGCATTTAAATGTTTCCACAAAAATCATGGAGAAAAAAATACCCTCTCTTGTCAAGCAGGATAATTCTCTGTGTATTCCTATTCCTACCAAATTTAATCCACTGCATGATATGTAAATGATCCACTGCCCCACAGTTTGCATGTTGTTCCTTTCATCTTAGGAATCTGAAAACATCATCAAGAATTTCCCTTCCTTGGGCTTTGCATACATGGATCTACCATAGGAAACATCTGCCCACAACCCTGACAATCAGCCTGACCATACAGCCAATAAAATTCCATCATACACTCCTACAGCTGTTTCCTAGGTAACCAGCAGGGAGCCACAAACCGGCTGTATGCAATGGAAAGCAACAAACAGCAGCAACATAACCCTGCAACATTTCTACTTTTTAGCACAGCTTTAACTTGTTACAGTTTTATTTTTCTTTTACCTGCCCTAGATGACTCTCACGAGAGACATCAAGAACTTACTTTAGGTATCATAATCCTCCTGTACTGGTGCTTGTGCTGCATGTGGAAAGAGGTAAGGGGTGGGGGGGTGCTATTATTCTGGGGTTTGTGATGTATAAATTACAGGCCAAACCTTGAGGTCCTTACTCAAGCAAAAAGGCCAAAGTACCCTAGCCATTTACAGTTAAACCCTATAACTTGTTCCCAACAACATAGGAACAATGTCTGAGAACTGTGTTAGGATGCCTGGATAATTATGGTGACTGGTACTACAGTATATAGATGTTATCCAAGCTACACTTGTTAGGACAAAACTGTCTTCTGCTTTCTTTATACGTACGCTTTGTCCCTGTGACTGTGTCCCTGTGACCGTATGGCCAAAGATTGCCCTTGGCTACTCACATGTACTAAAATTCATAGGAACTGAATTTCATAGGAACTTTGAACACATCGCCTTCAGTGACCTAAAGCTGAATTTGGCCTTTTGTTTTTTCCATGACTGACATCCTGAGCATGCCACGAGTAAGACCCAGTCCTCAAGCAGCACTCCGATACAAGACTGCAACCTCAGATCCTACACGTAGACGTTACGGGCCAAAGCACACTGTGTTCCACCAAGCGTTGTTCCCAGGCCACTGAAGTCAGCACGTCAGTCCTTTCAATAAGCTTTGCAAGATCTGGCCGGACAAATGTATACAAACAGCAATGAGTAGAAATAAGAAATATTTTCCACCTGCCTTTCTTGTACTGTTGAAATTGATTTTTTTTATTGAGATTTGAACATCATTACCCACTCATAAGGTAAGTATTTGGCAGATAACACTCTATAATGAAGTGTACAGCACTGTATCCTATGCACTGTGTAATTAGCAACCCAATCATAAAGTGCACAGACTGGCAAACTAGAATTGTATAGTTACCTTACCTGAGATATCAAGTCCTTGTGCTAGCAAGACCTCATCCAAAGCCACTGTCAATGGAACATTTTCCACAGACCCCAATGGACTTTGATAGAATTAGTCACAGGAGAAAAGAAGTGCTTACAGGATCGAACCTTTAGCTTGGAGCGAACAGAGCCATTTGTACAGCATGCGCATGAGAGGAAATACATATTTATATGCACAGGATTGTCCTGGCAAGAGACAACCTTTAACAAGTAATGTCAATAATGATATCAAAGTTGTTCTACTCCTCTACCAGCAACCATACATAGCACAGAATCCCTGCCTGTTGAAGAATAAGAAGAAATCTGAGATCAGAGCATTGTTCAGAGGTTGTATGCCCCAAACTGAAAGAATTTTTACAGCAAACATGTTAAGACAATAACAGTGTAGGTTTGTTCGTTTTAAATGAATGCCATTTTGCAGCACAGCTCATGTGAATTTTCTGTATTTCCAATTCCGTTAGCTAATATGTCTGACCTTTTGAACACCATCCTTGATTAATGATGCTTCCAGGCTAGCGTAAATGTGGCTGCAAAGTGATTCCAGTCACATGAATATTCAGTAACCAAAATATATCGTTCACTCCAAACCACCAATAGGCTCTTTTTGCTGAATGACAGAGCATTCACTTGGAAACTGAGGACTACAGTTTATACACAGAATTAAACACACTTGCTTGGCAAGCATGCTTTACTCTGAGGTGGGTTTGCAGTATCATGGCTGCTAGATGGTAGTGGAAGCAGTGAAAATCCCATATTTGCACAATCACAAAAAACTAACAAACAAACAGGCACGGATCGCTTGTTCAGTACAAGGAGATATGGAAAAAGAATATTTGTAATAACACAGAGAGAGCTTGTCTCAGAACATTAAAAAACCACAGCAAAACCCTGCTGAGATTTCATAGTGCTGCTATACAAGACCAGATGTGAAAGTTTCTCTGGAGTCCAGTTATACATTGTACTGCATCTGTTAAAAATCTTAACACTACAAAGTGTTCACGGGGACTGTGTCTGTTTTCTCAGTAGCAGGGCAGCATCTCACTTCCCAGTGTAAACATAACTGTTTAGACTCATAAGAAAAAACAATACCTGGCATAAAAGGAAAGGAAATCCCTTCCCCGCGTGTTCAGAATATTCATTGCTATTCATGCACCCTGTCCTCTCAACATCAAACCAGCCCGTTACAGCCCACATCCTGGAAGATTTTTGCTTTAGATGAACTGCTGTCCGATTAGCCAGGTGGTAACTTCCAACGGCAAACCACAGTGTGAGGACAATATTACAAGAAAATCTGGAAAAGACCCCTTTTTAAGAATATAAATTAGGTACAAACCAACAGTCAGGTAAAAGACTCACTGCAGTGCTTTGTATAAATTGTGAGGAGAGAGAGAGCAATGAAGAGAAAGTTAATTGCAAAAGGCATAGGAGACAGGAACCACTACAGATCATTGAAAGTCATATAAAGTAATAGGTAGAATTG
>NW_017728997.1:19768892-19769845 GCF_001723915.1 Gavialis gangeticus | reverse complement strand
AAGACTCACTGCAGTGCTTTGTATAAATTGTGAGGAGAGAGAGAGCAATGAAGAGAAAGTTAATTGCAAAAGGCATAGGAGACAGGAACCACTACAGATCATTGAAAGTCATATAAAGTAATAGGTAGAATTGTGTTAAACCAAGGCAGCTAATACATCAGAAGAGCAGTGCTACAAGAGGTGCTTTAAAATAACATGCCTCCAAACCTTCCCTGATCTACCGGTACAAGAGCACCCCTGCATATTATGGTCGGCCAGAGTTACAGTCTACAGTCCAGCAGTGGCAGGAAGAGGTAGTTTGAGGACCCTGTCAAATTTGCTTGAACAGACTTTTTTGTAATAGAACAAAATCTGTGATTTTCAACGGAAATTTAAGTTCTCAAATCACCGGAGACTGGGGCTCCAGTGAAGGGGGCACAACCTGTGGGGGTCAAAAGAAAGCTGTTCACCTGACACAGAAAGGACAAGAAAGAAATATGTATCGTTGCTGACACAAGCCGCAGAAAACTGATCAGTTTAAACTACTCAATCCTGACCCTTCGCAAGGCACAGAGGAAAGCGATTCATTTCCCTGCTTAGTGACCAGCAGGACTGAAGTGTCTCAGCTCCTCTGCGGTTCACCTGAGACGGGAGAACTCGACGGCTGAAATCACTCCCACCGCTCCTGGCATCACAGCGGCTTGGACAGCAACACGAAACACTCAGTTGGAGCTTAGGCACTTGTGGCATAGAAACCACGGGACCGCATTGACCAGGCAAGCCCAAAAGGGCAAGCCACAAAGGCAACCCTGGTCCTGAACAGCTCACGGCAGAGAGCTGGGAGCATCCCCCGGTCCCGGTCCCAGCTGTGCCCCCTTCACTTGCAGCCCCACCAGCCGCAGTAAAACCCGGCCCCCGCGCGCGCCGCTTTGTGCCACCTGGCGGCGGCTTCCTTCCGCCGCCCCGAGCCGCAG
>NW_017728997.1:19764250-19768448 GCF_001723915.1 Gavialis gangeticus | reverse complement strand
CGAGGCGAGACAGGGGCGAGCCGGCCGCTCCATCAGGGCGGCCCCCTGCAGCTCCCGGGAGGAGGAGCCGGGGTCCCCGCAGGTAGGAGCGGAGGGGGCCGGGGCCGGGGCCGGGGCAGGGAGGACGCGGCCCCCGGCCCTTTCTTTCCTTTGGCCTCTTCGCTGGGAACACCCCGCGAGTTGCAAGCCGTGCCAGCAGGGCTTAACAGGTGCCGCCCGGCCGGCCCTCGCCGTCCCCGGGGCTCCGGTGGGACTCTCTCCTCCGCTCTGCTGCGCGCGAGCCAGAGGCGATGCAGGTCTCCACCCAGGGCTGCAGCAACAAACGGGGGAAAGGGAAATGTTTTCCACCCCTTTCCCCTCCCTTCTCTTATTTAGGGGGTGGGGAGTTCATCTCATCTCCTGTCTAGGAGAGGGGCAGGTGAAACGGAATGGGGGGAGCAGAGATTTGCAGTGGAGGCTGCCTCTTTAACTCTGGTTGAAGTTGTACAATAAATGCAAATCTCAGACTCCTTGCATTATTTAAAAGGTCTGTTGTTCTGGGGGTTTTTTGTTTTGTTTTTTTTAAAAAAAGGCATGAAGACTCCAGTCCCAACAGCATTCAAAGCTAGATGTGAAACTGTCCCTTCGCAAGGGTAAAACAACAAACTTCATTGATTGCCGTTGTCCAAGGTAGAGGCAGGAGAGATGGACTGCCTGGGAACTGGGGTACTCGCGCTGTCCCCTGCCCTGTCTCTGACACATTGTGCCCTTGAGCATGTCCTTTATCCCTCCTGTGAAGGAAGCCAGCTCCTGGTGGGTTCAACACATTGATTGTGATCTCCGATTCCTCTAACACTGCCACTACGCCATAGTATGCTGTGTGAATGAATGAAGCAAAAGGATGTAAATGAGGTGCACAAAGTGAAAGCGCTGTTCTAAAAACACTTGCACTTTGTAATCAAGAGATGTTGTCAAGTAGGGCAAGGAGTTTGTTCACAACATGGCATCGCAGTGGCACTTTGTCTCTAATGCGCTGATGGGGCACCTGCATCTCAATCCTGCCAACGTGGGTGTAATGCTTTACTCATGTGAGCAGTTCATAAGTGCTTGGACCTACTCGTGTGAGTAAAGGTGGGTGACTAGGAGCAGTTGATAGGCTTCATTTTGAATGACAACACACAAATAGTTAAAAATCTCCGCGCATTGAGAAGTGCCTCTGCGGTTTCCTAGTATCCTAGAGTTCTGTTAGTGCCTTAACATATGGGTACAAAGGAGACATTTATTGTGTATGCCATGGCATTCTTGTTTTTAATTTCCTGGGGGCAACGTACCTCAGCAATGAATGGCAGGGTTTTTTTTGTTCTTTGTGAGGCCTTTTATTAGCAAACTGGTAGGTCTCATGCTGTATCTCTGCCTCCGTTATTCATAGATTATATTATGTGAACCAGCAGTTACAGCCTTACAAGAGAAGTGCCCAAATTTCCACTCACAGTGCAGTGGAAACTCCTGCCCTGCTTTGAATGGTTGGGACAGGTGCAATGGTGAGGGGAACGATGTGTCTGGATACAGGTCAGGTTTTCCAGCTTGGCCTGTGGAACCAAGAAAAAAGAATTGGGCAGTTCTGGTTTCCAGCTGAGCGGAGGAGGGAAGTGGCTAGCACCAGGATGCTGATACAGCAGGAAGAAACCCTACCCACCACCTTCAGGTTGCCCATCTGCTCTGAGAAATGAGAGCAGGAGCTAGAGGGTGAATGTGTAACTTGGTCCAGACCAAATTGATTAGCAACACCGAAGATTCCCAAACCCTTGTGAAATCTGGAAGACTTTTTGCAAGAAGGCACCTTAGTTTCTGACCCTAACTTTAAGGAACAAGTGTTGCAGCTACAACCCCTTGGATGAGGAGGACTTCATTTTGAAGCTCATGGATGTTACTTGAACTGGCCAAAGGAGGAACTGTCCATTAGCAAAAGACACCCTGAAAACATGCAAGTATCTGGTTGGTTTTACTCATCTGAGTAGCCCTACTGAATTCATTCATTTAAAGGTTGGAGCACACAAACTGAAGCCTTAAATAGCAAGAAGTAGAGCCAACAAACTGAGCCTAAGTTCATTACCCAACATAGTGATGCAGAGAAATACCACAAAGGCTGCCTCCCTTACCCAGCTTTTTTCTGATCATAGAGCTATCCATCACCCCCTGGGTGAGAACTTGGTCTAATCAATAGCAATTGAAGATTACAGTATTCCAGATTATCAGATAATAATGGCTGCCTCTGAACATAGGCACTTCCCAGGGGTGTTTCATGATGAGCATGAGCTGGCAGCAACATCATCCCTTAAACCCTGCCCAAATGCTTCTGGGAGCACAGTAGTAAAGCCAGTTTATGTTCACTCCCAAATGGTAACAAAACATGGGTATCTCTCTTTCCTGACTTACTAACAGTGTTGAAACCCTTGCCCAGCTGGAACTTCTAACACATGCTGAGAGCTCTTGGTTTCTCTACATTGAATGTGACAGTGTTCAGCAGTTTGCTTTTAAAGGGGAAAAATACAGCTCTCAATAGTTTGGTTGCAAAAGTACATGGTACATTGGGGAGTTGCGATGAGTCAGAATTCTTTAGTAGAGTTTAAGGCAGTGTGTGTCACACTAAGCTATAGAAAGTTTTCTCTGTTTTTTCCTTTTTCTGTGCACCAAATATTCTAGTTGATGACACAAAAAAAGATTATTGAGAAATTGAGACCAATAGGAACCCAAAATCAATACTAATGAAAGATGATGATGCTTTTCAGCAGTTCGGATGTGAAACTGGGAGCCGATACTGTTGAGGTGTATTCCTGACTTTACCTTTGACATAGGCAAGGCCTTTTGACTTTTCCATGTATTAGTGTCCTCATATGTAAATCGAGTCTAATAGCAATCCCCGTACAGCTTACCTTGCATTGCTGGATTGCTCTAGGTTTATTCTGCATTGCTGGATTGCTTGGCTTTGAGAATAAGGCTGTCTTGGGCAAAGTGATGACAGGGACACCACCATAATCCTACTAGCTGGTGTTGGCTGGTGTAACCCTCCAGCTGGATGTGACAGGCTGCCAGGATTGTTGTCAGGCTGAAATTATTTCTCCTGGCTGACATGCACTGGGATATGGTGACTCATTCATCCAGTCACTGAAGTTATTCAACATGTCCTACATTTCACATGTGCTGGGTTCTCTCCCTTCCCTGGTGCAGAAGGAGCCTGACAGAGGGCATGGAACAACAGAAAAATCCCTGAAGCCTCTTAGATGTAGTAGGCACTATTTCGATGAAAAAGGCTGTGATTCATGCACATCGTTGGGAGCCTGTGGTATGCAGCCAGAATGCCTGTGTAGACAACTGCAGCTGAGACAACCAGACAACCAGCTGAGATGACCAGAAGGACATTCAAGGGAGGGTAGTTATTTTGCATGAGTATGAAGAAGCAGAGCTGAGAATGAGTCATTTTGGATTCAACACCAGACTTGCTCAAGTGCAACTTCTTGTTGAACACAGGTTAGAGCTAATGAGGAAGAAACTTCAAAGCTTCATTTCGGATAAGTACCGCAGGGTTTGGATTCTTGTCCCCCAGTGCAACCAAGTTAAGAAAATAGAGTGGAAATGTCACAGGGAAAGGCTCTGCTAAGTGAGGGCCTTAGCAGAGGTCCTATGCTTCTGGCATCGTTTGGGCAAGAAGATGATTCTTGCTTTGGAGCCCCAGCTGTATGCTGGTTGTTTTAAAGACAAGCAGAAACATAGCTTGCAGAGCTGACAGACTGAATGAACACAGGGAAGATGGTGCATTACAAATGGAAAATAATTTAAAAATGAGGCTTATTTTTCACTTTGTGACCGGATTTGGATGTCCTTGTTTCTCTGGCAGATGGCTTCTGGTTGGTAGGGCACATCAAAAGTAGCTGTTTAGATGACAGAAGCAGGATAGGGCTCATTCAGAACTTGGTCCTGGCACCACCACTCAGCGTGGTTCCAGGAGGTATCTTAGGTGAGAATTTGGCTCCACCTGGTTTAAGAGTCACCTTGAAGGAAAGAAGTGGATGGGTCATATTCGACCTGGGGGGAGGTGGGTAGCGGAGTCCCCCAGGGCTCGGTCCTGGGGCCTGCGCTGTTCAATTTCTTCATCAGCGATCTGGATGATGGGGTGGAAAGTAACCTGTTTAAATTCGCTGATGACACCAAAATTTGGGGG